>NW_027223759.1:73520465-74113366 GCF_028538775.1 Myotis yumanensis | reverse complement strand
AGTTCTAGGCAGGATACTGAACCAAAACAACTATTTTTTTTTTTACATTATGTCATGAAATCTATTCTAGTCATTTTAGTCATGAAAGCATTATGAAATGACTAATATACCATCATGAAATGAGTAGATTACTAGGTGTTCAATGGGGATATTTCTATTCCGCTACCTTCCACTGCAGTGAACAAAAACATTGCCCTTGACATCTGTTCGGCAGCATTGTTGACACAGTTGTCTCATTTCTATCAACCTGATGAACTGTGGACTATGTGGGCACCAGTCAACCAAGATTATTTTAAAAGGCTAAATCTATCTCTGAAAAGTACACTGTATGTGTGTGTGGCAGGGCTGGGGGGGGGGGGGGGTATGTGTGTGTGGGAGTGGATCCGATTCATTCCGGAAACCATTGTTATTTTTGTGTGTCTATTGACTTCTAGGATGAGCTTGGTTGTCTGTAATCATTAAAAATTGTCCCAAAGCATAGGTTCCTTTTACTCTGTCCTTATATCTACCTTTAGATCACTTTCCTTTTGATGGGCTCTGTGAGACTGTAGGACAAGTGGCCTTCTGTTTTCTCTTTTCTGACTATGGCCATGGCTGGTTACCGTGTCACTGATCATCGGAGCACCCTGTATTTACTCGACAATGAAAGCTCTTGCCTGTGCCTTTCTGGACAGTCACATTATCAATCTAGGACACCACAGAGCTCTAACTAATGCCCTTTACTGGTGTTCCCATTGATTACTATAACTTTTGATAATCACCTCAAGCAATTTTCTGTTCACAGTTGTATTTGCAATGTGGTAGGCAGTTTTATTATTTTTGGTGCCACCCTGCTCCCTAATCATTGATTTGCCTATTGGATTTAAACATCTTTTATTTCTAGTTCTCATTGCATGTCCTATTTTTTTCTCTTTTATTTTGACAGGAATTTCTCTGAGATTCTATTATTACATTTTAAAATAGCTGTCCTACAGCCTGTTCATTATGCAGTCTCAGATATCAGTTATGCTATTATTGAATTTTTATAATACCTTACTTAATGAAATGAAGTAGGCTTCTATATTCAGTTTTTTCTACTTTGTTTCTTTTCTTTAAATAAAAGAAGATCTGAATTATGAAACCCAATCTGAAGACTAGGCAATCAGTCCATTTACCTGAGTATGAAAGTGGTTTAATTTATTGTCTGTGTGAATAAAATTCAGATGAATTTTATGGATTTTACTTTCATATCCTTAAATATAGAGGAACTTTTGGCATGGACAGTTTTAAGAGCTGTGATCATTTGGTACAACTGTAACATACCTAAATTCTCAGGCCAGTATAATGATTTCCTCTGAAAGTAGTTCCTGTAGAATAATAAATTTTAACTCTATCAAAGAAACATCATTGCTAAAGCTCAAATATTATTGTTACTTTGTTTTTTATTTCTATTACCTCCAACCATTTAAACACACATATTGAAATATGTAGCTACATATCATTCTTAGTACTCTAAGAAATTTGGAGAAGATTAAAGTCCATTTTATTCTGAGACTTGCACTGCATTTCATATCTTTATTGAATACTGTTTTGTAGTAACAAGAAATGAATACAATACTAAAAACATTTTATTTTGGTATAGTATCACTTTAAGATTATTCCTTCTCAAGAATTTAATATCTCAGTATATATGTGCTTGTCTCATACCTATAGAATAATCTCTATCCCACAGAAGCAACTGAACAGCATATTTAAAATATAATTTCATATTGCTATTTTAGTTTTAATATATGATTTTAGGTTTATTAACTGTTGAAAGTTTAAAAATGGTATAACTAAAAATAAGAAATTAAGAAGCATTTTAATAGCTCAGATTTATGTTATAGAGAATTAGACAGAAAAATGTTATATAGTTCAAGCAGTGTCCCCATTGCTATATATTCTAACCTAACCTAATAGAAACATTACTTTTGTCAAGCAAGATATAAATTACCTCAGGTTAATTTGGCCAATCGAGTAAGTTATAGAGAAAATAAAACTCATAATCGTCCAGCTAACATTTATTAGTAATTCTTAATGTTTTTCTAGTCATTTTAAATTATTTCTTGCATTTAAAAATTGTCTTCCAGACAAAGTTAAAAACAAACAAACTGTTTATTCGGCTTATTTTACTTGCTGAATCTTATCTCATAGTAGGCAGCTCACTTTTTAGTCTAGTTTCTACAGCATCCAGGTATTTCACGCCAACCTTGGTGTGTGCATGTTTCTCTTCTTCAGATTATTATTCCTATTTTTAAAAGCTATTCTTATTAGTTGGAATGGTGGCAGAAAAATGTTATCCATTTGGAATCAAAATCATTAAAATAAATAGCATATATTTTACTTGACTTCCCAAATCTATTCTCTTAAAGCTTCTCTCAGTTCTGGTCATTTCTCTTCATTTCCCCATTCCCATTTTATTCTCTGGTGTTATTTTCATGATGACATCTTGGAGTCATTCTTTAAATTAGAATTTGTAATCTCCTGAAGCAACTTTCCTCTTGTTACTGTGCTGTAATTTGTATGAGCTGCTGCCATAGGGATAGTAGTGTTTTTGCTAATGATAGGGATAACTGTGCTTTCAAAGATTTCCAACATACTTTCTTAGGCATATTGCACTTCTAAAAAATTCACTTGTAAAAAAATAACTTTTTTACTGTAAAGAATACGTTGGAAGTTTTCAATTCTTTTTTATTTTTAAGTAATTTATTTCAATAGAAACATTTCAGAAAACTGTACTTATAAACATTTTAAGTCAGTGTATGCAAAGACGCTGCAGATCTCACACTCACATTTGCATATTAAACAGAAACAAAAAGTAAGAGAGAAGCCAAAGGGCTTTTCACTCAAGGAGGTCATAGTGCAGTCCAGTTCTTCGTGATGAGTAAGTCCCTCAAGTTCACTGGGATAAAGGATGAGAATGGCTTGTGTTTTCCTGTTTGTGATTATCATTGGATACTTATCCCCACAGATGGTTATCTCCTTTAGATTACATTGTGAGTGAGTCCCCCCCTCTCCCCACACACCCACACTTAGATGGGCTGGAAAACAATGAATTTGTCACTAGTTAAAATGTAGGAACTCTTGAGAATCTGGTGACTTCTTATCAGCTATGCCTTCAGACTTGATAAGTCAGTAATTATTGCATTCTAAGAAAGTCTGCACAGATACCTCTAGGTAATTGTTGCAGTCCTCCTTGCAAATATTAAATTCTATAAACAAATATTCCATAAATTAGAATAAGATTAGTAGAAATTAAACTTTCACAAGTCAGCACTTTACTCATGCATTTTTCATGAATTTTTACTCGTATTTTTTCCACGTATAAGGCAGATTTAGCTCTTTAGGAATTTGTTTATTTATAAATTGGTCATTATGTGACTTCAGCAAGGATTTTTTGTCAAATAACTTTTCAAGTTTCTGATCAAATAGAGCAATATGAACATAGCTATTTATTACTGCTATACTCTGAAACCCCACTTAAATAAAGGAATAAAAAGGCATAAACCCTGAAGGACAAAAATAATCGGAAAGACTATAAAAGCTAAAAAGAAAAATCAACAGATTCTGGGAGCTGGAAGCAGATGGATGAGTGGTAATTTTCTTAGCAGAGAGGAAAGCTGAAAGCTCCCCTTCAGTTGGAAGATCTTCAAGAAGCAAATCCGTTTGCATGGCACAGCTATAACACACGCAACCTGTGCTTTTAACACTTTTTCCCTTCCACCGCACATAGAAAGATATTTCACTGCCTTATTTGTATTTTTTTTTAAATTATATGTTTTTATTAATCTTAGAGAGGGGTGGGGAGAGGTATATATAGAGAGAAGCATCGATGAGAGAGAAACATTAATCAGCTGCCTCCTGCACTAACACTCCTCCCACCTTCCCGCCACACACACACACACACACACACACACACACACACTGGGGATCTAGCCTGCATCCCTGGCATGTGCCCTGACCGGGAATCCAACCATGACCTCCTGCTTCATGGGTCAACACTCAACCATGAGCCACACCGGCCAGGCTTCACTATCTTCTTTGCAGTTCTGTTGCGGGTATTTGGCTGAGATCTGACCAATGAAATGTGGGCAGTTGTAACACAAGTCACCCTGAGGCTAAAATCATAAATCACTTTGGGCCATCTTACTACTCTACCTTCCTTTTCTAAAAGTGAAAATGGAAGGCACACAATCTAGATGGTAAATCTATAATACAGGTACAAACTGGATCCTTAAGTCTCCAGGTAGAGGAGTGCCTTCTACAAGAGCTGAATTATCTGTGTCAAACTCTATATGAAAGTAAAACACTTAGTCTGTTAAACCGTTGAGTTTTCAGGGTTTATTTGTTACCAGAGTCTAGCTCATTCTATTCTAACTAATACAAGATTTTTGGAAGGTTTAAGAATTATAGTTGGTAAGTAACTCTGAGGACAGATATGTTCAATATGCCTACAAATTATTCCTTTACCTACAGACCATAGTCTAAGTGTGAAACATCATTCTGTGAAAATGCAGGTTGTCAGAGTTCCCTGACATCTCTCTTTCCCTAATCAGCTTTCATAAAGCCAACAGCTAGGTCTGTAAGCCCAACATAAGAGATAGGAGGATTCCTATTTTGGAATAAATGGTGAGGGTCCCAAATAAAATGCTCTGAGTGCTGCATAATCAGTCAACAGTAATGTTTACTATTTGAAGAGTCCCACCTATAGTCAATGAGCTCCCAATCTGTGCTTGTGGTACCTCATTGTAATCCATAAGAGCAAAGGATCATTAAAGTAAAAACAAAAAGTTGTAATTTATATTGTCAAAGATATGAAGGGAGATATTTCATTCATGGAATAAAAGCAGGATGATATTAAAAAGAAATAAGTAGGGAATAAGAAACTAATCTTACACATTAAATATTTTATTGTAATGTGTGTTAAGAATTAATATGAAGTTCAAAGATAATTTTGAAGAAATCTCTTTGAAAGACAAAAAAACACTGAACATAGAGAAAATAATATCAGAATTATTTAGGTTAAATACGAAGGATGAATATATACAATGTTGGTGTTTACAAAATTGGAGGTTTTATAAAACACTATTTATGAAAATCTATATCAAATTAATTAATGGCCTAAATATGAAATTGCAAAATATAAAGGTTTTTCCAAAAGAAAACATATGGGAGCATAACTTTAGGACATTGAAATAAAGGAAAAATCTTACATGTGGCATAAAAGTGCAAACTATAAAGGAAGACTGAACAACAAACTAAAAAATTGTGTCCCACAAAAAGATATTATGAACAAAATTAAAAACAAAATTATAGGAAAATATAGAAGAAGGAACAGGTTACTATATAGAATTTAGGTGTCTATATATTTATTTATCATTATTGTCTACATATGTTTGTGAGTGTACTTCTTAAATTCAATGTGAAAAAGGTCAGATTAATAGAAAAATAGGTATATTCATTTCCAACTGATTTTGTAACACATCACAAAAAACAGAGAGGCTTAATACAAATTGTATTATCTTATAGTTCTGGAGGTCAGAAGCCTAAAAGTTAAGAAATCTTGAAATGGGGCCATTATTCTGTGTTTGTTTTTCCAGAGGTTCTTTTCATTTTCCAGTTTCTGGAGGCTGCCCGCATTCTTTGGCTCAGGGCCTTGCATTATTCCAAACTGTGATTCTGTTACCACATGTCCCTCTCCGTCTCTGGCCTTTTGCCTTCTTCATATAGGGACCCTTGTAATTATATTGGGCCCGCCTGCATAATCTAGGATCATCTCTTTCTTTCAAAATCTTTAGCAATCACACTGCAGAGTTTCTTTTGGCATGTAAGGTAACGTATTCACAGTTTCTTGAGATTAGAGTGTGGACATCTTTCCTGGGCCATTATCAGCCAACCACAATGGACAAACAATAGGAAAAGTCCACTTAACACTCCGGTGTGGGGTGAATTTCCCGCCAAAATATAAGATGGCGCGGGCAATTATTTAGGTTTCCCGCGCAAAATCAGGGATTTTTATGATACCTATTACCCCAATGGGTATGAAACGGTTCGCATACGCAGGTAGGTATCTTTGTGAACGGCAAACAAACAAATATTTGGTAATACGCAGTTACAATCGGCCCGAGTTTACACGTTTCCCGCACTCCACCGCAAATCTATAAGAACCGAGTTAAGACGGCTCCCGCAGAGTACGCGCAATTCACGCGAGCCGACTTAACTCGTTTCCCCCACTCCAAGTGTTAATAGAATAGAAAAATTGAGTGGTCACTAAAGATGTGAGAAGAATATAAATCTCAGTGGTAATCTAGAGAAGAAAGTGCACTTTTTCAACAATTTGGAAAAACTACATTTAATAATACCAAGCTTTGAACAGGTAGGAAAAAAGAATGTTCACGATATTTAATACATTTGATACATGAATATGGTCCAACTCTGTGGGGAAGCACGGGGCTTGGCTGGGAAGTCTGTAAGGAGGAATCTCCGAAAGGTCGGGGGCCTCTAGGGGGACCTTGCAGAAGGCGGCAGCCCCTGCCTTGACTTTTCCAAACAAGTCCGAGCCTCCAGGTGTTTTGAGGTTCCTTTCATGCCATCTCTTAGGAAAGCAGCCTTCCTTCCTTACCTGGAAAGACTGCCATGAACCACGTGACCAAGCCAGGTACCAGGCTCTTTATCCAAGGGGCTTAAGGGCTTCAAAGTCAATCTTTATTCCTGAGAGCTTTCTGGTGACATCCAGAGTCCCGGCATGTCTCTCTCTCAGACATGACATTTCAGCAAAGTTTTGGTTAATAAAACCACAACTGGAAACTGACCTATGTCCTGTTATGAAGAAATCAGATTCTTACTAGATTCATGCAAACACATTGCTAAGAGAACAATAATTACCAAAATTACAATTATTTTTAGTCCATTTAGTCCTATAATTAAATTCTTTTTCTCCTGATTTTTCTTGCCAGTTTTTCTATAAATCCAGATACTGTATAGAGTTCTAATAATTTTTATCTAATTCAAGGGGATGATCTGAAAGTTTATTCTCAGAGATATGTAGCTTAAAATAAATCGGAGTCCTTTCTATGAGTCTTCAGAAGATGTAACTTTTGTTAGAACACATTATAATAAAAGAGTGACTATCTCCAAATGAGAAGAAATTTAAAATGACATGGTTATTGATTTGATTATAATGCAAATGGCATGGAATCCTGTCCTTTCTGCAAAACACAATATTCTACAATATCATGTTATAACAATGAATTATAAATGAAAGCATGTTAGAATCTATTTAATATGTACATATAAATAGAATATAATTATTATTTCCTTATTTGACAGAACTTCTCATATACCTTAAATATGAAATTTCTTTCATAAGGAAAGAAAGCAAATCTTAAAATTCAAACCCTGGGAAGGTAGTCAAATATATTATATTATTATATATTATTATATATTATTATTATTATTATTAAACAGTATTAAGTAATCTGTTTATTTAAAGTAATCAACTTCCTGATTAACATAGTATAATCATTTTAATAATATATATAAAACCATTGCTTCCTAGGGAAATACAGGAAAAACCTTTTTATTCCTTACTTTCAGAAATAGGCTTATTTTTCCAATGGAAAACATATTGACATTCTTTTTTAAAAAATATATTTTATTGATTTTTTACAGAGAGGAAGGGAGAGGGATAGAGAGTTTGAAACATTGATGAAACAGAAACATCAACCAGCTGCCCCTTGCACACCCTCTCCTGGGGATGTGCCCGCAACCAAGATACATGCCCTTGACCGGAATCGAACCTGGGACCCTTCAGTCCTCAGGCTGACGCTCCATCCACTGAGCCAAACTGGTTAGGGCCATACTTACATTCTTAAACATAACAGAGATAGTGAATTCCTTAGCTGAGAAGCAATTCCCTCGAACTTGGAAATCCCAAGCGGGCTCCAATGGCTTACTGCATGGTTACTTTCATTTTCTTACTCTTCGTTTTTGAGGCTTCCATTGTGTTTCCTTGCATTCCTAGCTCCACACATGGGACACCACTTTGCCGGGACTGACTGGCAGACCTTGAGCAGCAGATGAATGATTACTCTGACACACATTTCTGTGAAAGAGAAGGCTAAAGGGCTGTTTTGCTTTGGGAGCAAACAACCTCAATGGCCTGCTTCCTTAGGCTTTTCTTGTAACAACAGCTTGAACTAAAATTAACTATTAGATACTATCAGTAGGGTAAGCATCCTTGAGAAGGCACATGCTTCTACAAGGTTGGGTCTAAAAGGCTAAACATAGAGATTTTAGCAAAACACACGAGGGCTCGGACTTGTTTGGAAAAGTCAAGGCAGGGGCTGCCACCTTCGGCAAGGTCCCACTTAGAGACCCCCGACCTTTCGGAGAATCCTCTTTACAGACTTTCCAACCAGGTCTGGTGCTTCCCCACACAATCCAGGCAAACATTGTAGGGAAAATTTATCACACATGTGTAACAAATAGACACATGTAAAGGAGTTTTAATATATAATCCTGTGGAATTGCAAGAAATTAGGCAAACCAAAGGGTGCGCTAATGGGAGACTGAATACATATAAATTGGAATGTAATTAATAAAAATAAATGACCATTATCTGCATTTATCAACATAGACTAGAGCAGCGGTTCTCAACCTGTGGGTCACAACCCCTTTAGCAGTCGAACGACCCTTTCACAGGGGTCGCCTAAGACCATCCTGCATATCAGATATTTACATTACGATTCATAACAGTAGCAACATTACAGTTATGAAGTAGCAACGAAAATAATTTTATGGTTGGGGTCACAACATGAGAAACTGTATTTAAAGGGCCACTGGACTAGGTTGAGAACCACTGGACTAGAGGCTCGGTGCATGAAATTCGTGCACAAGTAGGGTCCCTAGACCTGGCTGGTGACCAGGACTGATCTGTGGGGCAACCAGCAGGGTGATTGGGACCCCCGCTCGCACCGCCTTGGCTTGCCTGGCACCGCCCACTTGTCAGCACCGCCCCCTACCGCTGCCGCCACTGGTCGGGGCCTGCAGGCTGGGGGCAGCTGCTGCATTGAGTGTCTGCCCCCTGGTGGTCAGTGTGCATCATAGTGACCAGTTATTCCTTGGGTTGTTCCGCAGTTCAGTCGATTTGCATATTAGGGTTTTATATAGATAGATAGATTTAGAAGTCAGAATATTAAGTGAGGGAAACAATTTCCAGAGTCATCCTATATAATAAAGAGGGACTATGCAAATTGACCATCACTGCGCCACAAAGGCGTTGGCGCCCACAGTGGAGGCGGCGGGGGGGGGGGGGGGGTGGTTTTCGTAACACAAGATGGCTGTACCCACAGCGGAGGCCGAGTTCCTGTAATGAGTCTTAACGAGCAATCAGCAGGGACCTGAAGCTGTTCCCTCTGCCATGGGGCTTGACACAGGACCTCAGGCTGCTCCCCCCACCCTGGTGCCAGGCCAGGGGACATCAGGTCATGCCCCCCACCTGGCAGGGCTTGACGGGGGACCTGAGGCCATGACTCTCACCCGGCGGGGCTTGATGGGGGACCTCAAGACGGAGGAAGATTTTCATATACATTTTCTAATTTTCTTTCATCTCTGACACTTCTATTATAGAGAAAGGGCAAATAGCAATATTAAAATATTTCCTCTAATCCTTTTAATGTGCACGAATTTCATGCACCGGGCCACTAGTATGTATAATAAAACAACATTTAAGCAAAGGTTTTAAAAACACATGAAACAACAAGTGCTGCATGCTATTTATGAACATATACATATTAGTTATAAGTATAAAAACATGGTAGATAATAATATAAATCAATTTTAGGACAGTGGCTGTGTCTGGGGAAATAGATGGAACTGAGATGGCAAAGAACACAGGAAATGTAACCTAAATTTGTAATTATTTATTTATTTAATGAAATCTGAAGTAGATGTTGGCTTTTTCTAATAAGGAATGAGATTATTATTATATTACTCTTCTTTTCTGAATGTTTGAGATATTTAATTTTATTTTAAAGTAGTAATTGAAGTGTTAGTGAAGTGAGGGTACTTTTCTGGTGAGTTTTTTCTTATAACAGCCCCTGTCCTTATTTTGTAAGTAAGAATATTTCCTTACATTTCTAGAGGAAGTAAGAATTACTAGAATAGTTTTTAGTTTCACAGTTTCCTTTACAATTGAATACTTGAAAAGTAATTTATAAATTACAACGAACTCTGTAAATGTCAAGTAAGTATAATTACTGTAGTATCTCTTGAAAAGATAAGTCAACAGAATATGTTTGTTTTATTAAAAAGGTGCACCACCTTTTCTGAAAGGGTCCATCCCCATTTCTGGCTGCAGACAAGAATCTTTGTTAGGGGTTTTAGTTATAGGGGTGGGGAACCTTTTTCTTGCCAAGGTACATTTGGATATTTATAACATCATTTGCAGACCATTCTAAATTATCAACTTAAAAATTAGCCTGCTGTATTTGGTCAAACATTTAATTAACTCACCCCTAATGCCTTGGCAGGGCCAGACTAAAAATGCTTTCTTGGGCCTCATACAGCTGTGGGCTGGGCCTTCCCCACCCTGGTGTATTACAAGGTGATTCTGCTTATACTAAGGGTCACCACAACTCTGGGGTGTGAGCAGGTCACATTTTATTATTCTGTTTTTCCCTGCAGTCATGAAACCAAGCAGTCAAGAAACTAAGGTCATGATAATGTGATGCAAAATTCAGGACCCAGATATTTCCGATTCACAATTTAATTCTGATTAAATAATCTAGTAAAATGAAATCTCATGGATCAAATTAGACCAGGGTCCTGTGTGATACCTTTTATGATTACTTTTTTTTTATTAACTAAGGAGGCTGGTTAGTGAAATAAACAACCAACACTAAAACAAGTAAATATCTAATCAACAGAACATATCCCCTTTCTAATTCCAATAATTAAGAGCCCTTTCCCAAAGCACAAGAATACTTGAATAAGCCCAGCCACTCCATGCAAGTGCTTGTACTGTTGGAATCCTATTATTCATCCTACTGGTCTAATGGCATGGCCCAGTTCGGGGAAGATGAGCAACAGAGAATGTAAGTTGGTAAATGGGAAGAAACAAACCACCACTTCAGTTGTAGACAGAAAACATCATACTGTGAGACCTTCTTAATAAAAGGAAGCAGAAATCCACCTTGGAAATTGAAATTCTTTCTAAAAACATACACAAATCGAAAAGCTTTCAGTTTCTGTATGAGTTTGCTAGTGCTGCCTGAACAAATGACCACAGACTAGGTTCTTCAACAGTTGGCATTACTTTTCTCACACTTAAGAGGCTGGAAAGTCCAAAATCAGGTGCCAGCAGGGTTGGTTTCTTCTGGGCCTCTGTGCTTGGTTTGTAGAAGGTTGCCTTCTCTCTATAGCCTTCCCTCTTTGTGTCCTCATGTCTTCACATAAGGACACCAGTCATATTAGATGAGGGCCCACTCTAGTGACCTCATTTTAACTTAATTCATTCTTTAAGGACTTCATCTTCATGTACAGACACATCTGAGGTCCTGGAGTTAGGACATGGGGATGGGGCATCTCAGGCAATAGCAATTTCTGAAAAGTGTCCCTCTCTCCCTACCTGTGTGTTGCACAGTGAGTACATTCTGTATTAGGTGGGATATTTTCAAGGGAGGTTCTTCCCAGTGTGCCTTGATTCCAAGCCCCCAGAAGGTCCCATTGGAAAGAGTAGTGGTAATGAAGTATACATTGCCTTTTTCATTTGGAAGGAAATAATATGATCTGAATAGATTTCAAAATACTATTAAACCAAAGGATTCTCTTATATTATGGTGGCTTTTGAAAGACACACTAACTCCCAATGGCTTCATGTAGGATATCAGTATAGAAGTCTCACTATGATTTGTTCATCAAAATGGTCACATGTGTTATTTTCCCCCTTCCCATCACCTTCTGTAATCCATTTCTCTGTTGGTGGCTCCCTTATCTACATATTTTCCCAAGTCAGAAACTTAGAATCATTTTAATACTTCTTTCCTTTTTTTGGATACATTACCAAACTCTGTCTATAGCTTATCCTATATAATAAAAGGCTAATATGCAAATTGACTGAACGGCAGAACGACTGGTCACTACGACATGCACTGACCACCAGGGAGTAGATGCTCAACAGAGGAGCTGCCCCTTGATGGTCAGTTCGCCCCCACAGTGGGAGCGCTGCTCAGCCAGAAGCCGGGCTCATGGCTGGCAAGTTCAGTGGAGTGCAGTGGAGGTGTCAGGAGCCTCTCCTGCCTCTGCGGCAGCACTAAGGATGTCCAACTGCCGTGCTGAGGGACTCCCACTTCCCCCCTCCCCCAAGTGCATGAATCTCATGCACCGGGCCTCTAGTTATTCCATAAGATACCATAAACCCTTTCTTTGATTTTGTATTTCTATCAAAATTATCTTTCCCCATCCCCCCAAAAGTAAAGGATACCTTTGATTGAATATAGGGAAGGTTAACACCAAGAAAGTAAAAGGAATGTATGTCAATCAATATTTGAAATGTTACCTTGCTATGTGAGTCTGTTTTCCTTCATTTAAAATTATTTAATGTTCAATTAAATACAAATATCTTAGCTCTTGATAAGAAGCCTTTTAAGACATACTTTTGAAGAACCCACATACCTATTATCTATTTACTTTCCTCTTTGTACTTGATGCTTCATATTTTGAAAAATTTATGACAATTGACAAGTTGGCTTTTACTTCCCTCCAGCGGTATGCCTGTAAATGTTTAAGTACCAGTCTTCAGGTGTCAGGGGCTTGATCTGTAGCATTTGCTGATATTTGTAGTATAAATACTCCCACTGTGACCCATTTTAAGTGACTTACATGAAGTCAACTGGCTTGAAAAATTCTTGAAAATGTAACAGTTGGTTCTTATAAAACAGTATTTCCAGCTCTGGCATACCACTGGTTTTCATCCCCACAAAGTGTTATGTCAAGTCTTTAATATTCACTTTTCCTAACTTAGTCTTCTTTCTGTGCCTGAGAAATTCCTACTAATCTTTAAAAATACAGCTCAGATGTCCTCTCTTAGAACCCCACCTCCACTTCCACCGCTGCCTTTCCAGGTGGCCCAACATTGCCTCATCAGTGTTTGTCCTCATCACTAATTATAAATGCTTTTACATTGAATTCATCACATTATTTTATTTCTTTACCTGTTTCTCAATTAGATTGCTAGTATTTGATAGCACTCAAATTTTATAGATGAGGAAATTGCTGCTCAGAGCCTAAAAGTGTAGGGAAACATCATATTTGTTCTCTGTGTGTGTGTGTGTGTGTGTGTGTGTGTTTTATATAACCTAGTATTTAAGAGAATGGATAGCTGAATACTCTAAAGCTTACATTTACCTTTGTTTGACCTTAGACTAATGTTTTAGCTTTCCTAAGCCAAGGATTTTTCATCTATAAATAGCCATGATAATATGTGAGCTCAACGCCCTAGCTGGTTTGGCTCAGTGGATAGAGCATTAACCTGTGGTCTGAAGGGTCCCAGGTTCAATTCTGGTCAAGGGCACATGCCTAGGTTGCAGGCTTGATTCCCAGTAGGGGGCGTGCAGGAGGCAGCCGATCAATGATTCTCATCATTGATGTTTCTATCTCTCCCTCTCCCTTCCTCTCTGAAATAAATAAAAAATATATTAAAAAAATATGTGAACTCATGAGGTTGTGGAAGTGCTTGTGAAGTGCAGCAGTGTGTGCCACCTGGGGACCAGTCAATAAATGGTAACTGTAGGCTATCTCCTAGGTGAAACACTTAGATGATCCGGCATTATAAATATAAGATATACTCACCTACATAAGTGTCTTGCTAGATCGAAATAAGTTCAGTTTCAAATGAAAGAGAGAGTGCATTTTTTAAATGCACATCCTTCCATTTTTTATCATGGTGCCTCTAACATTATTTAAATCCTCAAATGTGAACACATAAACCACATTTCAATTTTTTTCTTTAATTATAGGCACTTCATAGTGTTGGTTGCATCGGTTTAATCGGGGGCTGACTGGTTTCTGCTTATGTCCCTTTAGCCTTTGCATGAAAGACTCCTTCCCTTTGACTGTCCAGTCCTGCATCATGCCGAAAGACTGTGAGACCACCGAGTGGTCCTCCTGGGGTCCCTGCTCCAAGACGTGTCGTTCAGGGAGCCTCTCACCGGGATTCAGGAGCAGGAGCCGGAATGTGAAGCACATCGCTATCGGAGGTGGAAGGGAGTGCCCTGAACTTCTGGAGAAACAGGCCTGCATTGTCGAAGGAGAAAGTTCGCAGCCGTGTCCCAGGTACTGTGCGTCCTGTGGTGTGAGTATTCAGGTTTCAATAAAACCTCATGTTATGTGATTTAGGGATGTTACAATAACAACAATATCCATGACTCATATGTGTTGAGTCTTTTACTCAACGCAGAGTTCCATGCTAGTGTAGCACAGTAGGTTAAGAGCATGGGCTTTGGTACCGATTCTCTAGGTTCCAATCCTCTTTCTGTGACTTTCTAATTATGTGAATTTCAGCAACTGACTAAATTCTAGTGCAGTGATGGTGAACCTATGACAAGCATATCAGAGGTGACACGTGAACTCATTTTTTTGGTTGATTTTTCTTTGTTAAATGGCATTTAAATATATAAAATAAATATCAAAATATAAGTCTTTGTTTTACTATGGTTGCAAATATCAAAAAATTTCTATATGTGACACGGCACCAGAGTTAAGTTAGGGTTTTTCAAAATGCTGACACGCTGAGCTCAAAAGGTTCGCCATCACTGTTCTAGTGTCTAGTTTATATCTCTACTAGCAGTCCTTCATTCATCACCTGGCACATAATAAATGCTCAATGACTTTTAGTTATCATTACCTGATATGTTATGCCTAACACTTTTAACAACCTAAGAAGCCATTCATAGTATCTTCATTTTGCAAGTGAGGACATGACTGCTCAGAGAGATTAAATAATCCTTGAGGTTATAAAATTAATGAGTGGGAGTGCCCCTTTTTTAATTCAGTTCTGCTTCCAGACCTAACTGCCATCCTGTGGTATTCTATTACATCCCCCAGGAGCCAGAGGATGTTAGACATAAGGTTACCACCTATTAGTAGCTATATTTTAACATCTTGATATTGGTTATATTTTTTTCTGGCTACATAGGCCTTGGGCAAGACCTCCAGTGTATTTTTGTGTTGTTGGCTCATAATGGGCCCAGTCTGATAATCACAAAAATCATTCATGACTGGTTGTTCAGAGTGGGTTTGGGATGGATTTATGGTAACTCCTATTAGACAGCTTCCCTGAAGTATATCTGCTAAATCTGCAGGTATTTGAGATAGACTTGTCCTATAGTTTCTAAGATATGAGAATAATTTTCCCAGCAAAAATGAAATGAGGCAAAACAAATAGCTTCTTGTAGAAATAAATCACATGTCGATATGGGAAGGGTAGTGGGTTACAAACTCAATAGGTGTTTTGATGGACCTGGCTATTTCTTAAACCTGAAATGATGTGTGTATTGGGTGGTGAGTGTAAAGAGGGGGGCCAGTTTCTCTTGTCATATTCTTAGCTACTCACTTCCTATTCCTCCCATTGATATCAGTGTAGATTTAGCATACTCTTTACATACTGATTGCTCATGTTTTTACTATGATGACTGTTAGGGTTGGGGCAATGACATGGGTGATGAAAGAATTAACAACTGAGAGAACAGATACAGAGAGGAAATTTATTTTACTTTTCAAGGAGGAAAGAGCTGGTGTATTGCTACTCAATACAGGGTGGGCTTGTACTTTTAAAGAGCAACCAGTTGCTGTTGCTAGGTGATAAGGAAGGGAGGGTAATTGTATTGAAGTTAATCAGATTGGGGGAGGGGGGAGTTGTGTTGAAAAGTTTCAGTTTGCTTTCCAGGAGACAGTCCAGCAAATGTCCTAGGGTGGTCTCTTTATCAACTTCTTTTCAAGCCTGTAAAACGTGCTTAGAGAAGATGTTATGAAGAGTTCAAAAGAGGCTTGTCTGAAGGGGAGGGAGAAGGGAACTTCCTATTAACTGGAGACTCTTTGGTGCAAATTATCCTGGAGTTGTTAAAACAGCAGGGTGGAGGGGGATGCAAGAATGCAACCTTGAGAGTAGTCTTAATTTGTTCTACAGTTTGCACAGAGGAGCCAACAATCTTGGGACTTAATTACCAGGTGCTTCTCATAAATCGTGGAAAGGCCACAGCAAAGAAAAGGAGAGGCCTTTTTTTCTGTCCTTATAATGACCCCTTAGATTCTGATTGTTTTTACCTCAAGCAGAAAGTAGGTGCATTTCATGATTCTTTACAGATTAAGATATTATCTCACAGAATTTTCCCTCGTTTTGTTGAGTACATGTCCTATCTTTCAAATCACTATTTTGGGGCAAAGCATGGTATTGGGAACAGCATAAAATGTGGTATCTCTGTCCTTGAAGTTGGATAGACCTGAATTAAAATGGCATCACCATCACTTATTAGCTGTGTGTCCTTAGACAAACTGTACAATTTCTCTAAGATATTTTAGTCTTTAGCCCAGCTGGTGTTGCTCATTGATTGAGCTTCAATCCATGAACCAGGAGGTCACGGTTCAATTCCTGTTATGGCGCATGCCTGGGCTGTGGGCTTGATTCCCACCCAGTAGCAGGTGTGCAGCAGGCAGCTGATTGATGATTCTCTCTCCCTTTCCCTTCCTCTCTCTGAAATCAATATATATATATATATATATATATATATATATATATATATATATATAATTATGCTACCTGTGTTGAAGGTTAAAAAGCTACATACCAGATATGTAAAATGTTAGTCCCAGTGAGAACAGTGACCTTTATTATTGCTATTTTGTGGTATTCTGATTTCCTTCAGAAGGAGAATCTCTCTTTCCATATAAGGCATACTGTGGTAATTAATTGTGGGTAATTTGGAAATCTTTTTTCCCCCTATGGAGGTAAAATTCAGAAAGGTTCCCAATGGTGAACTTCCAGGAATTGAATCTGGTTTCAGTGTTGACCTTGATATTGATGACTTTTTTCTTCATTCTTTTCATGGAAGAAGTGATGTCTTCCAGATATTTTAAACATTTTTTTGATTTATAGACATTACTCCACTTTTCCTTCTTTGTTGATAACTATTACTATTCTCTTGGAAGTCAGGGTGGTGCCTTCCTGAGGTTGCAAAGAAAGTTGACTTTCATTTACATTTGTTAAATAGTTACTGCACTCATTGAGACTTACAAAGTCAGAGATTCTGTAAAGATCTTTTAGAATAACACAGGTTATCATCCAAAGGCAAACTTTGAGAGTAAAAGGAATATACATTGATATTGTTCAGATTCAAGTTGAGGACCCCGTGGCTCTGAAGTTAGTGTTCTTTCCATTAAATGACAATTTCATGATATTCACAGTGAAGGCACACCAAGATATGGGTGTATATAAACATATACATGTATTCATATGTATCATTTATTCCCCCAAATGGGGATGGCAATTATTCAATATGTACCCAATATGAATTTCTCTATTGATCTTCATTTCAATGTACCTCGACATCTGAAAATAGAGGCTGAAACATTATATTGGTGATGCTACTTGATGATGTTACTGAACTTGATATTTTTTATTTATTTTAAATTTTTAGAAGAGAATTATTTATTTATTTAGAGAAATATGGATTTGTTGTTCCAGTTAATTATGCATTCATTTGTTGATTCTTGTATAGTCCCTGAACGGGGATTGAACCCATATCCCTGGTGCATCAGGATGACACTCACCCACTGAGCTACCTGGCCAGGGTGAGTTTGACATTTTTTTAAAACCTTTTCAAGCCGAAACCGGTTTGGCTCAGTGGATAGAGCATCAGCCTGCGGACTGAGGGGTCCCAGGTTCGATTCCGGTCAAGGGCATGTGCCTGGGTTGCGGGCACATCCCCGGTGGGAGATGTGCAGGAGGCAGCTGATCGATGTTTCTCTCTCATCGATGTTTCTAGCTCTCTATCTCTATCCCTTCCTCTCTGTAAAAAAAAAAAAAAAAAAAAAAAAAAAAAATAAAACCTTTTCAAATAGTGAATTTGCAGGAAAAGTGAATCTTTGAAAATTCCCTGAATACCAATCAATGTTTCTAGGGAGAATGTTGTGCTAATTAAAGATTCCACTTGGTGGTAGAAAGAACAAGGCATACATAACAGCAACACAATTAACATTGGCTGACATTCTTATTTGTCTGCAATCTGAGCTGTGACCTCTACCACAGGAAAGAATAAAAGCTGTCTACAAACTTGTTTCTATTTTGACACTGGTGATTAAAATTCATTGTGAACAAGGGAAATGGGAGCAAAAATCTATTAGGTATCAAAAATGCCTATTTTTCCTCTCCCAGAATTCATGACCCATTCATATGCATCAAGCAATTTCATTCACCAATTTCTCTCCAGCAGGTAAATGTACATTTCTATGACTTTTCATAGTGTTTCTTAAAACTCTCTTAGAATGTGGTTTGGCTTTTATCCTTCTATCGTCTTTGCTGTAGGACACATGTTCATTCATTCAGTAAATACACAATGAGCTCTTTCTATGTGTCAAACACTGTTGTAAGTGTTTGGGATACATCAAAGAATAAAATATAGTTCCCTCTTCATCATGGGACTTAAATTTTAGTAAAGATACACCAAGTAAATATAATACATTAAATAAACTATGTTTGTATGAGCTGTGGAAAAAGTAAAATAATTGAGCCAGGGAAAGATTGAGGCTTCTGGGATGCTGTGATGGGGGTCAACTCAGGGTATAGAATTAAACAGGGTTATTAGAGAAGCCTCATTTGAACAGGCAGCATTTGGATGTGAAGGGGAAGGGGGAAGCTTGAAGGAAGTAAGGAAATCTGCCATTTATGTAATTTGGGGAAGAATATTTTTTTCAAGAAAAGGGTAGTGCTAGAAAGGGTTCTAGTTTCTGTATATGAATATTGCATAGCATTGATGCTACTTAGTGGATTCATAGACCATCATTTTAACTCAAAACGCTATGAATGGCAGCCCCTAAGGCATCATTCCATAAAAGGGATACTTTGGAAGTTGCCTTGGGGCAACCAACTTAACTTGAAAAGAGATAGACTAGTGTATGTTGTGCTAACTTGGGACATTTTAGCACTATCAGGGAGTTAGCTTTGTGTATAGCCTTAAACCTGTTTCAAGGTTTTACTATATTTGGCCAAGACATACATAGCCAAGATACTCCTTCCTCCATCATTATACAGTCTACTTGTAATTTTTTGCTCTGCTCCAACATAACACTAAGCACTCAAATTGTATATGAAGGGGTGGGGATAGAAATAAGAGAGGGGATACATTTGCATGTCACTTGCCACCTTTTTTCTTGGTGTGTTTATCTCCTACCATTGACCTTTAAGACCTTAGGCATTATGTTATTCTTTGTTATTTCAACATACTGAAACACAAGGAACCTTGGTTCCTATGTTCCGCTTAACAACTAAATTATTAGATCCTGATGCAACTAAGAGGAAGGTGAAAAGCATTCTAAGACCATAAATGATCAGATGGCCCTGTTTACTAGATAGCATAGGAAAGTCAGAGGACTCAGGGACTATAATATTTAAGATATTTAATGTCAGAGATCTTAGACATGACCTGAGGCTGAAACAGCTCTGACTCCAAATCCCATGTATTTAAGTTGAGCCCATTCTGGTTGAAGCCACGGTAACACACTAGAATATTGCAAAATATCCTTCTTGGGAGTGGCAGTTCAGATGACCTCCCTAACAAGGAGGCAACAGATTTCATGCAGAACTGACTATTCTACCTCAGAACTGGTGATTTAGAGTTTGAAATAAAATACAAGATAACACTAGTAAAAGGTGACAGTGACCAATGTAGAGTGAAACTCTTAAAAGATCTCAAGGCAGAAGCTGTATGGCTGACTGTATTATATAGACTGTGTGATATTACCACACAGAAGAGCCAGTATGTAAAACATTGCTTCAATAGTTGAGTCTTGCATTGAATAGATAAACTCTTATAATCCACCCCTCCTTGTCTCTGATATGGATGAGTTTATTCTTATTATGGGTAATCTAGAAATTCTTCATGAAAAGTTAATCTCTGCAGACTCAGATTAAGAGTTCTGAGTCTCCTGCATCTACTTTAATTCCCTCGTAAAACAAGCCCCTGTCTCCTTAAGTTCTCTCTAAGGACCTGATACCAATTTCAAATGTTCTAGATAAAATCATCTTTTCTCCAGATCTTTTTAGATGGATATTGAAGCCAGGGAGAGAGTCAAAGGAAATGGGGGCATTTAAAAACTGGCTCAATTGTTGACTTCCTTCATCCATTGGAACAAAGTTAGTGCTGGGGATGACATGTCATGCAGAAATGTTTGTTCACCACTTGCTTCAGCCTGAAACTGTGCAGTTTGGGAAACTGAAAACTTTACTTTTGTGATCGCTTAGTTTATTCATCTTAAGAATCTAGTGTACTGAGAAAAACAAATATCACTTGATCTCACTTATTTGTGGAATCTAATGAACAAAATGAATTGACCAACAAAATAAGACCGAAAGCATGGAGGCATGGAACAGACTGATACACCTCGATGTGGGGTTAGGGGACCAGAAGACATAAACCAAAGAACTTATGTGCATAGCCCATGGACATGGGCAATAGGGTAGTGAAGACCTGGGGGTGGTGGTGGTATGGGCTTGGAGGAGGAAGTAAAGGGGGGGGGGGGGAAATAAGAGATATCTGTAATACTATCAACAATGAAAAATATATTTTTTAAAAAGAATCTAGTGTAGTATACTTTTTAAAAACGAAAATGGCCAGAATATGGTAACCAAATCCTCTAAGATTTTTTTAATAGTTAGTAATGCTTCCACAATTCATTTTTATTTATTTATCATTTTCCTTTACTGTAGAATGGATAGCATCTATAAAAATACCTGACTCATAGTAAATGCTCAATAAACAATGGATGGATGGATGGATGGATGGACGGACGCTCAAATGTAGGACAGTTCTCAAACAATATGGTGCATAGAATACTTAATTCATTCTTATACTTACTATATAATGTGTGTATGGAGGATCCAAAGCCATTTCTCATAAATAACAGCTGAATTTGACATCAACAAGGAGGTCAAATGTGAACACCTACTCAGGGAAGAGAGGGACTCACCAAGCTTGAGGTGGTCCCTGTGACCTCCTTGCTTTTGCTAACAATGTGTCTGCCTTGCCAGCCAAGAAAAATCTCTGTTGTCATTGGTTAAAAGAGTAGCTCCAAAAGGGTGAGGAATGAGTTCATATCTAAATTTGGAAAAGTTGGTCTTTCAGAACAGAACAGCGTGTACATCACCAAACACATCTTCTCTATCTTCTTCCATTTTCCACAGCACCCACACCCGGTACATAGTAAGTGCAGCTTTTCTGCAGCAGCTGAGGGGTAGAGGGGTCATGGACTGGAACCCTCAGGAGAATCTGTTTTAGAAAATAAACAAATGTTTCAAAGTTATAAAGTGTTTCAACAGAAGGAAACTGATGCTTTTTATTGAGTCCACCTTTTGCTGATGCATATAGTTTCATGAGTCCCCACTGTGCCACTTTAAGCCCTCCCGGATGGAAGATTTGTTCCCCTGTTAGTGTAAGAAAGGTAACGCACTGCTAAGTGCTGTGCATAGTGATAGAACTCTATTAATAATACATGTGTGGAGGTTGGCTAGCAAAGCCGTTTGCTGAAGAGCAAAGAGCTTTGCACTTCAGAGTAGCTTTCCATAATCAATAGTTCCACTCTATTCAATAAAAAATTACCAGAGCGTAAAATGTAGAGACCTTGATCGGTTCCCTTTATTTGGTTGTCTGTTCAGCAAAAAATGACAAGTTAATTCTTTCTAAATGCATTTACAACTTTAAAAGAAGAACAGACATTATCATAAATTAGGCATGCTGCAGTAACTAATTTTTAACATACACACATTCAATTTGCATACCTCGCACCAGTGTTTCAAATCCAAGTGTGTTTGCAAAACATGCTTAGTCAAAACATGACCATTAACTAATGCAATTATTCTTTCAATCTGTCCTCATTAAATTACTTAAGATTCTACCCCATGTTACTCTGCTTGGAGTCTAAGGCTTTAGAAAGAGAAAATAAATCTACTCTTTTTAAGCAACTCTAAGCCTTATGAAAGTGACAAAGCCTGCATTCTAAAGGGCAGAACTTGCTATAAAACTCTGATGGTCCTGCCTTCCTATTGCTATTAGAATCACTTTAGGTTACATTAGTAGGATGGGGGAGGGGTGTTTTAAAAATAGTTGCTAAATGTGCCTACTTTTCTAATTTTGGCATTGCTAATTTAGGACATCACTGCTCATTACTTCACAGCAATTAATTAATTCCTTACCCTTTCTCCTCTCCTCACTTTCATTTGGAGGATAGTTTGTTTGTGGGATTCCTTGGTTTAGCCAACAAAACCCTAAGGAAGATTAGCAGGCTTTTCTAATCCAGAATTTCTTTTTAAAAAAAATATATTGTATTGATTTTTTACAGAGAGGAAGGGAGAGGGATAGAGAGTTAGAAACATTGATGAGAGAGAAACATTGATCAGCTGCCTCCTATATACCTCCCACTGGGGATGTGCCCGCAACCAAGGTACATGCCCTTGACCAGAATCAAACCTGGGACCTTTCAGTCCGAAGGCCGACACTCTATCCCAGCCGTGGGCAAACTACGGCCTGCGGGCCGGATTCGGCCCGTTTGAAATGAATAAAACTAAAAAAAAAAAGACCATACCCTTTTATGTAATGATGTTTACTTTGAATTTATATTAGTTCACACAAACCCTCCATCCATGCTTTTGTTCCGGCCCTCCGGTCCAGTTTAAGAACCCATTGTGGCCCTTGAGTCAAAAAGTTTGCCCACCCCTGGTCTATCCCCTGAGCCAAACCTGTTAGGGCTAATCCAGAATTTCTTGATGGAAATATGTACTTCCACCATTAGACAATATCGTCCTGAGGCTTAATCTTGGTTTCTTTGTTCAAGCTGTATATAATTCATTAGAATGGTAACATACTTAATATTAATAACTAGAGGCCCAGTGCACGAATTCGTGCAGGGGTGGGATCCAGCTGGCCCAGCCTCGATCAGCTGATTGAGGCCAGGCCTGTTGGGAGGAGGAGATGAGGAGAAGTTGGCCAGCAGGCCCACCCCGATCATGGCCTGATTAGGTCCGGGTCAGCTGCGGGGAGGGTCTGTGGGTGGTGTGCAGGCTGCCTCCACCCTCAAATGGGGCTTGGGAGGGACCAGGGGAGTTGGCTGGCCAGCCCCACCCCCGATTGGTGTGGGAGGGGGTAATCGGGGGCACAGCTGGCTGGGGGGAGGGGCTGTGGGCTGATGGGGTGGTGGGGGCTGATGAGGTATGGGGCCAGCCGGGGAGAGGGGCTGAAGGACGTTGGCCGGCCAGCCCTGCCCCTGATCAGGGTGGTGGGGGCCCATCGGGGGTGGGGCTGATAGGGTGGGGAAGGGCCACAGGAGGGTTGGCCTGCTACCCTGCCCTTGATTGGGGTGAGAGAGGCCGATCAGGGGCAGGGCCTGCTGGGAGGAGGGGCCGAGGGAGATTGGCTGGCCAGCCCCACCCCCCAATCAGGCTGGTCCACTGGCCACAGTGGGCATCATAGTGACCAGTTGTTTTGGTCATTCTGGCATTCCGGTTGCTGGCTTTTTATATATATAGATGTATAATGTGAATATATTTACTGACCATTCCTTAGGAGTAGGCCAAAAGTATGGGAACATATTATGAAATTGGGTGATGAGTTTTAGGTATGAAAAAATGATTCAGAAAGCAGATTCTAGGAAGTAAATGAAGAAAAACTAAATTTCAGGGTTATACTACCTAGTTTCCGTGATGATTGGGTTCTTGTCCCCATGCCTGGGCTGTCTCACCTAATAATTTAGTGCCAAGAAATCGTGCTGTAATACTCAGGGTAAAATCAACTTGGGAGCATCGTTCACTCCTCTCTTTCTCTCCCATCCACATCTAAGTCAATAGAAGGTCGTCTCCACGTTCACAGAATGTCCAGAATCTGATCCCTTCTTACCACATTGACTATGACTATCCCAGTGGAAGCCACTATCTTTTTTTCTGGACCAGCAAAGGCCTCTAAACTTGTCCCCTCCCTTTCACCTCCTCATAGTCTATTCACTCAGTAGTTAGGGTGGTCCTTTAAAGCTGAAATTGCATCATCATATTACTGTTCTCAAAATTTTCCAACAATTTCCTAGTGTATTTG
Organism: Myotis yumanensis; assembly: GCF_028538775.1. Classification (NCBI taxonomy): domain Eukaryota; kingdom Metazoa; phylum Chordata; class Mammalia; order Chiroptera; family Vespertilionidae; genus Myotis; species Myotis yumanensis. The sequence goes on along the minus strand of NW_027223759.1, from coordinate 74,088,998 downwards.
GAATGGCTAATAAGGCTCTCTGTACCCTGGCTCTTGACCACACCTCATTTCCTATGATCTTCCCATCTTGACTCACCTGTCCCAATCACACTGGTTTTTGTACTTTCCTAGAAATGCCAAGCGCTCTCTCTCCCTGGGATCTTTGTTCTCTCTGCCTAGAAAATTGCTTGCCTGCTCACTCCTGTACTCACCCCGTCATTTTATTCAGAATTCTGAGGACTTCTTTGGGCATGGCACTGAAATAACTCTCTTCATCTCCCTTCCCTGCATTAGCTGAGGCCATGTTGTGTCTTGATGCATTTCTCTGTCTGCCTCTGTAGAAGATAACCTTTCCAAGGTCAATGTCTTGCTCACTACTATGTGTTTCTATTGTCTGAAATTTCGTGTGGCACATAGTTAGAGCTCAATAATTACTTATTGAAAGAAAGGACAGATGAACACATGGTTAAGTGATTCATTTATTTTTTGGACAGGCCTGTTTCTTTTTCTAGGGAGTCCTGACTTTTACATTCTTCCTGCCTTCAGTCTGTCATACATATACTTATGTTAACAACAATGTCCTTGTATGAATTGTTTTCCCTCTATATTCAATATTTGAGTTATCAGCATTCCCCTTTTCAGAGGTTTGGGATTCCAGAGTGCCAGAGTGGCTGTATGCTCTCTCACTTATAGTGGGGGCACTTGAGTTCTTTTCAGTGACTGGATGATGGCAAGTTTATCTAAGATTCAGAATCAACAGTGAGACATGTGGAGAATTTGTTTGCAGGACCTTGAAACGGCATTTTTTAAAAAAAGTCTGCTATAATTTTTAGTGGGAATTTCAACTTTTGTATTTATAGATCCTTTTATTTGGATTATATTTTGTTTCTCTCATTAACTTGTAATTATTTCTTGAATGTACTGAAATCTGACCCAGTGTCACAACAGTGCTCTAATTATAAAATGCTTGGCTATAAAATATTCTCAAGTTGCTTTTGTGTTTCCAATGCAAAATGTCATTGGTTAGTTTTTACCAACAGAGGATTTATTGTGCGTGGTTTTTATTTTTGTTTGTTTTGATTTTTGTTTTGCTTCAGTCTAGAAAACACTTCCTCAGACCCAGACTAACATTTGATTGTCCTCATAGTGACAAGGCTGATAGCTGAATTTGCTTCCTGTATCCTCTGATCAGCTTTCATTGGTTTGCCATTCACTATTTTAATCTACCAGATTGTCATTTCATTAAGAGGATGTGCTTTAGAATCAGACAAATCTGACTTTGTGTCCTGCTCTTCCACTTACTTAATTATGTGATCTTAGAAGAATTACTAAGCTTTTATGCCGATTCACCCATTTCTAAAAGGGGGAAATAATAAAAAGGGGGAAATAATATTTTCCTGATAGGGTTGTTAGGAGGATTAAATGAAGTAATGCACCTAAATTTGTAAGTGACTAATCTGCCACACAGTGAGCAGGCAGACATTACTGGTTGTTAACTTGGGGGATATGTTCTGATACCTTAGTAGCCCAAATAAGTTAATGCCTTATCCATCCTGTTCAGCTGAGCCTTTTGACGAGAGCAGATGGCTCCTACACAGTCATATTGGTAAGGAACTGTGAGGATGATCTAATTTCATTCATTTCATGGCTCTCTGCTCTACTTGAGGCATTTCCACAATCAATTTCAAAGTATTGCTCACTCAGAGAAGGTAGCACTCTGGCCTTTGAGAATCCCCAAATTTCCCTCCTGAGCAGAAAGACAAGATGAGGATATGTTGAAAGGCATCCGAGTTGGGAGAGAGAGTGGAAAGGACCTGGTCTCTGGCACAGACTTAGCCATTAAAGAGAGTGTCCCAGACGGTGGGAAAGCCAAGTTGTTCAGAGGCGGCAGGACTGTCACTGCAAGGGCTTCTAAAGGAGAAAGCCAGTAACCTGGAGCTGAGTGAACCCCTTTGATGTCTCATTCTGTCAGATCCTGGAGACACTTGCCCAGGTCGGTGGAGTTCAGGATGACCGGTTTGCATGACTGCTGGGGGATTTGTGACTAAATGGAGATAGTGCTTTTGAAAAAATAAAGATAAAAGGATGAGAAAAGACTATGAAATGACCCTCATTTTCAAAAGGAACCTAGAAGTCCTTTACTGGCATGCTTCCTCCTCTGCCACTTGCTGGGTGGTGTTTTCTCTGAAGTGGTAAGCTATCTCGGAGCCACTGTGAGAAATGTCTTATATTTCTTTAGAGAATTTGTCATTTGCGACTGAATGGAATTTGTGTGTCTTTGCTTAACGAGCTACCAACAGCGTTTTTGTTACCTTATACAAAACTAAAGTCATTAAACTTTCCTTTTCATCTTTCTCTAGAATGGCTTCCAAAGTTCCTCCATGGCTAATTCTTGTAGGGTCATGGGAAATGAATTGAAAAGGCAATTCCTACAGCAGGGGCCATTCCTCTCAAACAAGCGAACAGATGACTGTGACTTGCTGTAATTCTGCACATTATTTCTTTTATCAGTATGCTCTTTGCCGAACTTTAGTTGCTGGAAGTTGCACAATGAAATTTCTGAGTCCCTAATATTAGGACTATTGATAAAAATCAATGAAATCCTCATACATAAAATGTGATTGTGTGTGTATGTGTGTGTTTCCTGTGGCAGCGGGTGGGCAAAAGGCACATGTAGAAGGACATAAGAAGAAAGGGAATCAATATTTATTGAATATTTATTATATACCAGGTTCAACATTTGTGTTATTACCCCCATTTTACAGATGAGAAAAAAGAACTGGGCCAAAGTCACATGACTAGTAACTAAGTGGCAAGGCCTAGGTCAGTTGGACCCTGAGGCATGCTGGTCACCTCCACCACATTACTGTCTTTTTGCCTCTTATTTGCTGTCATAGGAGCCTTGGAGTCAGCTCACCCCCTCCTTAATAGCCAGAGAGCTCTTCCAGGGAATCTTGGTAGGAAGACGGTTTGAAATGAGGACTTCATAACCATCCACTGCAGCACACCCCTGCATCATGTGTCTTGACCTTGAATACAGAGCCACCTGTGCCCTAAGGCTCAGAGGCAGGAGGAACTAGCCTTGGCTTGCGTGGCCATAGAGAATATGAGTCAGGAGGCAACTCTGAGTGAGTTAGAAAGGGCTTAGGAGCTTCACCCCTGGAGAAGGACTACCTCTGGGGAGAAACAAACTTCCCGTGGTCTCTCATGCCCAGGAATTAGGAAGGTATAATTGTCAATGTTCACCGGCATAAGCAGGACCTACCTTCTGTTCTCTAAACTCTCGCCCAGCCCACTCATTTCCAAGCCTTGAAAACCATATGAAAGTGAAGTAGCAAAGCAGAGGGAGAAGAGTTGTGTTACAACAAACTGCAATGGTTTATGCAAATCTTCTTTCTTTAGTGGGCTTTTCACAAGGCTAATGATTCTCAGCTTTCAAGCCTTTTATTTTTTATTTTATTATTGTTTTTTTAATCCTTGCCCAAGGACATTTTCCCATTGATTTTCAGAGTGGAAGGAAGAGAAGAAGGGGGATAGACAGAGAAAAACACCAATGTGAGAGAAACATTGATTGGTTGCTTCCCACATGTGCCCTAACCTGGGCCAGGGATCAAACCCTCAGCCAAAGTACCTGATAGATTGGGAATCGAACCCTTAACCCTTTGGTGTGCAGGCCAACACTCTAACCACTGAGAAAAACTGGCCAGTGCTTTCAAACCTTGTAGAACGATGACATCTATTATGAGGAGTTCAGTCACCTTTAGGTTTTCTTAGAGATTGGTCTCCTGATTTCAACCTGTTGCTTGATTTAAATTTTATTCTTTCCATTAGGCCTGAGCCTTGGTGACACGTGCTTTTTTATTACCATTTGTTTTCTTTTAAACAGTCACAAAGCTGAGAGTTTTTTCCTGAAATCTGATATGGGATAGCAGATATGAAAGTGTTCTTAGGTTTCATTTATTGTTCCAGAAGTTAATGACTCTGTTGGTATTTATGTGAATGCCATGGAATTATATTAATACTGTGGGCTTGGGGAATGCTGTAATAACCTGCAAAAGGAAATTCTGTCTGAAATAATTCTTCAGGTATGAGCGTAGTGTTGTTACGGTTGTTTTGTTTTCTGCCAGATGTATACAGAGTCCATTGTGTTTTCATTCCTTATTTGAGTGTGTGTTTATGTTTGTATGTTTTCCTCTTAGTATGTATCTTAACTAATTATAAGCCACAGGATATATTGCTAAGTAAGTGTAAATAACAGCATGTCAGCACATGTAAAAAAAGTACCCATCAATTAAATAAAGAGGAAGTTCATTAACTCAATTTTTTAATATGTGCAACCTTTCTCCCAGTGGGGTCAAATAGGTAGAAATACTTTCCTTTATCAAGAAAGTTAAAAAGTTGGAGGTCATTTCAGTCCATTAAAATTGATATATTCCCAGCTTCACACATTTAAACAGTATCCTATTAATTAAAAGAAGAAAGGCCAAATTTCACACCAAGTTATCTAGTATTTTGTGAAATGAGGCCCCATTACAAGTGCAGCTGCTATGAATGAGGCTCATGTGGTTTCCAACTCCTTCTAATTCTTTACTCTTATAGCTTCAAGGCTGAGAACATTCTAGTGTTTATCCGTAGTTCCTTCCTTAACCTCATCTGGTTAGGATGGTTTTTCTCTAGGACAGAAAAGGGATTTAATGTTCCACGCCAGTGGACTTCCTTACCCATAGGCAATGATTTGGCCTTAGAAAGAGCGATTATTATGCACACTTGGTGTCATGACTTAAGTTTTCTTTAGAATTTTATATTTTCCTTACTTCTTCTTCTTCTTTTAAATAAATCAAACCAAACAGGTATTCCTGGAGGACTTCTGAGTGGAAAGAATGCCAAGTCTCTCTCCTCCTCGAGCAGCAGGACCCCCACTGGCCTGTGACGGGACCCGTGTGTGGAGGTGGGATCCAGACCCGGGCAGTGTACTGTGCCCAGAGCACACCAGCATCCACCGCACAGAGGGCCAAGGAAGGTAGGCAGCCAGTTCCAGGGACAGATGGTGCCACTGCCTGAAGGGAGATGGACTCCAGCCTTCTCTCCTCAGATCCTTCTGGATGCAGTGGACCCTCAGCATTCACACATTTCATATTTGTTTTGTTGACTATTTGCAAATCATTCCTAAATTCTGCCACTTTAATTTGGAATAGTTAAAAACAATAGCAGTAATAAAAACAGCAGCCTCAAAGGATCATTGCGAAAGTGAAATGAGAAAATATATCTGACATCTGTAGTACAAATGAATACCACACTCTGAGAGGCTGGAGTGAGTCAGTTAGTAATGAATAATAGTATTGTTTTGTTTTGTTTTCAAGAGTGTTTTTGTGTGTGTGTGTGAATTTGTGAATGTGAAAATTTCTGCAGATGTATCACTTTTAAATGTTAAGGTCAATGTCAATTTATTGCCAAATTGACAATTTTAAATGTTATGAAAAGAAGGAGGAGAAGAAACAATTTCTTCCATGGTAGCCTTTCTCCTGGGCAGGTGCAGCCTCAGCACCGGTCCATTTGTTTCAGGGTTGGAGACAGTGATAACATATAGAGACTGAAAAACTGGCCCAGACTTACTTAGTCAATTGACTGAAAAGCCAAGAGTAGATGATATGCTTCTACGCTAGAAGAAGGTGTGACATATCCCAACCACAGCAGTGCCCTCTGCTGAAGTGGTCAAGGTGGGGATGCTTTCTTGGGTGTGCACATACATTCTCTCCTGTGGAATTTAGTTAGGGAGGTAAGATCTGAGCTTTCTTGCTACGGAAATGCATCCTTTTTATCCTGTCAAGCTTTTCCTACTAGGTGTCTTTTTTTTTTTTGACATGGCTTTTTATTGTTCCAGGGGCTTCTGAGACCACAGCCTTTGGGCGATGCTCCTTATAACTCACAGAGGAATAATCTTTACAGACTCCTGAGCATTTATTTCAACAATTGAAGTTACTTCCACATTTACAGGGCGAGGGCTATTTTAAAAAGTGATAGTTACATTTTAATAAAAATTTATAAAAGTGATAGTAAATTTTTCAAAGTGACAATTTACACACGTTCTGGTCCAGGACAAAACATGACTACGCTTACTCCTCTAAACTTGGAAGAACAAGATCGATAAAAAGTTTCAGCTTTTTCTTCCAGACCTTGGTGATCTTTCTATTTCACCTTCTTCTTCCCCCCTTTTACTATTGTCTCGAGTTCTAGGGTATTCAGGGTCAACACATAAATGAGAATTTATGACCTATTTTTAGCTTCAACTTTTAATCTTCTTTTGACAGTTTCATCTTCCTACAGTTTCTTTAGTGAAAATAGCTTTAATTATGGATCACCTGTTTCTAAAATTTCTTCAACTTTAATCTTTCCAACATTCTTAATAGAAACATCTTGGGTAGAAAGATTATAATTAGGAAGAGATGGATGAATGGTGTTCTAGAGCTGAGCATGACATGCAAGCTAGGCGGTTCAAGAGAGGAGGGGTATTAAAGATATATTTCGCAGCCTATTAAACCCTGCTACCATATGCTTCAAGCATGTAATGAAGAGGAAAAAAAATCTAAGGCCAAATTACACTTTCAGATTAGTATGCTGGTTGGCATGGAAACAAAAAAGTACTTAGAAATCCCTAAGCCTGGTAGCCCAGTCCTCAGAGGGGTAAAGGGTTGGAGGGGTCTTAGATGTAGGGACAGGATATAAACACAGTGATGTATACCAAGACCATGTACTCTTGTGCAAAGTTGAAGACAGAGTCAAACTATTGCTGCATTGGAAACACAACACAGTCACAATTGCATTAAAGGCATGGTGTAGCTTACTACTTTCCTTTGTAGACATTAACAAAGGTTTTTATTTTGCTCTTGTATGGAAGTGAACCAGAAAGATTGTTCAGCCATCACTTTCCTTTCTTATAAATTCTTTCCTGTCCTGCTGTTATCATTTATAAGTATGCCTTGACAAAGCTGGCAACATGAGAATTTCTTCCTTGGCTCAAGTTAAACACAAGAGAATAATTGAATTGCCATTGAATGGGACCAGTGGAGTGTTTTTGCCCAATTAAAGTGACAGAATTTAAATATTTCTCACCTTTTCAGCTAATGCAGAAAGAAGGCCAAAATTGATGACAATTTTGCATTTCAGTTTTTGAGAACATCTTTTTTATGATTATTATTATGTTAGGTTTTGGAGAAAGAATTTTAATAGCATCGATTTTGGAAACCCTTTTCGCAGTCACAGCTGACTTTCCCACAAGGTTGATTTCTCCTTAGACTCCAGGATAGTCTGTTCAGTCTCTGCAATGGAATTGCTTGACATTTTTCCCCCACAAAACTCTGCCATTCATTGTGAGTTAGCTGTGCTGCTTTCTAAGAACCTGACCTTAGACCAATCCACAATCCTGGGGGATGGTGACGGGGAGGTAAAAAACACAAGATTCATTTCTATGGGTCTCTCATGCAATAGAATTTTTAAATGCTAGAATGGTGATTGGGGAAGAATGCTAATTCTCTCCTTAAGGCTCCCATGTCTCTTGCTGAGGCTGGACGCTGAGACTGAATTGTGTTCTGTGGCAACTTATTCTTGCTGATGTCCCAGTCTCCATTTGACCTCAATTCATGGTGTTTGTAGGGATAATATAAGAACAGCTATGGCATATTTACCTGGTTCTATTGTTCAGTGTTCATGTGATGTTTTAGCTGCAGTCAAAATAGTGCTGCAACAGTCAATATGAGAAGTATTACCAGTGATAGCAGCCAAGTCAATAGTTTTGGGGATAAAAATATAGAGGGTTTTTTATGATTTTGTTTACCACTTATTGTTGTGTTTTTCTTTGATAAGAGAAGCACTAATAAGAGTGATGTTTACCTGCAAATCTAAAAGCTTATATTTGGAGAGGCCATTTTCTTTTTGCCCTTTTCTCAAATGAAATTAAAGCTACTTAGCCTGCATTCAAGGATGATTTCTCAGAAGGTAAAACATTGAAACAAGGAACACACCTCTAAAATCTAATAAAGACTGGGACAGATTTAATCAAGTTATGACAATGTGGCCTAGGGCCTGGAATATCAACAAATATGGAGTGAAACAGCATAGAGATAGAATGCATTCATTAGGTGAAAAAAACATGAAACCAAAAACTCTACAAAAACTAAATAAAAATTGGGAAAAGGAATTGGTGTGGTTGCAGTTAAGCAGAACACTACCTGTTTGTTTGTTTGTTTGTTTGTTTTCAAATTTCAGATTTATTACTTTACATTAAAGGACAAAGCTATTTTGAAAATGGAGCACACTTTAGCTTTGAATTGTTGAATACATTAGTTCACCTCTGTACTCCAGTAAGACTCAGTAGTTCCTGAGAGTCCTAAGTCTATTTCATGCTGGGCTCAGACTTGGTATTAAGGGAGAGAATAATCAGATATGGGAATGGCCTGGAATTCTGAGTACTATGGGAAGACTTTTTATATATATTTTGTCTAACTAGTGTATGCAAGCTGAATGTGTTTTGGTTCTGGGTTTTAGTTCTGACTTGTTTGGAACTTTGATAAACCACATTAGTGTTTTTCAAGTCTTTTAGTTCGTTAAATTGGTTTTAAATATACTGATGATGTCAGTTAAAGGTGGATGACAATGATGCATTCATACTATTTAAATAATTTATGTACAGCTATATTTTAGGGTATTATTATCAAGGTGCCCTTCATTAATTTATAGACTCTTAAATTGGAATGACAATTGAATGAACAATTAGGATATTGTGTCTTAATAATGTGACCATCTATAATAATAAAAGCATAATATGCTAATTAGACTGGACATCCTTCCTGATGTCCTTCCTTCCAGGTAAGCCAAGCAGGCGGGGCTGTGGCAGAGGTGGCAGAGGCCCCTGGCTGTGGTGTCAGCAGGCGGGGGCCAGGGCCACGGCCCTTGCATTAATTTCGTGCATCAGGCTTCTAATTATCTACACTAATAAAAGAGAAACATGGTAATTAGCGTACGACCGCTACCCTTTTCATTGGCTAATCAGTGATTATATGCAAATTAACTGTCCACCAAGATGGCGGCCGGCAGCCAGGCACTGAAGCGAGCATGAGGCTTGCTTGCTGCAGACTCCAACGTTCCCTGCCTCACTTGCCGGCCTCTCAGCTGCAACTCTAAGCAACTATGTACTATGTTGCAAATAAGAAGCTAAACAAAACCCCAGAAACCAGCCGGACTGAAATCCAGGAGGACCGAAACATTGTATCCATGTTTTCAGCAGCAAGGCCTCAGAGCTAAAGCTGGCCCAGAATAAAAAAAAAAAAAGAAAACAAGGAGCGGTTGGAAGCTTTAGTCACTCACCAGCCGGAAAACAGCCCTCAGCCCCTCAGCCAGCCTGGCCAGGCACCCCAGTGGGGACCCCCACCCTGATCCAGGACACCCTTCAGGGCAAACCAGCCAGCCCCTACCCATGCACCAGGCCTCTATTCTATAAAGTAAAAGGTTAATATGCCTCCCGGCACCGGGATCAGCGGAGCAGCGAGGCTCCCGGCACTGGGATCAGTGTGACAGGGGGCAGTGCCCAAACCCCCTGATCGCCCTGCGGCTCTGTGTGTGACAGGGGGCGGGGCCACAACCTCCCTATCCACCCTGCTCTGTTCGTGACAGGGGAAGGCACCCCAACCCCCTGATCGGCCCTGCTCTGTGTGTGACAGGGTGCGGCGCCCCAACACGCCCCCCCCCCCCCCCCCTCCACGGGCCCTGCTCTGTGTGTGACAGGGTAGAGCCATAACCTCCCCATTGGCCCTGCCCTGAGTGTGACAGGGTGCAGCGCCCCAACCCCCTGATCGGCCCTGCTCTGTGTGTGACAGGGGGCACCGCCCCAACCCCTTGATGGGCCCTGCTCTGTGAGTGACAGGGGGCAGTGTCCCAACCCCCTGATGGGCCCTGCTCTGTGAGTGACAGGGTAGAGCCATAACCTCCCCATTGGCCCTGCCCTCAGTATGACAGGGTGCAGCGCCCCAACCCCCTGATCCGTCCTGCTCTGTGTGTGACAGGGGGCGGTGCCCCAACTCCCCTATTGGCCCTACTCTATGAGTGACAGGGGGGAGCTCCTCAACCCCCTGATCGGCCCTGCTCTGTGCATGACAGGGGGGAGCTCCCCAACCCCCTGATTGACCCTGCTCTGTGAGTGACATGGGGCAGCGCCCTAACCCCCTGATCAGCCCTGCTCTGTGCATGACAGGGGGTGGCGCCGCAACCTCCCCATCGACCCTGCCTTGAGTGTGACAGGGGGCGGTGCCCCAACCCCCCAATCGGCCCTACCCTGAGCGTGACTGAGGGTGGCATCACAACCTCCCGATCCGCCCTGCTCTGTGCATGACAGGGCGGCACCCCGACTCCCTAATCGGCCTTGCTCTGAGCCTGACCAGGGGCTGCACTTAGGGATTGGGCCTGCCCTCTGCCACCCAGGAGCAGGCCTAAGCCAGCAGGTCATTATCTCCCGAGGGGTCCCAGACTGCGAGAGGGCACAGGCCAGGCTGGGGGACCCCCCTTCCCCCGCCCCCTGAGTGCACAAATTTTTGTGCACCGGGCCTCTAGTATATATATATGTGTGCATACAGGGTGGGGTAAAAGTAGTTTTAAAGTTGTTCATATGGAAAATAATATAATCTATATATATAAAAAGCCAGCGACCGTAATGCCATAAAGACCAGAATGACTGGTCACTATGACACCCACTGCAGCCAGCGAACTGGCCTGTTAGGGGGGGGCGGGGGGGGCCACTGGCCAATCTCCCGCTTCCTCTCCCCCTAGTCGGCCCCACCCCTGATTGGCTTTTCCCACTCTGATCGAGGGTGAGGCAGCTTGCCAATCACTCCAAAGCCCTTCCCCCTGGCCATACCCACCCCTGATGGGCCCCCACCACCTCGATCAGCCTGCAGCCACTCCCCCCAGCCAGCCCCACCCCTTATTGCCCTCCTACCCCAATAAAGGGCGGGCCAGCCAGCCAACCTCCCACCATCTCCTCCTCCTGACAGGCCCCGGCCCTGTTCTGCCCTGATTGGGACTGAGCCAGCCGGACCCCACCCATGCTTGAATTCATGCACTGGGCCTCTAGTAGTAAATAATAATAGAAGAATAAACTCTATGTTTTGCATACTCACAACTGTAGACCTACTTTTGCCCCACCCTGTGTGTGTGTGTGTGTGTGTGTGTATGTGTGTATACCATGTTATTATGATGCCTAAAGGTAATCTTCATAAAGGAGGTAGTGCTTATTGAGAGTTTGCAGGATCAATAGGGAAGAATGTTTTAAGTGGGGCAGGAGGGACATTTGGAAAAGAACTGAGGTGTTTATATTCAGTGGTGGCCAGTGCACTGGAGAAAGGAGAGCACAGGGAATTGGAAGTGACAATGGCACCTGAAAACTAGGCCTTTGGGCTCCCATGGAGTTAAGACTATTTTTGAGACTGTGGGTACCCACTGTAGGCTTTCAAGCAGAGAAGAAATCTCATATTCTTAGCTTTATCTAAAAATGTAGAAATGTCAGTATGCTAAGAAAATTCTCATGAGTGGTCATGTCCTATTTTCAAACTTATCTGATTATCCAAGAAGTTTTTAGATATGAACTAAATTACTTTACATTATGAACAGATGAACAGATTTCTTAAGGGACAATTAAAGGAGATATTTTGCCATCATTTGAGGGTCTGCAAATATCCTTTACCCTTCTTAAGAAATTGATTTTAAAGTCAATAAGCTCATTTGGGTGTGAAAATAAAGTGTCAGGAAAACAATGCACTTAGAACTTCCCTTAGTGTTAACCCTTAGAGGAGGAATGAGACTGTTTAAAGGGTGTTGCAGCATTTTCTCTTGCTTTCTGCTAACAGAGAAGCAGAGATAACCTAATGAAATAATTTTTGCTAATTAACAGCAGGATATTTGATGGTAGTTCAGTTGAGACCATGGAACAGAAGGCCACTGGCCTGTAAACTTTCTACCTTGGAAACATACTCAATTATTGGGATATATATATTCATATAGTTCAGATATTCTCTCCAAAAGTCCCAAAGTGGGAAAGTTGAGAAAAGTTTAGAGAAAGCACACTAAATATTTAGAAGAAATAGGTCACTAGGAGTCTAAATTAAGATTGGTTTTTCCTGGTTCTGTTTATTGCATTTGTATCTCAGTTTAGTGACTTTTTAATCAAGTGTAACAAACTGCTCTTAGTACGCTATAGCAAGTGTTTATTGAATTACTGTGCTTAGCAAAAATATTGAAGAGTTCCTACTTTAAGCATTCATTAAATTATCAGGCTGTTCTTGACATTAAAATTTTCTTAATTTATTTTTCTCAAGGTGTAATTCACATGATTAAAAAGAGTGCAGGAGAGAAGAAAAAAATTATAGAAGCAGGATGTTACAGGAGAAAATCTAGCACTGAGTAAAGGTTACTCCTAGGGAAAAAATGCTTACGGAAAAAATGCATTTTGTTAGCATGTGAGACCTGCTTAATATTATCTCCTAAAGAGGAAGAGCATGTATTCATATTTGTGCAAAATATTTTATATTTCTTCAAAATTAACACACTGAACTGTTAACTTAATTCTGTGCATAACTGAAACTAAAGTGATTGTCATCAAGGAAGAGCAGAATTGTCAAGAGCAAGATGTGTTTGGATATTTTCCAATGATTTTACCAAGTAATATTAGAGTTTTCCTAATCCTATTGCCCTAAGTCCATGCCCCTGTAACAACACATCACTTTTTGCCTGACTTCTAGCACTTGATATTCTTCTCTTTGTCTCCCATCAGGCAGTAAAGTCCTTGCAGACCATTCTTGGGGGTCCTTCTTTTTTGTATTTTTAAGTACCAGTGCCCAACCTATAAATGGAAAAATGCACATGCTTATGGAAGTCAAATTGAGAAACTCCTCAAGTGAGAGAGTGTTTTGTTGAATTCTTTTTGCTTTGGGGGTAGCATAGAGAAAGAAATTGAACATGCATATGGGTGGGCGAAGGAAAGGGCTATGGATTTAGGGTTGAGAGAGGTAGCATTCTGTGGTCTTAGGCCTGCTGGTGATCAGATCCTGAGATGGTGGGATTGAACTGCTGCCCTCTCCATCCCTGTCCAACACTCTGAGCTTCAACACATGGAACATTTTCTTGCACAGGCTAAGCCTTTAGAGCCAGTCTCTGTCTGACTACTGACCACAATCCTAAGATCTCTGTCATTTCCCTCCACCCTAGCAAACTTAATCCTTGACACGGAACTCTTACCTGAAGAACCCCTACCTAGACACTGAACCTAGGAGACAACATAGGGTTTCTTCTCCTCACCCACCAAAGCACTTTATCTCGCTGCACTATCATTGTTTGTGTGTGCGCCCTGTTAACCAGGCTACTGTGCACGGTCTATGAGATCAGGGACCACATCTATGTTGTTCTCAGCAATCAGCACAGTATCTAGCACATATACGATGCTTGTATTGAATTCAAAGCTATTCCCCATCTCATATTCCTTTTACTACCTTCTTTCTTATTGTTGATTCCCTAAAAGCACACAGTTGCCAGTCCACTTCCAAACGTGGATATAACACCACGTTGTGGTGCATGGGATCTGGCTTCTAGGGCAGCTGAGGAGTTGGATGTTGCAGCATTGAAGATAGCTACCTGGTGAGTGGAACTTCACCAATGGGAAACATGACTTAGGAGGGAGCCAGGCTCTTCCCAGTGCACCTGTATGTTATGCCAGTATGTTCTTGCAACCTTTCCAAAAACTCTGGTCTCCAAATACACAAATCTGCTATATGTCTTTATGGTTGAATGTGAAATGGTTAGTCAGCACAATAACAAACCACATAGCATTGAATTGTTGCTTTACTCCCACTCTTTTCTCCTTAACATTGCCTCCTGGCCTTGCAGCTTACAAATTAAGTATTAATACCTTAATTACCATTGTAGGTTCTGCGTTCTAGATGACCTCAGCTACAATAAAACTCGGTGAACATATGTCAAAAGAAAGAATGAGAGACACTGTTTTTAAGGATTTGTTATAATAATGCATGTGAGTGAGACCTTGTATGAGCGTGAAGTAGGGTGGGAGCTGCAAACAACTCTTCTTGCCCCACTTTACTTTCCTTTTCCTTTTTATTCTCAGCCTCACTTTTCTTCCTCCTCTATATTGCATCTTTCTCATCATGCAATTTTTCTTTTTCTTCCCCTTCATTGTCCTTTTCCTCTTTTTTCCCTTCTGGCATAAACCTTGGGAGCAAGAACGGTGTTAATAACCATGGTAGACTTCACTGCAGGTAGTACATTCCTGGCACAGGCAGTGTGAGCTCAATAGGCATTTCTTGAGCTAATCCCCTATAAATAGTCTTACCGTTCAGTTTTAGGCTTTTCTTTTCAAGTGGGGAACTTTTCTCTTGATTTCCATTGCTCACGTCCACCTGCACTTCATTAATGAACAGTTAACTTCTCCTTTCCAGACCAGAAGATTACATTTGGAAAAGCATGCTGAGATGAGAGCAGTTACAGTCTTTAGTTGGGTGCCTCACTAAACTTTATTTTGTCAGCTGGATTCGATTTTTCTGGAGCACCAAGCCAAGAGGTAATGAGGTTCCTCTTGGCAGAGTAATCTCCTAAATAAAGTTATTCCTTCCAAATCTATTTTTCCAGCCTTGTTGAATATGTGAGTATCCTGGCAAGCAGGATATAGAAGAAACATCTGCTTATTGTACAAATCTTCCTGCATGAAAGTTTCACAAGTTACTCACTAACTTATTCTAGTATTTGGCATTTTTTCTATGCTCTACTTTGAACTTCTCATCAGTTCTGTCCTTCAGACAGAAGACTCAGTAAGATCTCTATGTGCTTGAAAGAGAAACTAAAAAGGCAATCCCATTTACCATTACAACAAAAAATTAAGATACCTAGGAATAAATTTAACCAAGGAGATAAAGGACCTGTACTCAGAAAATTTCAGAATGCTGAGAAAAGAGGTAGAAGAAGACATGAACAAATGGAAAAATATACCATGTTCATGGATTAGTATAATCAACATAATTAAAATGTCCATACTACGCAAGCAATCTATAAATTCAATGCAATCCCCATTAAAATACCAACGGCGTGCTTCAAAGACCTAGAACAAACTCTCCAAAAATTCATCTGGAATAAAAAAAGACCCCGAATAGCTGCAGCGATCTTGAGAAAGAAGAATAATGTTGGAGGGATCACAATACCAGATATCAAGCTATACTACAAAGCCACTGTTCTCAAAACTGCCTGGTACTGGCACAAGAATAAACATATAGACCAATGGAACAGAACAGAGAACCCAGAAATTGACACAAGCCATTATGCTCAATTAATATTTGACAAAGGAGGCAAGAGCATGCAATGGAGTCAAGACAGTCTCTTCAATAAATGATGTAGGGAAAATTGGACAGATACTTGCAAAAAAAATGAAACTAGACTACCAACTTACACGGTACACAAAAAGAAACTCAAAATGAATAAAGGACTTAAACTAAGGTGGGAAACCATAAAAATCTTAGAAGAAGCCATAGGCAACAAAATAGCAGACATTTTTCCTAGCAATATCTTTATTGACACAGCTCATAGGGCAATGGAAACTAAAGAGAAAATAAACAAATGGGACTACATCAAAAAAAAAAAGCTTCTACACAGCAAAGAAACCATCAACAAAACAACAAGAAATCCCACTGCATGGGAGAACATATTTGTCAATGTGATCACCGATAAGGGTTTAATCTCCAAAATTTACAGGGAACTCATACAACTTAACAAAAGAAATTGCTTTCCAGCTTTTCAACAAACAACCAATCAAAAAATGGGCAAGGGACCTAAATAAACACTTTTTGAAAGAGGACATTCAGAAATCCAAGAGACATATGAAAACATGCTCAAAGTCACTAATCATCCGAGAGATGCAAATCAAAACAACAATGAGGTACCATCTCACACCTGTCAGAACAGCTATCATCAACAAATCAACAAATGATAGTGCTGGAAAGGATGCAGAGAAAAAGGAACCCTCCTACACTGCTGGTGGGAATGCAGACTGATGCAGCCACTGTGGAGAACAGTATGGAGTTTCCTCAAAAAATTAAAAAATAGAACTACCATTTGACCCAGTAATACCACTTCTAGGAATATATCCCAAGGAAACAGAAACACCAATCAGAAAGGATATAGGTACTCTATATATGTTCATAGCAGCACAGATTACCATAGCTAAGATTTGGAAACAGCCTAAGTACCCATCAGCAGATGAGTGGATTAGAAGAAAGTGGTACATCTACACAATGGAATACTACGCTGCTGTAAAAAAGAAGGAATTCTTACCATTTGCAGCAGCGTGGATGGACCTGGAGAGTATTATGCTAAGTGAAATAAGCCAGTCAGTGAAATATAAATACCACCTGATTTTACTCATTTGTGGAATATAAAGAACATTATAAACTGATGAACAAAAATAGATATGGAGGCAAAGAAGCATCAAACAGACTGTCAAATTATAGTGGGAAGGCTGGGTAAGGTTGAGGGGAAGGAGGTAAGAGATCAACTAAAGGACTTGTATGCATGCATATAAGCATAACCAATGGACACAAGACACTGGAGGGGGAGGTGAGGGAATATGCCAGGGGGTAGGGGAGGCCAGGGGAAGGTCGATGGGGAAAAAAAGGAGACATATGTACTACTATTTGTAATACTTTAAACAATAAAATAAAATTTAAAAAAAAGATTTATATGTGCTTAAGAGTTGTTCACTTATTCCTCTATCTTCTGGCCATTTTCTCAGGCATCATGGGGAGGAGAATCAATTCCCACATCAAGAGAAAAGCTGGAAAGCAAACTGAATCATGATGCTGCTTCTGAGATTCTCTGTGTCTCTGTGTGGAATATATCATTGTAGTTTGTTCTACTCTCTTAAGATCTGTTTTTCTAAGGCTTCAATTGTATTCAACTCTTGATGAAATTTGTCCGAGTTGTCCCAATTTTTCTAGGATTGCAACAGCTATTTTTATTTTAATAACCTATACCATTTTAAATTCAGTGTTGCCCATATTAGACTCTATGTTATCCTGCATACCCCAAATCCAGGGTTCCACAGTTAAGGAATTTGTCCCTTTTGGCTCAGTGCTCATGCTAGAAACCTGGGCTCCGCCCTTGGTATTTTACTGTCATTTACCTCTTGGTCTGCATTCACTATATCACTTCGTTATATTAATTCTACCTCCAAATACACACTTTGAATAATTATTAACTCCAATGGATTCAATTTAAAAAGAATGAAACATCAATTGAGCTATCAAAAATGTGTCTGTATACATTTTTGGGAAGCCCTATATATATTTTATTTGCTCATTCATTCTATTCATTTATTTCCAATCATCTTCCCTTCTAGCATTATTTCTCAGATGAACTCCTATCATGGGACCCTTACTGACTTCTCCCTTCTGCTCTTCCTCCTAGATAGAGTGGGGCATGTTTCATGTGGCTCAGCATATGGGCGCTGCAGACACACTACCTATGTCCAAATTCTTACCCTATAATTTACAAGCTGTGTAACCTTGTAATCCTTTACTTTCAGTTTCTTCATCTTTACAATGGAGATACTGAACCTTCCTAGCTCATTGTAGTACTATAGGATTGAATGGAAACACACACACATACACAGACCACCACCACCACCACCACCACCACCATGTAGAATAGAGCCTTATACAAAAAGAACTTAATAAGTATTAGCTACTATTACTTTTTATTCTCTAAACTCCTGCCAAAACAACCTTATTATCTGAGTATATCATTCCTATGAAAAATGACTTAAGAGGCTTCTTCTGAATTAAAAACTTTTTAACATCACTCATAGAGCCATGCAGGATATAGCCCTTGCCGACCTCCCCAGCTTCAACTGACTCCACTGTCCCTTTCATTCATTCTATCTCTGCCACACTGTATGGCTTTGGGCAAGTTAGTTGACCTTTCTGTGCTGAGTTTCTATCTTGCGGCCAGAAGCTACTGGTAGCATTGCATCATCACCCAGGCCAGTGGTCGCCAAACTGCGGCTCGTGAGCCACATGCGGCTCTTTGGCCCCTTGAGTGTGGCCACGAAGTTTCAATTGCACTGTACGTGCGCGCCCACACGTGGTATTTTGTGGAAGAGCCACACTCGAGGGGCCGTAGTTTGCGATCCAGGCAACAGAGTGCGTGAGTCAAGGACCCAGAGCTGAAACATCTTGACTCCTGACTGATTCATTTCCAATCCACCAAGTCATTGTATACCTGTCTCAATGTAAAGAAATGAGGGTAGGAAAATTAGGGGTCCTTGGAAAATATGAGCCCTGTTGGGAAGCCATTTGTTGGCAACAACTGTACACTTTGGAACAGAAGCACAGGCTTTGAGGGCCAGCGAGCAGGCTCTGCCACAGGTATTATTTCCCTGTTAATTGCACTCCTAAATCAATTTCCTATTTCTGCTGTAACAAATCACCACAAACTAATGACTTAAAGCAACACACATTTATGATCTCACAGTTCTGGAGGTCAGAAGTCCAAAGTGTTTGTCTCTGAGCTAAAATCAAGGCACGAGCAGGGTTGTGCGCCTCCTGGAGGCTCTAGGCGAGTACCTTCCCTTGCTCTCCCAGCTTCAAAAAGCTGCCTGCATTTCTTGGCTCCTGACTCCTAACTCAGTCTTCAAAGTCAGCAACATAATATCTTCCCGTGCCTTTCTGACTATGACCCTTTTCACTCCCTCATCCACTTATAAGGACCCTTGTGGGTAAGTTGGGCCCACCAGGATGATGCAGGCAATCCCCTCATTTCAAGGTCAGTTAATTAGCAACCTCAGTTATACACAACCTTCATCCCCCTTTCTCATGTAACCTAACATGTTCACAGGTGATAGGGGTTAAGATTTACACATGTTTGTGTGGTTATTATTTTGTCTTCTAAAACTCCTTCTTTTCTGTCTCAGAAATAAATACATTATTGGTGTTTATTAAAATTAAATAAGAGGGTAGTTCTTATGAATATGTGGATGATTCAGTATGAAGTGAAGGATTACAGAGGTTTAGTTAGTTTAGCAATGAAAATGTTAGGCTCTGAAGTGGGGATTGCCACATTGGAGCACCATTCCCCTCACCTCCTGACTATATGATGTTGGTCAAGTCACACAGCCTCTCTAAGCCTCCAGTTTTCTCATCTGAATAATGGAGATAACAATAGAGTTGTCAAGATTAAACGAGATGATTCATATGTAAAGAAGAAAAAAATCAGAACACAGTCTCTAATATCTAATAAATACTCAATAAGTACAAGGCATGAATTTTTTTTATTTCTTTAGACACTAAAGGCTTTGCTTTTTTTGCGCATTCCCACATTTATTGGGACCCTGACATAGATTAGACTGTATGAAATACTCTTAGGACAGAAGGGTGAACAAACCTGTCTTTAATATCAGGAGGTCAAAGGCAATTTGGAGAGAGAAAAATAAAAACGAATTATGTTGGTCTAATATGAAAGTATTTTTCAAATGCAAGATTAAACAATAAGTAACCTAGAAGAAAATAGTATGTACTTTAAAGTTTCTATTAAAATGCAAATACTCAGCTTTTTCATCTATAAAAAAAGAAGTTGGAATATGATCTAATGGCAAAATTTGTCAGTAATAAGATTATGTGATCTGTTCTCTCTGAGAAGGGGTAGTATTAAAAATGTGCAACAGCCAGTAGGACATGACCCAGGCACTGGCCTGGACACTTAACTGCCCTCGCTGGCAAGGCATGTGTACAAGGGGTCACTACTTAAGCTTCTTGTTGGTTAACCTCTACTTGAGATAGTCAATCACTGAGAACAGGACATTAATGTGTGAGTCCTCTATGAGTGCATTCAGAATTGAATGCTAATAGATTTCATTCGTCCTTACAAATTTGAGAATTGGGTACATCAGCATTTCATTTAAAGCATTTCACTTGATTTTAATGGAAGAATTCTTACAGACTATGACCTAAGCATTCCATAAAAAGTTTGACACATAAAAAGTGGTAGATGTGAGAATTTTGGAATGATATAATAGAACATATAAGAAAGTGTTGATGTGTTCAAAAAATCTCCCAGAGCTGTTCAGATACTTAATTGAAATGACCAGTCATAAAATGACTATCTAGGATGTCTTAGCTCACAGAGAGTTGAAAGACAAACAATTCCAAAGGAATTGTGCAAACACGTTGTAGGAAGAACTACGTGTAAGCTCAAATGTGAATAACTGATATTCTCACATACCAAGAACTATCAAAGGTCTCAGCTATAACATGTGAGCCTGCAGCTGTTTTATAGATACTGGCAGAAGACATGAGTCCCCTTGATCAGAGGCAAAAGTCAGTGTGTTACTCACAGAAATGTCAGTAGCCAGGATATCATTTGTACTAGTTTCTTCAGTCATAGTTGGAACAGTCACATGGCCATGATACCTGAACACATAGTGAGTTGTATGTCAATAGGGAGACACTGAGCTTTAGAAACACTAGTCTCCTATAAGGAGGCTGAAATCAAATCGGTACAACCTTTGCCTCTTAGGATGACATTGTCCTTCTTTTCCAAGGCTATTTGCTATTTAAACATCCTTGAAAAGATAGTCTGAAACAAAAGCTGTCAGTATCTCTGATTGTAAGACATGCAGAAATATGACAGATCCATGGAAAAATGATCTCACAGCAACAATACCCAAACCTACATGCATGCGCGCACATGCGTGCACATGCACACACACACACACACACACACACACATTGGTTAATATATCCCTTTTCATTAAAAATGTAACTAAAATAATTGTATATAATGCCTGATCTTCTGGTTTTCTAATTACAATCAAGGAAATAGTATCTCCACTTTATAAAACAATAAAATGTTTATGTTCTTTGACATCTTTTATTGGCTAAAAACAACTTCATTTTTTGATATCCTACCTTGTGGTGTTAATTCAGAGAAGAAAATTATTATTGCCCCCAAAACCTCAGAAATAACAAATGCTTTTATTTAGAAAACTAGAGGCCCGGTGAACAAAAATTTGTGCACTGGGGTGGGGGGCGGGGCTCTCTCAGCCCGGCCTATGCCCTCTTGCAGTCTGGGACCCCTGCTGGCTTAGGCCTGCTCCCTGGGGGATTGGGCCTAAGCTGACAGTCAGACATCCATCCCTCTGGCAGCCCGGGAACCCTCGGGGGATGTCCACTTGCCAGTGGGGAGCAGGCCTAAGCTGCAGTAGGACATCCTTAGCGCTGCTGGTGAGGCGGGAGAGGCTCCCACCACCATCACTGTACTAGCAGCCGTCAGCCTGGCTTGTGGCTGAGCAGAGCTCCCCCTGTGGGAGCGCACTGATCACCAGGGGGCAGCTCCTGCATTCTGCATTGAGCATCTGCCCCCTGGTAGTCAGTGTGTGTCATAGTGACCAGTCATTCTGCTGTTAGGGTCAATTTACATATTACCTTTTTATTATATAGGATAGAGGTCTGGTGCATGGGTGGGGGGCGGCTGGTTTGCCCTGAAGAGTGTCCCGGATCATGGTGGGGGTCCCGCTGGGGTGGCTGGCCATCCTGGGTGAAGAGCTGAGGGCCGTTTTCAGACTGGCCACAGCTCCTTCAGGGTGGGGGTCCCCACTGGGGTGCCTGGCCAGCCTGGGTGAGGGACTGATGACTGTTTGCAGGTTGGCCAAGCCCCCCAGTGGGGACCCTCACCCCATGAGGGTGTGGCCAGCTTATATAAGAGGCTGATGGCTGTTTGCAGGCTGACTAATTTTATTAAAATAAACTATGTAATTATTTGTTGGTTTAATTGTACCTTTCTCTAGTCATCTATTTAGGCTATAAGAAAGTTTTATTTGAAGCAAGTTTTTTAAAAAAAACTAAATTTTGGGACTGAGAGGAAATGTACATATCATTTAAGCAGTTATTATTAACAAACCTGGTGGTATGAATTGCCTGTGGTATTGTCAAACTTAGTCTGTTCTGGGCTCCTCCCCTAAAGATGCTGCTTTAGTATATCTGGTGTGGGCCTATAAATTTGTAAATTTTAAAATAAAAAAGATGATTCCTAAGAAGCTTGGGCCAGATTGACATAATTCAATATTTGTATGTTAAAATATGTAAATTGGAATCTGGAGGAATTGAAACTTGCCTGGTTTTCAAAGTTGGTCAGTTGTAGACCTTAGTCCCGTGCTTTAGACTTGAGGCACCTCATCCAGTTTTCCATCCATTTTCCTAGCCTAAAAGTTAATGTGATTATCAAATATGCATTTTCTCTACTAATTTACACTATTTACTCATTATTATTATAATTTCTTCCTCTGTAAATTCAGCAACAATTCCCAAGTTCTAGGGAGTGGACTTGATATCACAGAGCTCCAAAAGAACTTGTTTCCAGGGGTAATGATGACTTAGATGTCAGGCTCAAAGTGTAGTTTGCAGCTTTAGCATCACAGCGCTTTTTTTTATTTTTATTTTTTTAGAGGGAGAGAGAGAGAAACATTGAGAGTGAAACATTAATGATCAGGGAATCGAACCGCTGACTTTTTGATGCTCCAACTAACTGAGCAATCCATGCCAGAGCAGCATCAAAGCTTTTAATGAGTTGCTAACACTATTCCTTTCTTAGTTATGATTTTACAGATATCTCTTTTCTGCTTTATTCTTGTGTTGTATATAAGCCACATGGCTTCTCTTTATGACCCTGCAGAAAACTTCTACTGTGATAACACTGTGTCAAAAATCCTTGAAAATCTGTAACCTGTTATAAAGACAAAATTATTATTTTTTACTCAGTTTCTAAATGGCCTAAAATGGGACTTAAAACTTAAAAGACATGGTGACTGTATACTAAGTATGAGTCTACTCATTTCCTCCTTGGAATTCTGAATTTCAATTTATTATGACTTTTGCCTGATTTCTCTTTTATCCTTAGTAGAGCAGAAAATCCTATATGTTATAATTTAGACCCCATTGTCAAAGGTCAACGTATTTTATTATTCTTTTTATGTTAGATAGAAGGCTTTTTAGAGAAACATTATTTTCTTTCTTTTCCATTTCTATATTGGACACCATATAATGCATATAAACTCAACTTTATGCAGCCGTTTCTTATACCACTTACAACTACAAGCATTTTTTTAACCTGCATTTTGCCCATTTATATCACAGAATGAAGGATCCCAACTTATGAATTAGGTCTATTTCTGAGTACCTCTTTATTATTTCCAAATGGATCCACATTTGGGGTAAGCATATGAAGTCAAGGACATGTTTATTGAAGTACAGTTGATATTTTGTGTTAGAGGACAAATACCAGAATATGTCTGAGAGTTTTGATGTTTATCCAAAGCATTGTCAAAGCCAAGAGAAACAGGAGGTCCTTCAGAACTCAAGTAAGGAGCCACCCTGGAGGGGGTTGTCCTGGAAAGCAGGGGAAGGAGAGACCGAGGGCTGGGGGTGGAACTGGCTGATGGGTAGGGCCCATAGTTAATTTTGGACATAGGCAGGTGAGGTTGATTTAAAGGACCTGGATGGGACAGTCCCTGAAGAGACACCGATGGCTTGCTAATTCCTTAACATGATTTACCTGTATA
The DNA here is from genome assembly GCF_028538775.1 of Myotis yumanensis. Taxonomy (NCBI): domain Eukaryota; kingdom Metazoa; phylum Chordata; class Mammalia; order Chiroptera; family Vespertilionidae; genus Myotis; species Myotis yumanensis. Next base: position 74,065,372 of record NW_027223759.1, on the reverse strand, counting down.
CAGTCCTACCTGCCACATTTGAAGAAAGGGTTGAACTGTGCCTTCATTTTAGTCTACTTAATTACTAGCATCCGCACCTCCTTTTTTTTTAAAGAAGCCATGTACATGTTTGTCGTTGGGGATGTTTCTTTTTTAATTGGGGAGTGATGGAATAGATCTTCTCTGTTGGTAAGACAAGGAAGCTTGATTAGTGTGTTCATATAATATACGAGCAATACGTTTATTATCTGCCAGTATTAAGTGACTGTCTCTTGGCCCAGAGCTAACCCTGCTATGCTCTTCTTTATGCAGATGAAGGTTAGGCTAGAAGTGTATCCTTAGCGGTGCTGTGACCACTCCTGAATCTTTAGTAGCTGAGATAGTGGAATCATTATGTCTGCAATTTGAAAGGGGGTGGATTTATGCAAATCATTCTCAGACACAGATTTCCCTTTGAAGTGTCCCCGAGTGTAGTTTCGGATTGCACGCTAGTGATAACTAATTCATTCCTCTACAAAGTTCCAGTTATTACAAAGACTTCTCTTATATTGAATTGCTTCTTGTTAATTTTCATCCATGTCTCCCAGTTCTGCACTTGGGAGCTACATAAAATTAATCTATTTTTCATATAAAACCCTTCAAAAATTTAAAAACAGCCACGCTATACTGTCTGTGTTTTTCTCCCTACACCAAACACCCCCAGTCTTGAATTTTTACTCCTGGGTCATATTTTCATACTCTTTCATCATAAAGGATGCTTAATGAATTCTAATAATTTCATAATGAAATAAGACTTCCTTTTGTGGTTACTGTCTATTAAAAGCAAGCCTTTGAATTTTTTTGCCTGGGATTTTTATCACACTGAATATACCATCAAATCTATTATTTTTCCCTTTTGGAACAACTATCCAAAATTGGTTTGTTTTCTCTCTATACTTCCATGTCCCAAATTCCTCATGAAGTGAGGCCCTACACAATCTATTTTAAAACAGCCTGAAGGGACAAGATAGTTCCTTGCATGGGTAAGTGAAGGTGGTAGAGATTTTAATGGGTCTTCTAGTTATTTGGAGTCTGACTTCAAATTCTAGATCTAATGAAGTAAAAGGGAGTCCTCTCTCTGCTATGCTGACAACATGAGAGCTAAATGTTTTGTTTTGTTTTCTCCAGAATAGTGCTTCTTAGGTTTTAATGAGATGCAAATTACCGAAAATCTTTTTAAAATGCAGATTGTGATTAAGAGATCTGGGTGAAGTGGGGATCCAGCATTTCTACTGTTACCAGGAGATGCGTGGACCATACTTTGAACAGTGCTGTCCAGTAGAAATCTGCAGGGCACGTAGGTGATTTTAAATTTCTTAGTTGCCACCTTTATTTTTTTATTAATTTTTTTAAATTGATTTCAGAGAGGAAGGGAGAGGGAGAGAGAGAAAGATAGAAACATCCATGATGAGAGAGAATCATGGGTTGGCTGCCTCCTGCACGCCCCCTATTGGGGATCGAGCCCACAACCTGGGCATGTGCCCTTGACCAGAATAGAACCCGGGACCCTTTGGTCTGCAGGCCGATGCTCTATCCACTGAGGCAAACCGGCTAGGGCTAGTTGCCACCTTTAGAGTGCAAAAAGAAAAAAAGGTAAAAAGAAATAGGTGAAATTAATTTTAAAAGTATTTTATTTAACAGAACATATCCACAACATTATTATATCAACATGCAATCAGTATAAAAATCATGAACAGATTTTAAATTATTTTGTACTGTTTAAAATTTGTATGTATTTTATACTTACAGCACATCTTCTATTGGGTAAGCCGCATTTCAAGTGCTCAGTAGCTCTCTGTGGCCGGTGGCTCCTGGCTACCACATTGGACAGTGCAGCTCTAGATCTTCATATCCGGATCTCTCAGATCCTGGAAATAACACAGAGAACTACTCTTTGTTGATGTCTACTTTGTGTGTGGCACTGCTCTCAGATGTGTCATATAAATGCTCTGAATGAATCATCTCCTACGATCCTTACATCCCCATACCTTAAGCAGCATTATTATCCCCATTACACACATGAAGAGAGCAAAGGTTTTGAGCTGGCAGTAACTGATCTAAAGTCACAATGGCAGATCCAGGATTCTGATCTGGAGAGTGTGACTCTGGAGCGCATGTTCTTAGCTACCCCTCCAGGGCAGAGCCCCCTGAGGAAAGCAAGTCCTCTTGGCATAGGAGCAGCAGGGCCTGGCCTTAGGGAGGAAAGGCAGGCAAAATGATTCCCTGTGGAGGGGTGTGGCCTCTGAACTCTAATGCCGAGAATCAAAAAACTTTTATAGGGTGGATGTAGTTTACTTCTGGAATCCTTAAGCTTTGGGTACAGTTGATTAACTGCTTTAGCTTAGTAACAGTAGCCTCCTATTGTCAGTGGCTATGGGAAATACGGTTTGTGGGGAAGCAAGGAGGATCTGCTTCATACACTTGTAGTGGCAGGCCTTGTATGGAGGTCCTGGGTCAGCTAGACCACTGGTCCAGAGGATGATGGGACCTGCATCAGGAGGTAAATGAGCATTCTGGGAGAATCCTCAAACCCCATCCTCAGGGAACAGAGAAAATTTCTGAAATTTTTTCATTTAATATTTCCTCATCTATTCTGGATTGTAATTTACCTGGAACAGGCAGCTAGTTTTATTTTTAAAAGGGACATGATCTCCAAATGCCACTTACTTGAGCCTTTTGATCCCCTTATCATCCAGTTGTTTTGATACTAATATGTAGACAGGGTTTTGCATAATAATAGTAAAAATGAGCATTAGAAAGGAGGTGAATTACTGCATGGTGCCTAAGGGGGCAGGCTGGCCTATTCTCTGACAGCTGTGTGACCTAGACCAACTCTCATACCCTCTAGGAACCCCAGGTTCTTCTGAGCTTATACTAAGACTAATAACAGCACTGTCCTCACCAGGCTGTAGTAAGCATCATATAAAATAGTAAGCACTTAGAAAATATTCAGTAAATGTTACCTCTTAAACTATCATTGCCCTTTTTACTCTTTTATCTTATTCTCCTATTTGCCTGAGATGAAAAGTCATCCTGTCATTTCGCTTACTTTGCTTACCATAAAATGTTTAAAGTGCCCCTTCCCCTGTGTGGTTGGTTCCCCTTAGCAGTTTTACAGGCCCAGTTTATTTCAAGCATTAGTTTTGGCAACATTATTCTAATGCCACACTGAAGTCATTGCTCTTGCAGTTTCTTTCTTTCTAAATGTGTGCAAGTCTAAAACATGTGCTCATCCAGAGATCCCTGTGCAGCCCCATAAGACACCCCACCTCAGAACTTTATTCTATTGAATTTTCTTTGGGATTCTTGCATTTTGTGGGTCATAATTCCTTTCAAGAGAACTTACACCTTAAAATGAATTCCTCCTTAAAGACTTAACCCATGGATTTTCTCTGACCTTTTTGGAGCTGGCATTTCTGAAGTCAGGGTGCATGGCTAAATCAACCATGTGTGTCTTTCACAAACTCTAAAGGAACTTGACTGGATGTCTGGGATGATCAGAGCCATCCATAGTGGTCCCTGGTCTTGACTCATCTCCATCTTAGAACAAGACCCTGTCTCTGAATATAATCTGAAACAAGAGCTCCAATGAAACAACGATTTAACAAGAAACAGCTGTTTTCCTGGAAATTTAAGAAAGGGAAAAAATGAAGAGACAAATTCTATATCAAACTACTTAAGAACATTCCTCATTGGGCCATTAGAATCCCTGTTCTTCGTCAATATCATCCTCTAAATTCTTATTCTCTGCTGGCTTTTTCATTTCTGTTTCTTTAAACACACCCCTTTCTTCTTTTTAAAAACAAGAACAATTCAATTATTTTCATGTTAACTATATTACATTTAGAAATCAAAAGTGTGAGGGCTAGAAACATAGTGTCCTTATTACCACTAAATAGGGCTGTAGGGGACAGAATCTCAGTTAATCTCACTCAATTGCTTTCTGCCAGTGCTCTCATGTCCAGGATACCAAAGATAACTTTTCATTTATCAGACTTTGTCCTGGTGTAGCAGCTCCTTTCCCAACTGCCTTTATAATTTCAACTAGGAATGCACTGTCAATAGAATTTTCCAGATGCTCTGCTTTTGGTTGAATGAGATATTCATGAAGTATTTGCACAGCTGAAATTCTCATTTTACCTTAGCATACCTCTGTGATTTTTAATTGAGGTTTAATTTACATATAATGAAATGTTCCAATGATAAGTGTATCTTTTGATCAAGGCAAAACCAGACCCAAGCTTTTCTATTACTCCAGAAATTTCCCTGTGAGCCTTCCCAGTCAGTCCCATTCCACTGTCAACCCCAGGTCCCACCAGAAGAACCATTCATCTGATTTCTGTAACCCTTGGTTAGATTGTACTGTTCTAAAATTTTATATAAATGGAATCAGATGCCATGTACTTTTTTGTGTTGTCTTTCACTGAGAATAACATTTTTGAACTGCATCCATATTATCTTTTATTGCAGAGTAATATTCCACTTTGTGACTATAACACAATTTGTTTATCCATCCTCCTGTTGACTGACGTCAGGATTGTTTTTCACTACTCTTCATAAAAGTACCATGGTAAATCTTTACAAGGATTTTGTGAACAAATGCTTTCATTTCTCTTGGGTAAATATCTAGGGGGAGAATTCTGGGTAATCAGGTGGGTATAGTTTTATTTTAAAAAAACAGACCTCCTTTTTTTTTTCTTCAAATAGATTGTACCATTTTACATACCTGCTGGCTGTGTCTAACTATGAGGTTCTGGTTGCTTTATCTCCTTACCAACACTCTGTTTTTTAAAGCTTTTTTACTTTTGAATGTTTTGCTGGGTGGACTGTGATATCTCATTGTGGTTTTAATTTGCATTTCCCCATTGTCTAATGATGTGGAATCTTTTTTCATTCGCTCATAGTATACCTTCTTTTATAAAGCTGGTATATTTTGCCCATTGGGGAAGGGTTGTGATGGATTTTCAGAATAGAATAATAATGCCCATGTTCTCCAGCAGTTGAACTTGGCTTTTCTCTCAAAGATTACTTCTCTTTCTCCATATTTTTTTGCGTGACTCCCCTGAGATACCTAACATGTATTTAGATTCATTGATTTCCAAGCAGATGACCATAGCTGTGACATTTAATGTAAAAGTGCATGTGAATCTATATTTTGAAAGTTTTACAAATTTGAATTATTTTCTTACCTCCTTTTAATATCCCATTGAGAGTTACTTTTAAGGTTCTTATGTGCCATCCTCTAGTTCTGGGGTGAAGTACGTATGGACCATGGGCCATATATGGCCCATAAAAATCATTTAGTCTGGCTCTGCTAAGGCATTAGAGGTGAGTTAATTAATTGTTTAACCAAATATAGCAGGCTAACTTTTAAGTTGATAATTTTGTATGACCTGTGAATGATGTTATAAATATCCAAATGGCCCTTGGCAGAAGAAAGGTTCTCCATCCCTAGTTGAATGCCCTAGTCCAGAAAATCATGGTATTATTTACAATATCGTATTTAACTCCTTCTATTATATTCCTAGATCATTCCATACAGAGGTAGCATTTTATTACTTAAGACTGTCCCCAAGTATTTACTCCTGTGTATTGCTTCCCCTGTTGTTTTTTTCTATCCTGTCCTTCAACATTCTGTCTTCCATTTATTCCATTTTTTAGCTTTATATTGGTCTTTTATTCTTTCCATTCATGTCAGCTTGAAGTACACCCTATAATTATTCATTGCGTGTTGAATGCTGTGTTAATATGCAGTCCCTATTGTATAGACATGTTGCTGCTGACTGAGGGTCAGTGGGGTATGTGCACAGATTTTCAAGTAATGTTAACTAGGTTATACTTAGTCATCCCCATTCTCCTAGAAGAACACCTGAGAAATTCTTCAGAGGACATTTTTTATCTTAAAAAGACTGAGTGAGTAAGGGGAGGATCTGCTCTTCTGGATCTAAAGGAGCACATTTATGAGGCAATTTGGCTGTAGTGTAGAGCCTGTGTTATACAGATGTGAGTCCACTCACTGACCAGTGCTGCAGTGGGAGGCCAGCAGGAGGCCCTGCCACGGTAGGCACCTGTTACGAAGGTTACAGCTCAGAAAAAAAGAGGAGAGTTTTCTCTCTATCTGTAGTCATTTGAGTGCCAGTTATGGAATGCTAAACACTGCACTCCAAGGCCTTGAGTAGTTTGTCAGTCAATGGGCCATAATTTTGGGCACTGAATATAAGGAGAATTAGAGATACCACCCAACTGCCCTTTGATTGATGAAAATATTGTATTTGCTGTCATGATTCATTGTGAAATGCTCTAGGAAGCCCTCCATAATAGAAATATTCTTGCTGAAATTCTGCTATTAGCTGTTTAGTCCTTTGGCTTAAGAATTGTATTTAAATGAAAGTATTCTACGTGAAAGGCTAACACATTGTGCCAAATACCATATGCTATTATATGTGAAGGATGCTCTAATCTGAACTAGTTTAATGAAACAACATTCCATTTAATTTTTAACTTTCCTAATCAGTCTTTATTTATAAAAGAAATGTGGCCCTAGCCCAGGGGTGGGCAAACTTTTTGACTCGAGGGCCACAATGGGTTCTTAAACTGGACCGGAGGGCCTGAACAAAAGCATGGATGGAGTGTTTGTGTGAACTAATATAAATTCAAAGTAAACATCATTACATAAAAGGGTACGGTCTTTTTTTTTTTTTTTTCAGTTTTATTCATTTCAAACGGGCCGGATCCGGCCCGTGGGCCGTAGTTTGCCCACGGCTGCCCTAGCCAGTTTGGTTCAGTGGATAGAGCATCAGCCTGCAGACTGAAGGGTCCCAGGTTCGATTCTGGGCAAGGACACATTCCTGGGTTGTGGGCTCCATCCTCAATAGGGGGCATGCAGGAGGCAGCCAATCAGTGATTCTCTCTCATCATTGATGTTTTCTCTCTCTCACTCCCTCTCCCTTCCTCTCTGAAATCAATAAAAATATTTTAAAAAAGAAATGTGTTATTATAAAAATTTATATAGATAATATGTAGTGCAAAATGTTAAAAAAATTTTCTCCTTCAAGCCTGCCTCAAGAACCTCAGGAATAGTTATTATAAGTGTATTGGCATAAATATTTCTGATTTTGTGTATACACAAAACACATATAAACACAGGAATATATAAATATGCATTCAGATACATATTTTTCCTTAATACAATATAATTATATCAGACACAATTTTGAACAACTTATTTTTTGTCATTTGATTTTTCTATAACTATATATACATGTGTGTGTATATATATATATACTATACACATATAGGTATATATATATAGCTAAGTGACCAACTGTATGTGCGTCTTACCGTCTGACCAGCCAGCACATATGATGTGCACTGGCAATTTCAAAATAAATTTTGACTCATGCATGTGTGATACATATAAAGCCAATCACATGCATGTATTTTGATCTGTCATTGTTGATTGGGAATTTGGTTGTTTTTGTTGACATTCAACGTGAACCACAACCGTCCAACTGACCATCCAACTGACCATCCAATTGACCAACTGGCCGGTATATATGACATATACTGGCAATTTAAAAATAAACGTTGACTCATGCATGTGCGATATATATATAAAGCTCTTGCTGGCACCAATCGCACATGTATTTTAATTTTATAATACTATCTATAATAATAAAAGTGTAATATGCTAATTAGAGCAGACAACCAAATGACCTTCCAGATGTCATTCTGGACGTCCTTCCGGACGAAGCCTTGGCAGCGGGGGCCAAGGCAGAGGTGGTTAGGGGTGATCAAGCAGGCAGGCAGAGTGGTTAGGGGTGATCAAGCAGGCAGGCAGAGTGGTTAGAGGTGATCAGGCAGGCAGACAGAGTGGTTAGGGGCAATCAGGCAGGCAGGCAGGCGAGTGGTTAGGAGTCAGTGGTCCCAGATCGTGAGAGGGATGTCCGACTGCCGGTTTAGGATCAGGCCTAAACCGGCAGTCAGGCATCCCCTGAGGTGTCCTCAGATTGGAGAGGGTGCAGGCTGGGCTGAGGGATACCCCACCCTGAAATTAGTGCATGGGGCCACTCATTTTTAAATAAAAAGGTACAATTTTTTAATAAATTGGTTAAAGAAAGATAATAATGAAGACATAAGTAAGATAGTATATTGCTTTAAATAGGGGCATCAGAAAAATTCTTTCTCAAGAGGTGATTTTTGAACAGGAACTTAAGGAAGAGAGTGTGACTGTAGCTCTCTGGTAAAGGAGTGTTCCAAGCAGAAGAAAAAAGTGTGAAGGCCTAGGGAGCAGTGTGCTTGATGCAAAGAGGTGCTCACATGGAGGACGCTGGGCAGGGGAGGCAGGAATAGCTGAGTCCCAGGGATAGCCTGGACCAGGCCAGGTGAAGCAAAGGTGAGCTGGCCAGTGCAAGCATTTGGGATTTAGATGAGATGCCTGTTTTCTCTGAGCATTACCACAATCCAATGGGGAACCAAGGGCAGAGCAATGCAAGAGGCTAGCTGGTGTCAGGTAATAAGGGGTGGGTTGTCTGTAGAGAATGTACACACTATAATAAGACCAGTCAGAAAAAAAATACAGAGTAAATAGATTAGTGGTTGCCAGGTTAGTTAGTGATGCAAGGGGCAGGTGTAGTTATGAATGGATAGTATGAGAGAGCCTGTGTGGATGCAATGGTTCTGTATCTTGATTGCAATTCTGGTCATGAAAATATGTGCAGGTGAAAAAATTCATTAGACACACACACACACACACACATAAATGAATGCATGTAAAGCTAATGAAATTTGAATAAGCTATGTAGATATTACCAATGTCCACTTCCTGGTTTTGAACTCTAGAATGCAAGAAGTTACTATGGAGGAAACTTGGTGAAAAGTATACAGGGCCCTCACATTTTTTTTTTTTTAATATTCCTGTGACTCTATTATCACTTCGAAATACAAAGTGACAAAAAAAAGGTATCACCAGGAACCTGCATTTCTTAGCACTATCAGTGATGTAATACTCCTTCCCTGGGGCAGGCTACTCCCAATGCCCCACCTCAGTGCTCACCCTTACAGACTCAGACTTATGTGTCATGCTGTTTATTATCACTCTTCTCTGCTAAGTACTTGGGTAGTAGGTACACTGAACTCAGGTTTTAATATGGATCAAGACATAGATAGTTTGTTTAAACTGTTACCCAAAGCTTCCTACATATAGTAGTTTTTACATATGACACTCCATACTTCAATAAATGATACACCGATAACATTTTTTAAGAAAGAAATGTTATAAAATATATTAGGTAACAATACAAAGTAAGCATAAATAATACTCAGAAATTAATGACAACAGTTAGAACTTTGTTAAATATTCTTATAAGTTCTTAACATTTTTACTTGAGATTCTTAAATTAATTAAGCAATAATCATATATAAATAATGTTTTTCTCTTCTTATGTAAAATTTATAACTTTTATGTCTTTTTAAAATTCATTGCATTGGTTAGAAAATTTAGCTCAATGGGAAGGTCATAACATGTTAGCTGATACTCCTGCATTATTTCTGACCTAAATATTTAAAAATTTTTACTTCTAAATGATTTTGTTGTTTGTTTCTTTATTTGTTTTGGACATTGAATGTCTGATTATTGTTAACTGTGGAAGTTATAGATAAATAGTACTTAGAAATTACATCATATTATAAAATATATCATATCTCTATACATGTACTTATTGAGAAGAGTTATTGCATTTTCTCCCTCTATCTATTCATACAGTAAGTTATATTAGTAGATATCCCAATGTTGATGCATTTTTGCATTTTTGCATCTTTAGAAAAAAATACCTTGCTCTTTTATGTTTTCAATTATTTTAATGTTTAATGTGCTTGCTGGGTGAAATTTCCAGTACCATGGACATAGTAGTAACAGGAATATTTTTGAATGATTGTCATTTGGAATTTTTGCACATTTATTTTATAATGCAATTTACTATAAATACAATTTAATTTTGTAAGAATTTATTTTATATAGAATCATTCACCAGACCCTGATTTTCTTCTGGAGTTACCTATCTCATGTACAATTGGTACTAGACACATGGAAACCTAATTAATACTTGTCCTAATTAATAACGGTCCCTTATTTTTATGTGTGAATCTAATTCTTCTGATCAAATTATAGGGTTGCTGAAACATGGGATTTGTGAAATCTTCTCTGGGACTTTGTAGCGGTGCCTAGAAAAGTGGCTGGGAGTTAATGATCTGCTTTCCCTTGAGGAAGCAGTCAGTGCAGTGGGTAGGAAGGGAGATTTAGTGGTTCTATTATATGGCAATTGCAGCTCAGTTAGCATGTCTTATTTGACAGTGATTTGTGTTAAGTGGGTACTTTCTGCTTCCAGAATATTTCCTTCTGTGAAGAATATATTATTTCCCTTTAAAACTGCACTGCTTATTGCTAAGAGGTGAGCAAAGGTAAGTGGCCTAATGCGGACCCCGTCACATTACCTCTATTTAAATTTTTGGACTTTGGAATCATTAACAAAGACATTTAACATTCTGACCTTTAATGCATGCCTCTATTAACCTGGCTCTTAGTTCCACTAGCCATTTCTCATTCTGTGTCTCACTTATTTCTAATAAACTCTACTGGCTGATCTCAGACCCGAAGAATCTGTTACCTATTAGTTCTTCCATCTGCTGTTTTTATTGGTGTGGGATCATGTTTCTTTTCTTGATCAGACACCTGAATTGTTTTTTTTTACTTTTAAAAATATGTATTTCTTAGTTTTTTAAAAGAAAGATCTCTGGTGAAGTCCCTATTTTTTCAAAGTTTTCAATTATTAAACAGTCAACATCTTTTATGACTATAAGGGTACCTTCAACTTCAAGGGACACTTTTAAATGGACCTGACTCTGTAGGTACTTCTCATTCTTTCAGATGGTATGTAAGCAGGGCCGTAGGCAGCATAAACTGCATAATTGTGTGAATTATACAAAGTCACCTGCTGGGAGGGGGAGTGTTAGAAAGAGATATCCTTTTGAGCATCAACTGGAGGATGGAGTTTGGCTAGCAGAACCTGGTCAGATTTCAGCACTGCTTGCCGCCACCCCCCCCCCCCCCCCCCCCCCCCCCCCGGCTTGGCAAGGTGACTTTTCTGCAGGCTCAACCTGTACAACCCTATGTAGAACCTGTATATCAGCATTCTTTAATTATCTTCATACTCTCAAATATTGGACCTTGAGAGCTTGTTTGGAGGTTCTAGCAGGGGAGCGCAGCTACTCGTATACCCTTGACCGAAGACCGGTCCTCTCCTCGGGGGGGCGGGGAAGGTCGTCCTCTTCGACCGAGCGCGCAGCTTCGGGAGGGACGCACATGGATCGGTGAGGGAGGAGGGGGACACCCGCCTAGCCAGCCAGATCAGCCGAATCAACCCTGGCGATCAATGGGGTGACAGATGTCGCAGCCAGATCGCCCTCACATCCATACTCTCAAATATTCATCAAATATTTGCTACCCAATTCCCTTTCCATTTAATATCTGGGCCAGAATTGAAACTCCTATAACCATATTAATTTATTTACATAGTTATTAAAAATTTGCTGAATGCTGACTATCCACTTGTCAATATCAGAGGGATGGGAGTTACAGTGATGAGCAGGACAGATACGAGTGCCTGTTTCTGGGGAAGTTGTACAGCAGTGAGCATTTAACTCCATTTAGTTTTTATTTAAATATCTGTACAGCTGTTCACCTTGGTATACATTTCTTTGAAAGTGCTTATTTGAAAAAAAATCCTGGTCTTTTTTCCTTGGCAATAGCCACTTCACTAGCTCAAACATGCTTATATGGACTCTCTGGTAGAAGTATATGATGCTGTCCTAACAACAGGGTTTTTGCAACTTAATTGAGGAGAAGGAAATGTCTATTTCATGGAGAAGAATATCGTCATCTCCAGAATAAAATACATCCTCAATGAATGAGTAGTGTAGATGTGTTTAGATATGATAGGATTAATTAAGCATATTTTTCCTTTCCAACTAGAGTTGGCATAACTGAGTGAAGTCGGTGTGAGGTCAGAGAATTCCAGGTGGATGTTTAAACTAACCATATGCTGATTTGGGGCAAGCCATATAACCACTTTAGGCCTTGATTTTCTCAGTTGTAGAAGCAGAATATTGTAGAAGAGACCATTGAGCTCTCTCCCATTCCAAGGCTCCATGAGGGAGCATATCTCTGATCTCTGAGGAAAAGGATATTCCAAGTAGGCCCCACTTGCCTTGGGATCTGTCTGGTTTCCCTTGAGACAGAAAACTGCCTAAGAAACATGTCTTAACTCAGAATAGGATTGAAAAATTTCTTTTTTTTTTCTAAAAATGTAGCAATGTATACCTGTTTTTGATCATTGTAAGAAAATAACTATAAATATTGAATTAATTATTCATGTTAAGTAGAGAAGATAGACTGGTTATTACCTGCTGGACTGCAAGATATGGCCCTATCTCTGTTCTCAGAATAAGAAATCTGTCATTTTCTATACTGTGGTGATAGGGCTGGGTCCTGTTTGGATCCTATTGGGCCAGATTGGGACCCAATCTGATGCTTAAAGATCTTAAGCTGCCAGAGGTCTGAAAATTATCTAAACAAACATAACTACTTACTCATTCAGGGTCCCCCCCCCAATAATTGTTATGATGAACATGCCCTATCTTTGAGTTTCATTGGATTGAACAAAACAATATTTCTTAAAGCACCTCAGCTAAGAAAGTATAAATGTTTTACAAAAATAACACAATTATTGAAACTGAATCTATTTATGGTTTACTACTCTAGTTTTACTTTAGAAATTTGATTCATCTACCCTTTTGAAAATAGGTAATAACATTTTCAGAATTAGTGTTTATTTGCATTTAATAACCTATAAATACATCGTGTTACTTTTAATAGAAAATCATATAAGTGCATTTTAAAATTAAATAATTGTTGTTATCCTATTATTTTATGCTTTTTCTCTCAAATTATGACTTCCTAGAAAATAATTGCAATCTTTTAAAATATTTGTCATTGTCCTCTTGGTATTATAACCTATTTTTCTCTGATGTATATAATTGTAAAATATTAGGTTATACAACTTCTCAAGATGGCTTTTTAACAGCGTGACTGCTATTTAAGCAAAAGACAAATTCACAAAATTTTTACAGCTTATCAGCTATTTTAAATAATTCATATTCCTTTTTAAAATATGTTTTTACTGATTTTAGAGAGAGGAAGGGAATGCGAAAGAGAGAGAAACATAGATGAGAAAGAAGCATAGATCTGCTGCCTTCTGCACGCCCCCTAGTGGGGAATGAGTCTGCAACTTAGGTATGTGCCTTGACCAGGAATCAAACCAGTGACCCCTTGGTGCGTGGGTTAATGCTCAATCACTGAGCCACTCTGGCTGGGCAAATCATTTGTATTCTTTACATGCATCAGAATTCTACCAGAAACTAGCGTATCTTATTGGTTAATGCATTATCTCCTGCTTATTGTAATGAAAAAATTAGCAGATAGATTCCAGTTTCATGCAAACACAGGTATTAAGAAACACAGTAGCCAAATTGAAAATATAGGTTTCAGCTGACAGCGATGGAAATGCACAGAGTCTAAGAATTTCAGAGCCCAAGCCTGGAAGTCTAACATGGTGATGAAGAGGGAAAAACAAACTCATGCTGGCTGAGTTCAGGTCTTGCCTCAGCCACTTATTAATTATAGAAGCTTGGATAGATTTTTAAAACTTCCCCTTATTGGATACTAGAGATATTAGCAGTACTTACCTCAGAGAGTTGTTTTGCTAATGAAATCAGGATATATTTGTAAATTGATTGAATGGAACACAATTTAAGCTCACCCTGTGTGCTATTCCTTGCATTCCCAATGGGGGTGATACTGACCTCATGGCATCCAGAATTGGTTCTTCAGGTATGTGTGGTGTGAAAATGTCATAGGAAAGAGAGGGACAATTAGGGAAAAATGTTTGCAAAGGCTCCTTAGGGAGAAGATAATGTAACAAAAGTGAGAAACACTGGGTAGTTTATTTATTATACAGAAGCTCAATTGCTAAGAGATTTGTCCAATTCACACAGGTAGTGGGAGGCTCTCGGTTTGATGGTTTTTTAATGCTAGTATTTTGCCAATTGGGTTTTCAAAATCATACTCCATAAATTATTCATAAGATTTAGTCCCCAACCTGTTAAAAATAAAGATTTTTGAAGATATAAATCCATATTGTACTCTCTGCTACCTCTTTCCCAATTCTGAACAATGCTTGGGTATATGTGGGACCCCACTGTAGTATCCAGGTTGGAAGCTACTAATTTTTAATATTTGCCTTGACACAGTGAAGAGATATATAGTGTATGACTGATGTATCCAATTGGGCCTGGGAAAAAGGAGCTTTCATTCAGTTTTGCAATGCAGAAGTGTCAGTTTGTAATTTTCGTTTTACACCTAAAAATTCATAATGTGGTCCCTTATATAATAGAAAGAACTATTCTGCATTTTAAAAAGTTACTATCATATTTCTTGTCCTTATCACTACTTAGGGGCCTGGTGAATCCCATGAGCCTTCCTTTGAAGCGGAATTTACTTGTTCATTCTAAAACAAGGTGCAAATTTTAAGCAGCATAGGCTAACAAGGATGTCAAGTACAGCGATGGCTTCGTTTTTCTCTCCTGTTAAAACAGAATGTGCATATTTATTTTAGGGGCAAATAGTTCTTTCTTGACCCTCTAAAATAAAAAAAAAATGTTTTAATTTATTTTTAAGTTGCAGTTAAAATTTGATGATGTATTTATTTGGGGTGTAAAATATATTGATTAGACATTTATATACCTTATGAAATGATCATCCTGATAAATCTAGTACCCATCTGACACCATATATAGTTATTACAGTATTATTGACTACATTCCCTATACTGTAGTTCACACCCCCAAGACTATTTTAACTTAGAGGGTATTATACTTTGTGAAATAAGACAAAGACAAATACCATATGATTTCACTTAAATGTGGAATCTAAAAAAACAAAGTAAATGAACAGAGAAAAGAAAAACAAACTTAGGATACAGAGAACAAATTGGTGGTTGTCAGATGGGAAGTGCTTGGGGAGATGGTGGAAAGGTGAAAGGGATTAAGAACTACAAATTTTCCTACTTGGTTTTTGTTCCTTTAGAAAGAGCTTTAACTTCCGGTTTTAGCAATGTTGTTCTTAGAGGACTATGTCACTTTAGAGAATATGGATTTCCCATTCTTGTTACCATTCTTAAAACTTCTTGTTCAGTTATTCCCAGGTTGAGAGACCACCTTCGAAATCAACACAGATGGAGGTCTGACTTGCTTTGTTCAGATGGACTAACGGGGCATCTTGTGCCCAGTCCTGAAGTCTGAGAGTCCAGGCTCCACTTTCTGTCACCTCCTTCTGACCTTTCTTACCAGGTCTTCCTGTTCCCTTTTCCTTCTCTGCAGCATCCTTATCATGTTATTTGTTTGTTTGTTTGTTTTTGTGTTTTTCAAACGTCTTTCTTCTTTCCAGTTCTTGTCCAGTGGATCTAGGAACATTGTACTGTTAGGCTGTCCTTTCTCAGTTGATGGATTGGAGAGGGTTGACAAGGAGACAGAATTGTGCTGGTGAGACTGTGTGTACCAGTGCAGGCTGAGCTTTGCACATACTTGTTGTCCTTCCCCAGTTTCAAAGCTGCCGGAATGGTTTCTTTGGTCATCATTTACTCTAAGAAAATATTAAAAGGGGGGAGGGGTGCTTATTGGGAACTCATTGTAATACCTCAGGAGTGGCCCTAAACTAAACTTAAGATGAAAGTAGTCATTATAATATAATTTTATCTACTCCCTTACACTTTCAGTAATAATCATAAATACCTTTTGGAATCACATAAAAAATACCAACCCAGCTCCTCATTCTCCTTTAACAACACTCCCCCACCCCCTTTTTTTTTTTGGTATATTTGATCTCCCTTGAAGAAAATTTTGGAAGTGGACTCAAAGTTCACTTATTTATTTTCCCGATAAATTACTACTCTTACAACAGATTTTTCTATCATAATTTATTACAAAGATAACATCATACAATAGTGTAGTATTAAAGGGTCTGGGCTTTTAAGGTCCCTAGTTCAGTGTTTATCACTTATTAACTTTGTTGTTTTAAGCAAATAATTTATCTTTACTTATTTCATCTATAAAATGGGAACAATAATTGTGCTTACCTTGGAGTGATTGTGATGAATAAATGAGAAATTGCATTTAAGTGCTTAGCACAGTGCCTAGAACAGCCGTGGACAAACTACGGCCTTCGGGCCGGATCCGGCCCATTTGAAATGAATAAAACTAAAAAAAAAAAAAAAAGACCGTACCCTTTTATGTAATGATGTTTACTTTGAATTTATATTAGTTCACACAAAACTCCATCCATGCTTTTGTTCCAGCCCTCCGGTCCAGTTTAAGAACCCATTGTGGCCCTTGAGTCAAAAAGTTTGCCCACCCCTGGCCTAGAACAAAGTGGGCTGCCAATAGGCATTCACCATCCTATCTAATAAAAGAGAAACATGGTAATTAGCTGTATGGCCGCTACCCTTACCATTGGCTAATCAGGGCGATATGCAAATTAACTGCCAGCCAAGATGGCGGCCGGCAGCCAGGCAGCTTAAAGCTAACAGGAGGCTTGCTTGCTTCAGTGACGGAGGACTCCAACGTTACCCGCCTGCCGCTGCCAGCCTCTGAGCTTGCAGTTTGAAACATTGTAACAAATATAGAAGCTAAACAAAACCCCAGTAACCTGTTTTCAGTCAGCCGGGATCTCAGAGCTGGAGTCGCAACAAAGTTTCAAATACAGAAGGTAAACAAAGGCCAGAAACCTACTTTCAGCAGCCGAGCCTCAGAGAGAAAGCCGGCTCTCAGCTCCAGTGACAGCCATAGAAGGTAAATAAATGCCAGAATAAAAAAAAAAAAAAAAGATAAAAAGGAGAGGTGTGGAGTTTCAGTCGCCCGCCAGCCTGAAAACAGCCCTGAGCCCCTCACCCAGACTGGCCAGGCACCCCAGTGGGGACCCCCACCCTGAAGCAACAAGATGGCAGTTAATTTGCATACTGAAGGCAGGTGGCAGCAGGCAAGGCTGTCTGAGGTCTGGGACCCAGATCTGTGACCCTGCTGGGTGGGGGGCAGTGCTTGAGGCTGTCTGCGGTCTGGGACCTGGATCCATGTCCTCTCGGGTGGGGCGGTAGTGCTTGAGGCTGTCTGCGGTCTCGGGACCCAGATCTATGACCCTGCCGGGCGGGGGACACCACGGGAGGCTGTCTGCAGTCTGGGACTCAGATCTGTGACCCTGCCAGGCAGGGGGAAGTGCTTGAGGCTGTCCGTGGTCCCGGGACCCGGATCCATGACCTGGTGGGCAGGGGGGCAGCACAGGTGGCTGTCTGCAGTCCGGGACCGGAATCTGTGACCCTGCCAGGTGGGGGTCAGTGCTTGAGGCTGTCCACGGGACCAAGACATGGATCTGTGACCCTGCCGGGCGGGGGGCAGCGCTTGAGGCTGTGCATGGTCCCGGGACTCGTATCCGTGACCCTTCACGGAGGGGAGGCAGCCATCAGTGCCCAGGAGTGACTGCACAAGATACGCCTCTTGGCCCAGAAGGTGCAGAATCGCAGGGACAGCCACCGTGGCGGGCCAGACTGACGTCCTCCTGGCTGCACCACGGGGGTTTGCTGATCTGCAAAGCCAGAGGCCTCTGGTGTGCACATACCCCCCTGGCGTGCAAACATCCCCCAGCACACTGTCACCCTCCCACGCCTACAACAGTTGCAAACCAAGGCATGCACAAGTTCCCCCCGCCTCTCCACCGTACTTCCATCAACCCGGCATGCCTAACACCCCCACAGGATGTGCACACATCCCCTCTGATACTCTCATGTCCTTTGGAGAGTGTCTGGGCGTTCTGGGTGCTGAGAGTGGGCGCCTATGAGATGACAGTGAGAGGGTGGAGTGGTGATGCCCTGTTCCCACAGAGGCCAGTGCAGCTACGAGATCACCTCTAGGGGGTTAATGCAGGTGCTGAGGCAGGAGCAGGTGCAGACAGACACACCTGGTGGGCGTGGCCGGCCCTCTCTGAGGTGCCTTCGGTGAGCGTTCAAGATCAAGAACCCAGAGGCAGAGAGGAATTCTGTCCTCTCAGTGAAACAGTGGGATAGTCGGAGCGACTGTAGAGGAGGAATGTGCACTTTGGGTGCCAGCACCCATGAGTGAAGGCTGTCCTGACTGAGCCTTGCTTGCTTGGGGCCTAGGGCACTCCTGCCGGGCAACGGGTGACAGGATGTGCTTTTCCGAATTAATGAGAGAAAACATTGATTCTCCTGCTGCCCACGAAGGTGGAAAGTGAAGTGGGGAGACATGTGGGGAATGAGCAAGGTTCCCTGTCTGGGGGTTTCAAATCTGCTGTTGGTTTCTTTCACCACTGACTAGAGATATACAGGGTGTTCCCCCAAAATGTATACACACTTTGAATACCTACTAATTCCAATGGTTTTAAGCATAAGAAAGGAACAATAATGGAGCTGTTATCTGTTAAAAGTGTGGGCACAAACAGGTAGTTGGACATTCCCTGAGGGGTCTCAGATTGAAGAGGGTGAAGGCCAGACTGAGGGGCCCCTTTCCACCCCCAATCCCCACCCCGGTGCACGAATTTTGTGCACAGGGCTACTAGTCTTACCTAATAATAGACAAACATATAAATTGACCGTCCCTCTGCTACGCTCACCAGCCAATCAGGAAGTATGCAAATTAACCCAACAAAGATTGTGGTTAATTTGCATACGTAGGCCCCCAGCATCCTGGGTCCCAGGAACATCATCGGGCACCCAGGTCACTCTGAGGGAGGCCACGTGTGGGCCCTGAGCAGCCTAGCAAGGGCCTGAGCTAGGGGGCTCCTGGGCAAGGCCTGAGCCTGTGATCAGAGCCAAGGGGTCCCCTGCCCAGGCCTAAGGCCTTAGCCAGAGGTGTTAGGCCTAGGCAGGGGCGGAGCCGGCAATCGGAGAGAGCTGGGGGGTCCCCTGCCCAGGCCCCAAGGCTTTAGGCCTGGTCAGGGGCTGAGCCGGGGGTCGGTGTGAACTACAGAGGAAACACCTTTTCTGACCGCTCATTGGCTAAACTCCCTGTATGCCACTGGTAATATTCTTAGTAACTTGGGTAATAAGAATCCAAGAAAGTGATCTAGGGGTTTTCCACCACACTCCTGGAGAAAAAAACTAAGGTCTGCTGCTGGAGGGATAAGAAATGTCATATTCTGTCCTAGCTGGTTTGGCTCAGTGGATAATGCCTCGACCTGCCGACCGCAGGGTCTGGGTTCAATTCCGACCAAGGGCATGTACCTAGGTTGCAGGCTCCTACCTGGCCGGGGCCCAAGTCAGGGCTCATGCAGGAGGCAACCAATCAAAGTGTTCCTCCACTTTGATGTTTCTCTCTGTCTTTCCCTTTCTCTTCCACATTCTCTAAAAATCAATGGAAACATATCCTCAGGTGAGGATGAAAAAAGAAAGAAAGATATGTCATATCCTATGAAAGACACATCTTGAAAATGCCTAAAGAAAGTTGTCATTTTTTCATGGTGAAGGGACTGGAGTCCATGTTGATGAAAACACCTTGGTGGCTGTGGTGACTGGTAGTGGCTGCAGCAGCGGGGTGATGGGGATGGTGCCTTCCCCTGGTCCGCCTGGTCGTCTCCCACAAAGGGAGGCCAGACTGCGGCTTAGGCCCGCTCCCCAAGGTGAGGAGGGAGCGGGCCTAAGCCGTCAGTAGGACATCCCCTGAGGGCTTCCAGTATGTGAGAGGGGCCAGGCTGGGCTGAGGGACCCCACCTCCAAGTGCACGAATTTCGTGCACCAGGCCCCTAGTTACATTAATAAGTGAAATAGTCTTTTGCAATCATTCTCTCAATTAGCTCTTGTCATTGTTTGCAGAGTGCTGAGTATGAAGAGGACTCTTGCACTAAAACCCTTTTAATGGGTGCACTTCTGGCATTGCATATCCTGTTGCTGACATCTCTGGAGATAACTCTTTCTCTCACTTGCCTCTCTGCCTTTTCACTTTTTCTCTTTGCCTGACCACTTCCTCATCTTTCACTTATCTCCTTTCCATTCTCTCTCATCATTGATGGTATTTCTAACTCTATAAGCTGTAAAAGATGCCATTTAGGTCAGCTTTTGCTTTTTCCATCCTCTCTGGACCGCCATATCAGCTTTTAGCTAGAAGTCTGATGAACAATCAGAAAAAAATTCTCAAAGTTGGAACAGAGAATATCTGAATATATTTAGGAATGGACGCTACTATGTTTCTCCCTGAATGATGTAATTGTTGGATTTGTTTCTGATTACTTACTAAAATTGTATTCATACTTCATTTATTTTGTCTTCATTTTAATTCTGAATATTGATTTTTATCTTTGTTTATAGTGTTGTTAATCTGTAGCATTGAGAAAATCACTTGTTGATAAACATTTAGCAAGTGGCTATGTGAAGTGAATGAAATTTGGAAAGCTTTTTAACATGTGGCCAAATTTCACATAATCATTTCTAATTGCAGGAATATTTTTAGATATTAAATTTGCTGTACATACACACCCATCCTCCTGCCAAATTGCATTGCATAGTACTTTGCCAAGAGAGTTACAATATGGCTAAAATTAAACTTTATTACATGTAATAGGATGAGCTGTGCTTTCATTCTTTAAGCTGACTATAAGTGCTAGAAGACAGATTTTGTTTTTATTCTATTCACTAAGCTGAAAGAATGATACATTATTTTGCAAATCCCAGTGGCAAAAGGCAGTTGAAATAACACATGAAGCTTCTTGAAGGAAAACAGCTTTCTGGTTAAAATTGTAATATTATTTATCTTCCCCTTCAACCACTTGACTCCTTCAGTCTGCAGAAGAGCCCTATTTATTTTAGCAGCGAGGTGGATTGAATTTCTGCCAAGTCAGTATACTCACTAAATGAATATGTCAGAGGCAATATTGTTTCTCAAAAATCATTTAGAAAGCAGCATTTTTGCATAAGTGAGCTCTTTCATTAGTTTTGGATTAAATCTTAGCAATTGCTGTTTCCATTATGGTTATTTCTCAGAGAGTCTGTGGAATGTGGGGGTCCTGACTTTTGATGGGGATTCCCTTTGGGGTTTATAGTGCCTGCATTTGGTTTGGAAAGTGGAAGTGAAGAGAACTTCTTTGTCTAACGTATTTGTGCAGGTTGATGTCATTCTGGAAATCAAATCTGTTGTGTAAAAATCAACCAGATATGAAATATGTTGTTTGTAGGAGTACTTTGTACACCTCATAGAAAGCAGACAGATAATCCAGGTTTAAGAGTTCTCAGGAAGTAGCATGGCCTTTATTTTCTTTTCATCTCCCTGAAAATACTAGGACAAAAGCACTGTTTTGTGACTAATTCCTTTACTATCTTCAAAATACTTTTTTCTGTCCAGAGGAAAAGGTGAACTCCAATATGCTATGATGAAATGACCTCAAATACTTTCTGAATTTTGAAAGACTGAAACATTTTTATTCAATAACAGATATATTTAAAAAAATGAGAAAATCCCATCAACTTCTATAATAACTCTTTTTACTTTAAGCAAATATAACTAATTTTAAAATAAACTAGAGAGAGATGTTAGGTTATTAATATCATTAAGTATTATGCAATTTCATTTTAATTTATTTTTGAGGAGTTAAAAGACATTGAAGTTTAGATCTTACAAAATGGCCATCAGGAGGGGTGGGGAGGTAATATATTCTTACTGAATCCTTGCCAACTTATTTCTGTATTAATTCACATTAGTTTGAATTAGAGCTTGATAGAGTTTCAAAGAACAAAATGTGAAGGAACTAATTTTTCTTTACAATGGCAGTCACATGCTAATGATCACAACAGGCATTTTTCTTCTTAATTACAATTCATTTTTGATTGAATTAGTATGCTCATCTGAAATTACCTTGTGATTAAGGAAAATCATGAACTTTGTACATTTCTAGAATTTAAAATAATTTTTTTAAACATTCAACATATCATCTACCAAAATATTTCCCCCTTGTTAATTGCCATGAACATGCTGTTCATGGAGTAATTCATTATTTAAGGAAACTTTGCAATCATTAGTAGCAGACTTTCACATTTCTTGTAAGGCTGGTCAATGTAATAATTGCAAATAAAAAATTCCAGGTTAGGTACTAAAATATTAATGAATATTGCAGATGTACAATTGCTTATAATACTGTGCCATATTCCCTAGCATTTAGAAAGCTGCCACTATGTCGTGATGCCAATATATCCCTAGTTATATGTTATTTGGGCTCTTTAACACTTTGTGGCTACCAGAGGGCTCTGTATGAGCTGACATTGCTGCCTACAAAGGCTAGGTGGCCTATGAGACCTTGGGTAACTGCTTATCTAATCAGGCAGTTGGTTAACATAGGAATGACAGAAGGCCTCAAGGTGACAGGGTCTAAAAGGCAGCTGAGAAAGTGGAACAAGGGACAAGCACAGCCATGTACTGAAAAGACACACTGGGGAAAAAGAGTTAGTAAGTAGAATAAAGTCATTTCAGTCCATAGCTCCAGAGCCAGGAGTGCAGGTAAGCAGAAAGCAGCGGTTTTTCCTGCAGACATCATGGCTGGAGTTTGGCCAAGAAGAAATGAGGCCCCATCAAAAGTAAAATGCTTCTCCCATCCAATTCCAGGTGGTCCCGGTCATGGCCCCCACTCAGCCACTCCCAAAATAATTTTGTTACAACATGAATAGCTGCCAATTAAACAGGTAAATGGTCATTCGAAGTGGAGCAAATGTTGATCTTCCTAGCTACTACCTCCTACTTAGTGAGGGACCTCTGGGAGGAGGTTAGGAGAAGTACCAGTGAAGGAGGAGAAGGGTTTGGATTTTGCTTAATGGGTTAAGTGGAGGCTGTGGCATTCCTGGGAGATATCTTAGAAATATTTTGGCACTGGCTGCTCAAGTCATGGTCACTGTGACTCCTAAGCAAATGTTCTTGGTATAAATTACCTCATATGTGCTGCCTGATGCCATCATTCCAGGAAAGGAGAATCAACCACCTGGGATAAGACTTAGGCTTGCTCTGCTCTCGATTTGCTGAGTGAAAGTATTTGGAAGCACCTGATGTCTTTGGAGCTCATTTTTCAGTAAAATTGGTGAATTAAACTAAATTAGCTCAAAAACTCCATTCTAGCACTAACAGTCAATAGGTGTAGAAATATCCTGTGTTCACTTTTCTCGGGGAGATGACTACCTAAGTGGTCTGAAGCTGGTAAGTGCTTTGTGACTTCCTCTTGATTTATTTGTAGAACAAATGTAGCCCAGGGGTTTTGAGAGAGAGAGATAGGTTGACCCAAGCACATTGATTCAGTGCTTAAATGAAGCGTCTGAGACATGTCGCCTGAGACTGGAAGAATTTATTGATATGGATAAAGATCCCCTGTCTGTCAAAGCTGCAGGTGCTGCAGAGGCGGAAGTGCTCTGACAAATGGCCTCAATCCCACCCCTGTGCCTCCCATTATGCCACTTAATAGTCCCCGGAGAAGTCCCGCCTTGTTCTTCTCCAGCGCACCATGTCCCCCTCTCCTACTTTCAAATCTTAGTAGTACCATTAGCCCCATGTATTTATTAAAGGAGGCCTGAGGAAACTTAACCCCACACCTCCCAATAATACTCAACAGTCACCCAAAAATAAGCCACAGAAGCTTAATATCTGTAAAAAAACAAAAACAAAAAAACACAGTTTTAAAACAAGTTCCCCAGTCTCTTTCCAATTGTACTGCCAACCTGGAGCCTTGCTGACACAGACAATCTAGAGCTCCCGAGGAGATGTAATGCAGGCCTACTGTGTGCTTGATCACTGCACTGGCAGATTGACTAATTTCAACTCAGGCACAGAGTTTATAGCAGCAAGTGTCTTCTGGGTCTTGTTGCTGAGTGGTTTGGGGTACTTTCTCAGCACTGATCATCAGACGCTTCAGTCTGTCTGGCTGGTGTTGCAGGGAGACAGCCATGGCAAAGGAAAAAGGAGTAACTGTAATAGCTTTCAAGTCTTGTTGGAGCCCATGGACTCATGTGTGGTTAGTGTCCACCCACACTGAAATACGGGCTCCATGCGGGCAGGGGCCTTAGCTGTTTCACTAACTATTCTGGTTTGAGCACCTGACACCATGTTAACACATGGGAGGCACGAAACAATGTAGGTTGAATAATCAATGAAGAGGCTACTTGGTGCCGTGGTTAAGAGACAGACCCCTGGGTCCAAATCCCAGCTCTTCTGCTCACCAACTGGAAATGTGGGAAAGAGAATAAATATTTCTGTCGTAATTTCTTCATTTTTAAACTAGGACTAATAATAATATATATCTCAAAGCAGTTGTGCAGCTTAACTTGATTGATACATTTATAACTGGTGCGTGTCATGCACTAGAAATGTCTTTTTAACTAAGAAGATTAATTAGTTTGCACGCCCTGATTCCTTGTCCTTCATTATCGAGGTTTTGTTTTTAGAACTATAGTTGAGTTTGTGAGAACACATTGTAACAAGCCTGGGCCCAGACACAAGCCTTCTCCTGCCTTAGGGCCTCTGGATATGGGCTTTCTACTTACCTGATGCTCTTAAGCACCTCTTTCTATCAAGTTTGTTAATATGCTGCTTGCCTTAGGCATCTTGACTTAGAGCTCTTTGAAAGCAGACACTGTTCAAGAGTGCCTGATTGAGCGTGGGTGCTCAGTGGTTAGAATGAATGCATACTCACTCAGTGAATGGCTGTCCTGTGTGTCAGCCATTGCTCCCTCCTAGGAAAGAAATCCCCCCTCCACACACACACACACACACACACATCTCGCTGGTTCTTTTTTACCCACAATCCATCAGTGTCAGATGTTCATCTTCAGTCCTGGTCACACCAACCTCCCTTCCCACTGTTATCATCACCAGCACTGTCTCTGTTTGATCATCAACTCTCGTCACCTTCCCTTTTGCTTTCCACCCACACCTGTTCTCTCTTCTTTTTTAAAAAATATATTTTTATTGATTTCAGAGAGGAAAGGAGAAGGAGAGAGAGAGAGAGAGAAACATCAATGATGAGAATGAATCATTGATTGGCTGCCTCCACTGGGGATAGTGCCTGCAACCTGGGCATGTGCCCCTGAAAGGAATCGAACCTGGGACCCCTCAGTCCACAGGCCAACACTCTATCCACTGAGCCAAACCGGCTAGGGCTGTTCTCTCTTCTTTTATCTGTCTCCTCCACTGGCTTGTGCCCTTGACATTTATATTTCTAATCTTGCTTTGCCCTGCCATTTATTTAAGTCAGGTCAAATCCTTTTGGTAAGCTGTAAAAGAATTAATTTCAAACAAAATATTATTATTTTTCTTTGCAACCTTTTACTTTTCTCATTCACCCTCATAATCACCTCAGGCTGTCCCATTATTCATTAGAAACTCTTTTTTTTCCTCATGGGTTACGACTTCTTCATGACAGTATTTTTAAAATTTTTATTTTGTTATTGTTTTGGATTATGCTCAAAGTTCTGCTGGTCAGAGCAGTGATTTAGTGCCAACTTTATCCAATTTAATTCACACCGTACATAGTGTGAGGAGACAAAGTAGCTGGTGTGAGTCACCACCCAATCCCCTCATGCCAGTCTCTGTCTTTGAAGCGATTCTAATCTGCTTCGCTGGATGGAAATAACAAAGGAAATATTTAGACAATAGTGTAAGCCCATCCATAAGATAAAACCTTCTGAACTTAAGTCATTTGCTCACAAACTCTGAAATGCTCCAAAACCACCTTAGCCTGGGGCCCTTCTGTGAAGTGTGGTTATGCTTTGGTGTTCTTTTTCGTGCATTTTAGGTATTGCTGTCCTACTTACTTTTATGTTTCAAACTCCACAGGGATCAATATCTCATCTTCTCCTTCCTCTGTGTGTTTTCATGGTGCCAGGATGGGGACCCGTTCTGGGCGTTCTCTGGGTGCAGGGCCACACAGGAAGAGCTCACAGGCTCCTAGTTTTCAGTCCCTGTTCCTCCTTAGACACTCCTGTGCCTCTGGGTAGCCTCACTAATGAAACTGACTTTCTGGGCTAATTCTGCAGTCACAGATCCTGATTATTCTTCTTATTTTAAGAATCATTTTTCTACTGTCTTGGAGAGCTCCACCCCAGGGGAGTAACAGCAGTAGATT
This sequence comes from Myotis yumanensis, assembly GCF_028538775.1. Lineage (NCBI taxonomy): Eukaryota > Metazoa > Chordata > Mammalia > Chiroptera > Vespertilionidae > Myotis > Myotis yumanensis. Next base: position 74,039,091 of record NW_027223759.1, on the reverse strand, counting down.
GGTTATGCTAAACACCCCACCTCAGGAGTTTCGATTTTTTTCACAGCAACCCAGTCATTTATATCTTTGAGATGGGCTCATCTTGAAACTTCACAAAGCCATTTAATTTTTAAAATCATAATTCTAGGTATTGTATCTATATTCTTGGTCTTCTCTTGACTCCCAGGGAATACTCTGTGAGGCAGGAAACTCAAGTGCATGCCCTTGTTGAATACCCTTTTTTTGTTGTTGTTGTTGTTTTTTCTTACTGCAAATGCTAATACTGTGCAGCTGAGCTGTGCATATTAGAGAGTGTTTTATATTTTGTTTGCGTTTACCCTTCTAACCATGAAACTGATATGGGGCAAGGCAAGCACGCAAAGACGGGAGCGATTCTAGGGATAACCAGAGGATGTGACGTGGTGCATTATTTTTTCTTTTTCTGTCCTTTAGTCTTTAGACCTGTGGACAAAACACTATGCATGGGGCCTGCCCCTGCAGCCTCTCAGCTCTGCAGCGTTCCTTGCTCTACAGACTGTGTGGTGTCCTCCTGGTCAGCCTGGGGTCTGTGCGTCCATGAAAACTGCCACGATCTCCAGGGGAGAAAAGGTGAGTGGCTGTCTGTGTGTGTGCTTCAGTGACTTCCGGTGCACACACGTTTACTCTGGAGGCTCAGTGTCCAATTAAGCCCGCATAAGACAATATTTGTTTGTAAAATTTAGATAACCAGCTCAGCTCTGACAGCATTCAGGATATGTCTATGGAACAGAAACCCTGACCTTGATTGATCTTCAGATTAGGCTCATAGCTAGTGAAGTGACTATTACTCAAAAAATCATACAACTTGATGTTTTATATGTGTAACGGGATACTGAGGAAATTAGACATGATTTCTGTAGACACATTGGGGAAAATTGTTTTTACACATCTGTTTTCAGATTTCCACTGCTGAATAATTGGATGTTATTTTTCATATTTTCATGAAGGGCATTAATGCACGTTGATACTTTCAGTTGTGCTCAGCCTTAAAGTGAAATCTTCAAACTTTATGTCCTTGTTTAATTTGGTAGTCCTTGGTAGTCTTGCTCTCTTTTGTTTGCTGTGAACATCTTGACTTCTCTTTCACTGGCTCTTCCGATTGCATTGATATTATGTCCCATTACATGGCAGGGCTAAAAGGAAATATTCCCTTTATTAAGACGAATGCTATCCAAGGACAGCCCAGAAGTGAGGTCACATTTCCAAAGCACTAATTCCAGTGTCCACATGCAAAGAAAGAATATGTGGGCAAGCGTTTGATGTTTTCAAGCCTGTGCTCTCAGCTGAAACTCAGGTCTGTTTGAAGACCCACATTTCAACAGTCCTTGCAATGCGCAGATACACATTATGTGCCCAGCCAGGCTCATTCACCATGTCCCTGGGCTTTCCTTTATTCTGACTCTTGTTCTAAGGCAAAAGAGGAGGGTGTATATTGAGTGTAAGTCAAGGAGAAGAATCTAACTTTAATTTTGTTATCAAACAATAGAAATCTGGATTTCAATGGAACCTGGAGTGGTGGGGGCTGGTGCTACTTCCTTATTCTATATGTAACCAGAGTATCCCCAAACCTTGCCAGCTTATGGAGACAAATAATTTCTCATGAATACTAAGACCCACAATCCATGGTCTGAGGTCCACATATGCATAATTGGACCATGTAGGTCTCTTGGAATTGCATATGAGCTTTCCCAGGGTGACTTGTGTGTTATTAGAACCAGCCCTCTCATGTCCCACCTGTGTCACTCTGTTTGAAGGTCACTATTTAGAAAATGACATATAATTGGACTTAGGCTCCCCTGGCCTCTGTGGCTGTGGCTGTCCATGCTGGTGGGACTTTGCTGTATTGAGTCTTGCCTTCCTTTGTTTTTCAAGTTGTAGAACCTACACCAGTCCAAGTGGGGCTTACTTTATTTGGGATACTTTTCTGTGGGGGAGGTGGGGCTCAATCAGAATGGGCCCCTGGACACTTTTACTTATAGGTGTCAGAAACACAATTTAAAGTGACTTAAGCCAAAGGTGGGAATTTATTAGCATATATAATAAAAAATAAAAGGGAATATAAGGCTGTGTCCAAAAGTACCCATAAGGTTTTATGTCTCAGTCTTCCTCATTCTTCTCTTTATCTTTATGATCTTCTGTTTCTATACTCTTCTATTCTTTTCTCTTTGCCCTTAAAATCTTCTCTTTCTCCATATTTTGGTTCTATCTTTGTCTGTATTAGGTTCAGTTTAAGGCAGGCCCTCTCCATGGAATAAAGAAAAGTCTTAATTTTTTTAAACTGCTAAACTCTTATTGTGTGTCCTTGCTAATGGCAGATTTACTGTTACCATACACATTTTAGTGATTATTCATCTTAAGAATAACAGGACATCAACCAATTGTCATAACTATTTAAAGCATTCTGATTTGAAACATCTATTTCTTAGAATTCATTAAAAAATTCTAGTTTGGTGTTGTTCTAAATCATGTCAGTGATAAATTACTTATTTTCTGTTTATTTGAAGGCAACATAACCTTCAAACATTAGTTTCTTCACTTGACATTTGAAAATTAGGAACACTATCTTATCCTAATAATCTATGTTCAAGTAACATAAAACTCTACTTATGATTTCAGTAGGGCAGATTGTGAAAGTCTCTCAATTCCATTTATACTTTCAGATATAAGATGGCATCAACATGGTCTACAAATTGCAAATTGGAGAGTGAGGCTAAATTTTTTTGTTTCCTTGATTCTTAAATATTTTTTTTTTAAATATTTTTTAGTCCTAGCTGGTTTGGGTCAGTGGATAGAGAGTCAGCTTTTGGACTGAAGGATCCTGGGTTTGATTCTGGTCAAGGGCACATGCCTGGGTTGCAGGCTTGATCCCAGTGAGGGGCATGCAGGAGGCAGCCGATTAGTGATTCTCTCTTACCATTGATGTTTCTATCTCTCTTTCCCTCTCCTTTCCTCTCTGAAATCAATAAAAATATATTAAATATATATATATGTAATACATATATAATATATATATATATATATATATATATTTTAAGTTTCTAGATCTAATTGTATCATAAAATCTGTAAGTACATTTTGTGTGGAAGTACAAATGTATATTTTCCAAAGCCTTGTAATAAAACCAACATAGTGTCTTAAAAAGGATGGTATCGTAATATATTTTTAATGGTCAATTTTTTCAGTGTTATTGAGATTTAATTGACATATAACACTGTGTAATTTTAAGGTATACAACATAATGGTTTAATGTGCATATGTATTGCCAAATGATTACCACAATAAGGTTGGTTAACACATCCATCATTTCACATCATTGCCTTGTAAGTGTGTGTGTATGTATGTGTGTGTGTGTATGTGTGTGTGTCTGTGGTAAGAACTTTTAAGATCTACTCTCTCTCTGCACTCCCCCATATTCATTGCAGCATTATTCATAATAGTCAAGACATAGAAACAACATCTGTTGACAGAAGAATGATTAAATAAAATATAATGTAAATCTATATACATACAAATAAATACATACATACACATTCACCCACAAAGGGATCTTATTTAGAAATAAAAAGAAGGTAATCCTGCCATTTGTGATAACATGGGTGAATGTTGAGAGCATTATGCACAGTAAAATGTTAGATAGACAAAGACAAATACTGTTTGATCACACTCATATATGGAGTCTTTTAAAAAACACACCTGAATTCATAGAAACTGAGAGTAGAATAACAGCTGGGGGTGAGAAAGAGGAGATGTTGGTCAAAGGACACAAACTTCCAGTTATAAAACGACTGCATTCTGAGGATCTAATGCTTAGCATTGTGACTACAGGTAACAATAAATACTATATTGTGTATTTAAAAGTTGCTGAGAATAGATCTTAAAATTCTTAACATCAAAAAAAAATCAAAGATAATTTCCTTTTTATAGTAAGTAAAATAGAAAGAAATGTCTTTTCTAATAACTCCAGGCAGAGTCCTGGAGCTGACTCCCATTAGCTAATCGGTGTCAGGTGCTCTTCCCTGACCCAGTCGCTCTGATTAGAGGCCAGGTCCACCAAAGGGCCAGCTCCATCCAAGCCTCACAGACTGAAAGTGGGAGGGAAGCAACCCCTTCCAGGGAACATGAGGTGCTGATGCCACAGCAAGAAGGTAGAAGCAATGCTATGCTCAGATGTAATAAATGTTTTTATGCCCTTTGTTTTGGGCCATACAGTCTCTACAGAAATTCAGACAATTTGTGTGTGTGTGTGTGTGTGTGTGTGTGTGTTTTCTCCTAATAATTCTATGCTGTAATTTTTGTCACTTGAGTCCAAATTTTCACAAAAAAACTTTGTGAAAAACTGCTCTTTTAATGTTTATTTCAGTCTTCCCTTTCTACATAACTCAGAACTGGTTCATGGAGCTCAGTTGGGACACTCACAACATTCCAACCCCTCCCTCCATCTGTCAAACTTTTTCCTCATTGGCCCCTATACCCCTATAGTAGAAGTCAACTCCTGACAATCTATGCTGGCCCATTATTCGTTAGACATCACCCACTGTGGGTTGACTTTTGTCCTTCAAAGTGCTATGTCCCGTGCGAACCCCTGGTACCTGTGAATGTGACCGTATCTGGAAATAAGGTTTTGCAGATGCAGTCAAGTCAAAATGAGGACATGTGTGATTAGGGTAGTTTCTAATCCAAGGACAGATGTCCTTACACAAAGAGGGAAGTTTGGACAGACAGACACGCACAGAGGAGAAGGCCATGTGTAGACAGAGGCAGACATTGCAGTGATACCTCCACAAGCCAAGGGATGCAGTGAGTGCTGAAAACCGTCAACGGGTGGGAGAGGCACGGGGACCGTCCTTCCCTGGGGCATTCAGAGGGAGCGGGGCCCTCCTGACAGCTTGGTTTTGGATTTCCAGCTGCCAGAACTATGAGAGAGTAAGTTTCTATTGCTTTACATCACCCAGTTTGTGGTAATTTGTTTTGGAAGCCCTAGGAAATGAATTAACTGCCCACATTAACATTAGCATTTAGGCTCAGCAAGAACACAACACTTCATAAAATGCCAAACGAAAGTGTAGAAAAGTAAAGCCATTTCTCTGAAACCCCAGAGTGATTTCATGATGGCCACGCCAGCAATAAGGACCTGGATTTCTGACTCTTCAGTTGAGAGATCCTCAAACACTAGGCTTCCTTCAGGATGTCCTCCATGAGCCTACATAAGTTTGAATCAAGCGAAGGCTTATCCCTAGGTCAGCAGAGAAGTCCTCTGCCCGTGTGCACCACATTGGCCAGTGGGAACAATTAGCCTTGAGAGCTGCTGATCATTGAGCTGAGGTGGGGGATGAGGGTGGGGTCTGGGATGCCTCTTTGCACTAGTGCATTCCCTCTGGAGGGAGAGGGAAAATAGGTTGCAGTGTGTGAGAAAAGGAGGGTGTGCTAAGGAGAGTGTTAGAGCACCAAGTAACAGGCATGTGTGTTTTGTGCCCTAAATAACACGTTTTTCAAAGAGAGGGTAGAGAGAGCAGAACTTCTCACCTGAGTGTCACCACAGCCTCCTGTGGAGTTTAGGGGCAGGCTGGGATGGATAAGCATTAGACTGTTTTATAGGGCCCATACTGAGGCTAAATGACCTGCTTTAGGCACTACGTAATTGCAGATAGGAGAGAGTGTAAGTACAATGATTATTATTCAGGTCTGGGAGTTTGTTATTTTATAAATGCTTCCCCAGAGCAGCGAGAATTTTTATTTTTAAGGTCTTGCTAAAACTTGCCAGGGCCACCTGCCTGTAATCCCTCTTGGGACAAATAAAGAATGGAGTTTGTCCTCTAGGGAAGTGATTCTGTGCCTTCCAGGAGTCCAAGCATGTTATGATAGCAGAAAGCAATCTTCTTGTCATTCCTACTGACTGTGAGCATGAGGTCTGAGATGCACTCAATCTTGGACTGTCTCGTGGTGGTACCATGGGCTCTGCCAGCCACTGACTGGCACAAACTAGATGTGGTTTAGCATTCCATGGAGGCTGGAGGGCATAGGCTAATGCATTAAGCATTGCTGACCTTTGAATGTGATCTGGATTGTTCTCATTTGAATTCTCTACTGTAAAGAAATGCACTAGCAGAAATCTCAATTGTGCATTCTTTCCTAGGTTCTATATCTGTATGTATATTCATATCCATATCTTTATCTATATCTATCTGTGTCTATGTCTATGTCTATATCTATATCTAATCTATAACTATATCTGATGGAGGATTTGAGGGGAAAACAAGACACCAGGAAAATGAATGTGGAAAGCTAGAGATAATGACTCTTTTCTCCTCACTGATCTTTTTCTCAGCCACTGTATTATAACTTTAGTATGTTCCTTTTGTTCACGTTTTTGTTTAATAGTAGAAAAAGATAAGAAAGCATGAAATTTTTTATTATCTAATAGTGACTATAGAAATGATCTTCATATGGCTGTCATTCTCAGGCAGACATCATTCAGTCAGGATAAGGTTTGTTCCCATCAGCCATTCCGAGTACATCAGAAGGCAGCTGTTGTACACGGCCTTTGCACCTTCCGTCTGGTCTGTGACAGGCGGACAAGGACAACGGTGCTCGGCAGGCTGGTACTTGTCAAGTGAAGCCAGAACACCTTCCAGAGGGATTTGAATTGGGTCAGGTTTTATCATTCATGGCTTTATTTTTGAGGCATTCCCAGAGTTATAATTAGAGATACGTGAAAGAGAAATAGCCTGAAACATTGCTGATGGATGAACTCTCCCTACATGTGCAGCACATTTTAAAAATTATATTTGATACATACACATATATTTTTATTCCTTTTAGACATATTTTGGAAAGGCTACCTTGCTCACAGGAGTTGTTCTGAAGAGGAAATGATGGGGCCCCTGGATATGTTGTCACAGTGGATAATTGCTTATGTGGTAGAACATCAGGAATTCCATCCTTGCCCCCCAAGCACAGCATATAAAATCCTAAAAGTCTCCATAGGAAATGGCATTCTGAAACTGAGAGGCCATGACTATCTTTGAAAAGACACTCTTTTATATTCTGAAACAAATGAATTTAGATAACACATTAAAGTAGGGAAATACATGGTTTATATCTGATATAATAATAATGGGGATCCTTTCTATTTTCTATTATTGTCTGCTAGATAAATCCGCTTTTAATGGGAAGCATCTGAGCTCATTTTGTTTTGTCACAGGTACTATGTAGAGTAAGAGACAGTTTTCTCTTCTCTGTGTCTGGTGTGTGGGAGCTGGTGCAAGGCCTTGCCTGCTTTTCATTCTAAGAATTGGGTTCTCATGCTCACAACCACCTATCAATGCCTCCTCTTCTTTTCTGTATTCACAACAGGGTGTAAATTATAATGATGCTATAAACTGCTCCCCCTGCAGGGATGGTGGTTTGATTACTAGGATTGGATTGAAAGATTTAATCTGCTCACCTTCTTTCACTCAGAATTGTCAACATATGCAAGACTGACAGGGATAAGGACAGGTGGGGAGTTTAAGGTGGAAAAAACACTATCTTCTTTGCTCCTCCTGCTGGATCTTGCTCCCAGCTTGTTGCTATGGAGTTAGTGTGGAGTCACAGCTTCGGCCCTGGGTAGCTTCGTTGAAGCTTACATGCACACCTTTGGGGTCACTAGCACATGAAGAAATACAGTCCTCAAATCTGGAAAAGCCCACCTAAGCCTCCTTTCACTTGTTCATGGCTTCAGTTAAAAAATATTGACCCTTCTGCTATTTGTTGTTCTTCTCTTTTCTCTCCCCAATCCACATTCACTTTTTCTAATGATCTCTAGTAGAATATACACTAAACTAGTGGGCTAGACACTATATCTTTAGGTTGATAGAAAAAATAAAACACTCCAAGTATTAGCCTCACTAAAGGTGAACTGAATCTGTGGTCAGGAAGTGATTATTGTAACTCCTTCTTGCTATCCAGTGGCTAAAATTCCACTTTCTAAACTGTACGCCTTTAGTTTGAGGAGATGATCCATGTACCTGTCAGATCCACTGGGTGAGGCGGGGCTGGGGAGCCTCTTACACAAGAGCTGACTTGCATCCTTTCTTGTAAGGAGGTAACGACTCAGAAAGACCTCCGCTGAATTTCGCACGTATCCATTTCAGGAGTAATGAGCCTTTGGAGAAGCAATAAAGCATCTTCCAGCCTTAGTTTTTAAATATGTAAAATGAGCATAGTAAGTGATGAAATAGTTTTGATGATTTATTAATTCGGGGTAATATAAGTAAAGTGGCTGTCACAGTCTTGGTGTAGGGTAGATCTTAATTAATGCCTGCGCCTTCCTCCTGTTGGACTGCATTCTCTGTGAAGATGAGATTTATGTTCTCTGTTCCTCCTGTGGCTTCCCACAGTCCATTAGAGTGATCTACATACAGCAGTTAATGTTTACGGGATGATGCTACCTGATTAATATGGAATTTAGTAAGTGAAGGTAAGCGGTTGGCTGGCCCCAGCCCCCATGGACTTGGCAGTTGTGTGTCTTTCAGAGCAGAAGCACCCGGGGGAAGCCTGATGTCTATTGCAGGCACGAACACTGATGTGTGATTAAAGTTAAGTGCTAACCAGAGAATCCAAGGTTTTTGTTTTATGCTGAGCTTGTGCTATGATCTGATCCTAGTTAGAGTCAGGACGAGGGCAGAACAAATAAGCGACTGAAAGAATTCATTGACTGAGGAGCTATAATCTATAGATTTACGGTGGGAAGGATGCACCTTGATTGATAGAGGAAAACTGCACATGCCCCTCCACAGCAGTGAGGTGTAGGAATAGGACACCCAGAGGCCCTCTGCAAAGACTGCTCAATTTCTGAGCCAGTTGTCAAGCGATGTAAATCATGGAGACCCATGCCGTGTCCTACTCAAAGACGTAAATTAACAAACATAGATGTCAATAAGTGAAATATAGGCATCACATGTAGGAACAGAGGTCATCCAAAGTGTGTGGCAGTGAGAGCTCAGAGGTCAGTGTAGTTTGCTGCTTACGTGTAACTTAGAGCCCTGTATGTTTCAGGCATCTCTACTCGAGGTGGCCCAGGAAGGGAGCTGAGCCCTTCCTTGGATTTTATTTTGACTGATTAATAACATAGACTGGGACGTATGATCTGTAGAGTCTAAGAGTCTCTTTTAAAGGGAGGTCATGGGTTAACCCTAGACCAAGAAAACCCAAACCCAGCAGTTAGGACTCTGTAATACTTGCCCAGTCCTGCAATATTCTAAGGAAGCTTGGCTCCCTCTTGTGGCCTAAAACCATGTGTCCGTTTGTGCTAGCCTCCTTGCGGTGCTAAGGGTAGCCAGTCTTTTGCCACCTGCACCTTGAGCTTTGTAACCTTTTCGTCTGCTTACTATTGGCGGAATGAGAGGCATGGCCCTGGAAAAACGATGGGAGAGACATACCTGGCTTTGTTACCCCTCGTGCTTCCTAACGTGTCCTCTTGTTGAAAGGGAGATGTGGCATCTAACTCACTTTCTGGAAACTCAATGTTTTCATGCTATATTTCTATCAAAGACTCATTTTTTTTCTTACCTCAAGGCATAAATGAATACTAATTTTTAAAAGTCACCATGCAACAAGATTGGTTTTATTTAAAAATTAGAGACCCAATGCACAGAATTTGTGCAAGGGGCTCGGCCCTCGCAGCCCCGCCTTCGTCCGGAAGGTCGTTTGGCTGCCCAGTCTAATTAGCATATTATACTTTTATTATTATAGATGAATTAAAATAATTGAAGCAGTGATTTAATTTGGTTTTTAACGAATGGAACATGAAATAAGAGATCCTTGGAAGGTGGGTGCAGCCCTCAGAAGTGAACCATCAGGAGGACCACAGATATGAAATGCTGAGTAAAGGGATTTATCTAGCTCCCAGTCACTTTACTTTAGCTCACTGTGTTTTTAAAATTTATCTATTAGTTTCTATCATTTAAAATGGAGAGCTTTCATATAAAAACAAAATATAACTTGGATTTCTGGATTCTCAGACAAAAAAAATCAGAAGATGACAAAAGAGAGTCCATATTCCCTCATGGCCACAGTCAATGGAAGCTGAAGATTAGCCAACTATTTCAGAGCAAGGCACATCCTCCATAGCACCACAGACCCCACCACTCCCTGTAGTCTTGCACTTCACCCATTTTCCTCAATTTGTACCTGCTTGACTCCTATGAGATTGAGTTTGTGACTCTGTAGGCTTGCAGCATGTAAGGTTCATTTATATCCTAATTGTGGTGGAACTTTGTGCCCTAGTTTCACAGTACTTTCTTTTTTTAACTGAATAATACCCCAGGGACCCATGTTTAGCCAGAATGGGGAGTGCAGGTCCAATGAGGTACAGTCTTCACAGGGCAGGCTGACCTGAAAGTTTCAGGGAATGAAGCTATGAATGCTCAGGCATCTACCAAAGGAATATACCAAAGTGTAGTTATATTTTGATTTAATGCAGAGTAGCAATACTGTCAAAAAAGACAGCAGAAAGAAAATATAGATTTACCTGTGTTTAGGCTATTTCTGTAAGTGTTCATTCATTTTTACTTATTTATTGATACCATTGGACACATGCTACTTGTGATTTTTTTTTATTATGTCTGAACTCTCTAACTTCTAGGTTGTAATCTTTAGAATACAGATTTCCAACTCTACTTCTTTTCCATTTACTTCTTTTATCTTCATATCATTCCCATTTCCCATAAGAGAAAACACATCACAGTGATTCATGTTTTAGAGCTGCAGGTATTCAAATGAAAGCTTCATCTCTTCACTAGCTGCTGCTTGTTTCTTTTGTTGGTTAGGGCTGGGACCCTGTAAACGTCTTGTTTTCCTCTCTTTAGGATTTAGAATGAGACAGCGCCATGTCCTCATGGAATCCACGGGGCCTGCAGGACACTGCCCGCATTTGGTCGAATCTGCTCCCTGCGAGGACCCGATGTGTTACCGATGGCTGGTATCTGAAGGCATCTGTATCCCAGATCATGGGAAATGTGGCCCAGGACATCGCATCCTGAAGGCTGTCTGCCAGAATGACCGAGGTATGACGCACACAAACACAAGTATGTTCGAAGTGATATCCACCCAGTGGAACAGCAGCAGTCTCTACCAGGTCACTTTCCTGAGGGGGAGAAACAGTCTATTCTAATCTTGAATATGTTTAATTCAAGGGCCACATGCTGCAGAGTAAGCTGCCTTGACTTCATATGGGGCCACATACTTTCTGACAAAAGAACACTATTTGATTCTGCCTAAATGCAATACAGTGAACCTGGAGATTTCACTGAAGCTTTTAATTTATCAAGACATAGAACACAGACATTGCCTGGGTAGTCTTCAATTTATCAGCACAGAACAACTTTTATTTGCTGCTTTGGATGTTCATATGTAACATACTTTTATATAGCTTTTATATATTAGTAACAAATACTACATTGTAAAGATTTCAGGGCTACCACTCCTAAAAAAAATACTGAGCATCTTTTTATTTATATAGCATTAGATTGGAATCAGTTCTAGATGTAATACTAACATTTCTAAAGAACCAGTTATAAATGAAAGTTGTTGAGATTTACAAAACTAGTAACAATAGTGTATTTTCTCTATTGCCAGCCTTCTAGTACAATGGTTATTTGAAGTGAAATGTGATTTAGAAAATATGTAACTGACATAAAAATGAGAAAAGTGACACTTAAAACCTTTATCCAACAGTTAAAAAATTCGGTTTCTTGGAAGAATATTGAGTCTGTCTATTAATCAACTCTACCATGAGAAGCGCATTTGTAATGCTCTCAGTGTGTGGAGTGAAATGTTTTGACTTATGAGATGAAGTAATACATAGAAGGGAAGTCAGAGTGGATTCCGAATGGATATAAACATCTACACAAACTTGACATTCAACAGTGCATTTCCTTGTTTCCTTGTGTGCTTCCCCACCCCTTCTCCTCTCTCTCTCATTGTTCTCTCTTTCCCTCTTCCTTCCTCCTTCCCAGCACTCCCTTCCTCCCCTTTTCTCATCCACATTTCTTTCCTCCTTTTTTATTTCCTCCTTCTCTTTCTCAGTCTTTTTAAAAATTATTGCTGTAATTAGACAAATATAAATCTTATTAGGTGATGTAATTGGTAACCCCTGAAGCCAGGTGGCTGTTTAATTAAATAAAGAGCAACAACAGATTGTATTAGCTCAGTCCTTTTTGACTAAATAGTTAAAACAAATAGTGGCTTTGAATTTTAACAAATCATTTTTGAATTGAGGTAGCATATGTGCAGTTTATTAAGAGAGGCAAATGAGGTCACTTTTGTATTGCTTTCATTTGAATTCAAGAAGAGTAGTATAGAGATTGAGAACCTGGGCTTAAAACTGAGGCTCTAGTGTCAGACAGGTTGGAATTTCAAATCTGCTGCTCAGCTGCTAGATGCTTTCAGGAAAATTATTTAACTGTGGAAACATCCTTTCTTTCTGCTGGAAAGTGGTGATAACAAGCCTGCCACTCATGCTCAGAATGTGAGGGTTCAATAAGTGTTGTAAAAGTGAATAGTGAGGTGCCGGGCACATAACCATTCAAAAAGAAACTATAAGCCTTTTTTTATTTATAATGTACATGTATTAGTTTTCTCTGAGCTGGGAAAATAAAGCAAAAAACATTCCTTTAGAAATAAAAATAATAATGAGGATTAGAATAACCATACTTCTTCCTCCCAACCTCTAGCTGTGGAAACAAGAGAATCATTTCTTAGGTTGAGACACAATATCAAATGACTGTGAGGCTTTGTCATTTCATAGCCCGCATTGCAGACCTGTGATGGTTTGTAATGTCTGTAAGGCTTTGGACTTCTTCACATTTTGTGCTATGCCTTGCACAGGATTGCAGAGTGTGACATTCAGATTTAAAATTAGAGATATATATTTGGTCTTCTTCCCTGTTTCTGGCACAGAGCTCTTAAAATCTGAGGAATTTCCTGAGTGATAAGAGCAATGGAAACATTTTTTGTTATTAAATTTGGTCTCTGGTCTTCCGTTCCTGAAATTGCTTTCATAACGGTGAAATGGTGTCTTATAATTCATACCAAGCCCCTTCCCAACACCACGGGTCTTATATTGAGACTTATGGAAACCATCTAAGAACAGAGCTGGGCCAGAGGAGCCACCGCAAAGAAAGGCTAGAACTTTCCTTTCTGCCCCCTGATTTTCAGGGGAGGAGCGGGGCTGGAGGTTAAATCCATCACCAATGGCCAGTAACTTCGTTCATCATGCCTATGCATTAAAGCCTCCATAAAAACCCAAAAGGATGAGGTTTGGTGAACACATGGAGATTTGGGGAGGGTGGCAAATGGAAGCTCCACACACTTTCCCAAACCTTGCCCTGTGCATCTCTTCCATCTGACTGCTTCTGAGTTATATCCTTTCATAATAAACTAGTGACCGAGTAAGTAAAACAGATTTCCTGAGTTCTGTGAGCTGCTCCAGCAAATTAATGGAACCCAAGGACAGGATCTTGGGATGTATAGCCAGCTGTTCAGAACTGCTGGGGTCCAACCCCAGCAGGTCCAGGGGTTCCCCAAGGTGTGGACGGAGTCGGCGAAGAAGGAATGACACGGAGACAGCATTCAGTTGATCAGCAGCCTAGCCAGGATCTCTAGCCAAGTTCTGGGTCAGGATCTCCAGTGAAGTTCTGGTTAGAACTCCAACCAAGTTCTGGTCAGGATCCCCAACCAAGTTCTGGTGCCGTGTTCTCTCGCTAGGTTCTCCAGCCAGGTTCTATCCAGGTTCTCCAGCCAAGATCTGTAGCCAGGTTCTGTCCACGATCTTTTGCCATGTTCTCTCGCTAGGTTCTCTCTCTAGGTTCTGTCTAGGATCTCCAGCCAAGTCCTGTCTCTAGGTTCTGTGTCTAGGTTCTTCAGCCAGGTTCTCTCGCTAGGATCCGTTTCTAGGTTCTGTTCTGTGTCTAGGTTCTGTCCAAGTTCTGTTGTCTTGTCACATCTGTATTTATACCAGTTGATTTTAATCCTGTCAATTTCTATTCCAAAGGTTAGGGTGTTTCTTATCTCCATTCCAGGGAGTAAAGATTATGTAGCTTAAGAGTGATTGTTCTTAGTTAAAGTGATTAACTACCCGCCTGGCACTTAGTGAAGGGGTTTTATCCACTCCCTAACTTCAGGGGAAAATCCCTACCTGGGGAAACAACCTTTCTCGGAGAGGTGACCTTGGTTAAAACACATAGCGCTAAGGGGAGCAAACATAAGAACAGTATGCCATATATACCAGGTCCCTTGAAACATATGCTGTGCAGATGTTTCTTCTCTGCAGCGACTGTGTCAAGCAGCAAGGATGGACCGGCTCCCGGCACAGAACCACGGGGGTCTGAGGTGGAGGGCGGAGTTATGGGGCTGCGGAATATGATGCTGTCTTCCGGCAGGTAGTGTCAGAATTGAGTTGAATGATAGGACAATCAGCTGGTACAAATCAGAGGCAATGACTTTACCATTCTACAGCAGTTCTAGAGTTTTATTGCTTTTTCCTAGGAAATGACTAATTTTCAGCGTTGATCTCACTCAGTTTCTATGGGGAGAAGTAGGAGTTACTGCTGGTTCATATCGGTTGCATGAATTCTTTGTGTTTTTTAAATACCTGAATGTCTCCATCATTTGTGGGGCAACAGCCATGGTCATGGTTATGAGAACATGCTCGCCTCCTGATGGCTGAAGCAGTCTTCCATCCACTGAGAAACTGAACATGTGGTTTGGTTGCAGTTTCCACAGTGTAGCTGCTATGAGATTTGGGATGATTGATGATAGAAGTTCTACAGAGAAGTATTTTTGTTCAACTTCTCACACATTATTATAGTCTTTCCATAGCTGCAAGATTTGACAGACACTCATATAAATGCTTGGATTGAAAAGGGGATATATATATATATATATATATATATATATATATATATCGTCCCAAATGTCTACACACACTTTGAATAATTATAAAGACAGTGTTTATTAAAATACATTTCATTTTCAAAATTGAGCTATCAGCTGTTAAGGTGTGTATATATATAATTTTGGGGCACCCTGTACATATACTTAGTAAGTCTCCTGTGATTATTTTTTTTGTACCATTTGGTAGTTTTCTTTTCATCTCTCTGAGTTTAATTGTTTCATGAGCTTTTTATTTCAGAATTATTCAGAGTTAAATGGATAAGACCAAAAGAAATGTCTTTCTTTGGATTTTTTTTTTTTTTTAAAGACAGCCTTTTATTAGATCTAGTCAGACTTGAGGCTTGTTACCATTTGGAAGGTAACGTGCTTTGTCGCTCATTTTTAGGCTTAGCATGTTAACTCATGCCAGGTATCCCCATATACCAAAAGAACATTCAACATCCTTGCAATTCAGACTGTGGAATGAAGAGATTTATGCATAGCCACTATCAAGATTCTATAGGCCCAACCGGTGTGGCTCAGTGGTTGAGTGTTAACCTATGAACCAGGAGGTCAAGGTTCAATTCCCGGTCAGGACACATGCCTGGGTTGGGGACTTGATTCCCAGTGTGGGGCATGCAGGAGGCAGCCTATCAATGATTGTCTATCATCATTGATGTGTCTATCTCTCTCTCCCTCTCCCTTCCTCTCTGAAATCAATAAAAATATGTATATTAAAAAAAAGATTCTGTAGGACTTTTGTCAGTGTTTTGTTGGGCATTACTTGAGCCACTAGGAACACATACTTTCCTTCACAGCAGGTTATTCAGACTTAGCTTGAAAATTTCAGAAATACATATTCTATGTCACACTGAAGCCAGGAAGTAAATGGAAATAGCAGTTTGATATACCTAAGATTTGTGGGTCAGAAAATGTGATCGACTTTGGACTACCTAATATCCAAGTAGGTGTCCATGAATTTCTACAACTATCTCTGTAGATTCACTTTGACCCATTCACTACTTTGATTTATTAGTAATACTATCCAATCAGTCTCACTGAAGTTCCTATTTCTCACCCATGCTGGGATTGTGGCAAATAATGTTTTAGTCCTTTGTCAGTGATCTTCGTTTTCAGGAAGACTATTGTATAATATAGATTACATGAATGAGAATTCTGACTTGGAAACTGGTTTCCAGTACTTTGGTGGATCAGCTTTGATTTCTCACTTGTGAACCATATCCTATCAGTATTATGGGCCATTAGAAGTTTACTGATTATAAAGCATTCATAGGTTATGTTCCCTATTTTTCAAAGGAGGCATTTGAAAGTAAAGGGAGCTTGCTGCCAACTGCAAGCCCGACATATTTCTCCCTTAGACTATCAAGTTAATGTATTGTATTTTAAACTATTTTTCTCCAACATGTGACCAGGTCATTGTTGCCAGGTTTCCCTGCCAATTGATATAAAGGTTTACCACTATGTGACATCTTCCCAGAACAGATTGGGAAAACCCACATAATGCCAAATCAGTGGATGGTGTTCCAGTGGCCACTCTATATCATCTTTCATGTCTCCATCATGCAAAGTGGGTGATAGTGCAGGGTCATTGGATAAACACCAGACTGCTGGAGCTATCAAACCCTGATACTCACCACATGCTGCTCTATAATTTGCTAAAAAGCTGTCTTGAAAAAAAAACAAGTGTTTGTATGTTTAACCAAACATCTTTATTTAGAGATAACCCACTATAAATTCTGCCCTTGTAGAAAGCAAATGCCCACACTGGTGAAGAGCACAATACATCAGGAAGAATGTTAGAATGCTCACATGTTCAGAGGTACGTGGAGCTCAAGTTCAAGGTTTCTTATTTCTCACAATTGCACTAGACCTTTCCAGATATTTTTCTACATTTGCACAGGAAGCATGAGGAATGATTTCTTATCATTAAAGTGACTTTGCTTTTTAGGTCAGAGGCATTTTTCTACGAGTACCTGCTTTGCATCATTAACCTTGAATAATCCAAAAATATGATCTTTAATCTTGACTAAAATGGCATGTGTTTATAAGCTCTAACAAAATAAGAACCCTTTAAAGGATAACTTGAATTGGTGAGATGTACTCTAGAATAATTATTTACTTGAGTTGCACTAAATTTTTGGTTAACATAGATAAATCTATGATTAAAGAGAGTCAGAAGTTTTGTTTTGTTTTGCTTGTTTGTTTTTATTATTTTTAAAATTTTAAAATGTTAATAAATTTATTGGAATGACATTGCTTAATAAAATTATATAGGTGTCAGGTGTACAACTCTATAGTACATCGTATGTATATTATATTATGTGATCATCACCCCAAATCAAGTCTCCTTCCATCACCATTTATCCCTCCTTTACCCTCTTCTACCATCCCCCACCCTATTTCATTTGATAATCACCAAACAGTTGTCTGTGTCTATGAGTATTTTTTTCTTAATCTCTTCATCCCTTTCACACACACACACACACACACACACACACACACACACTTACACCTAATCCCCTCCCTTCTGACAGCTGTCAGTCTGTTCTCTATCTATGCATCTGTTTCTATTTTGTTTGTTAGTTTATTTTGTTCATTAGATTCCACATATAAGTGAAATCCTATGGTACTTGTCTTTCTCTGACTGATTTACTTTACTTAGTATAATATTCTTCAGGTCCCTCCTAACTGTCAAAAAAGGTAAGATTTCCTTCTTTTTTATAGCTGAGTGGTATTCCATTGAGTAACTGTACCACAGCTTTTTATCCACTCATCTCCTGATGGGCATTGGGCTGTTTCCAGATCTTAGCTATTGTAAATAATGCTACAATGAACATAGGGGTAGATATATTCTTTCAAATTAGTGCTTTAGGATTCTTTGTTTTAATTCCCAGAAGTGGTATCACTAGGTCATAGACAATTCCGTTTTCAATTTTTGAAGTAACTCCATACTGCTTTCCACAGTGGCTGTACCAGTCTGCATTCCTGTCAACAGTGCACGAAAATTCCCTCTTCTCCACATCCTCAACAACACTTGCTGTTTGTTGATTTATTGATAATAGTCATTCTGACAGTGGTGAGGTGATATCTTATTGTGGTTTGAATTTGCATTTCTATGATGAATAGTAATATTGAGCATCTTTTCCTGTTTATTGGCCATTTGTATGTCCTCTTTCAAGAAGTGTTTATTCAGGTTCTTGGCCCATGTTCTAATTGGTTTGTTTGTGCTTTTTTTTTGTTTTGTTTTGTTTTTTTGGTGTTGATTTGTGTAAGTTATTTAGAAGTTTTGGATATTAACCCCTTACCAGATGTATCATTGCCAAATATGTTCTCCCAATTGGTAGGTTGTTTTTTCATTTTGTTGATGGTTTCACTTGCTGTGCAAAAACGTTTTAGTTTGATATATTCCCATTTGCTTATTTTTTCTTTTGTTTCCCTTGCCCAAGGTGATATATCAGAAAAAAGTATTGCTATGAGAAATGTCAGAGATTTTACTGCCTATGTTTTCTTCTAGGATTTTTATTGTTTTGAATCTAATATTTAAATATTTAAGCCATTTTGTGTTTATTCTTGTGTATGGTATAAGAAGGTAGTCTAGTTTCATTTTTTGCATATATTTGTCCAATTTTCCCAACACATATATTGAATAGACTATCTTTATCCCATTGTATATTTTTGAATCCTTTATGAAATATTAATTGCCAATATAGGAATGGTTTTATTTTTGGGCTCTCTATTCTATTCCACTGATCTATAATATCTGATTTTATATCAGTACTATGCTGTTTTGATTATTATGGCCTTGTAGTATAGTTTGACATCAGATAGCATGATTTTTCCAGCTTTGTTCTTTCTCAAGATTGCTAAGGCTATTTGGGGTCTTTTTTGGTTCCATATACATTTTTGGAATATCTGTTCTATATCTGTGAGATATGCCATTGGAATTTTAATATAAATTTTATTGAATTTATAGATTGCTTTTGGTAGTATGCACATTTTAAGGATGTTAGTTGTTCCTATCCATGAACATGGTATATACTGCCACTTATTTGTATCCTCTTCAATTTTCTACTTCAGTTTCTTAATAATTTTCTGAGTACAGATATTTTACATTATCCTTGGTTAAATTTATTCCTATGTACTTTATTTTATTTTTGGTTCAATTATAAGTGGGATTGTTTTCTTAGTTTCCCTTTCTGATGGTTCATTATTAGTGTATAAACATGCAACTGATTTCTGGATATTTATTTTGTATCCTGCTACTGGTGGAATCTGTAGGGATTTCTATTTAAAGTATCCTGTCTTCTGCAAATGATGACAGTTTTACTTCTTCCTTTCCAATTTGGATGCCCTTTATTTCTTCTTCTTTTGTGATTGCTATGGCTAGGACTTCCAGTACTGTGTTGAATAAGAATAGTGAAAGCAGCCATTTCTGTCTTGTTTTTTATCTTAAGGGAAGCATTTTTAATTTTTGCCCATTAAGTATGATGTTGGTTGTGCATTTGTCATATATGGCCTTTATTATGTTGAGGTATGTTCCCTCTATTCCCACTTTGCTGAGAGTTTTTATCATAAATAGGCGCTGGATTTCATCAAAGGCTTTTTCTGCATCTTTACTTTTCGTCACTTGTAATATTTCCTGCTAAGCCCTTCTGGCCTGAGATATTTTTGTTGAGAAATTAGCGGAGAGTGTTTTGGTTGCTTCCTTGTAGGTAACTAACTGCCTTTTTCTTGCTGCTTTTAAAATTCTCTCTTTGTCTTTACTTTTTGCCAGTCTAATTATGATGTGTCTTGGTGTGGGCCTCTTTGGATTCATCTACTTTGGGATTCTTTGTGATTCTTGGATTGTGAGTCTTTTTCCCCCCACCAGGTTAGGAAAGTTTTCAGTCATTATTTTATCAAATAGTTTCTTGATCCCTTGCTCTCTCTTTTCTTCTTTAGGTACCCCTATGATGTGGTTGTTGTTACACTTCATGTTTTCCCAAAGGCTTATAAACTATCCTAATTTATGAAATTTTTTAATCATATTGCAGCTCTGATTGGTTTTCTGCTATGATGTCTTCCATATTGCTGATTGGATCCTCTGCTTCATCCAACCTACTGTTGATTCTGTCTTGTGTATTCTTCATTTTACTGGTTAATTTTATGGGTTCTGTGTTCTTTATTATGCTTGCTATCTCTTTGTTGAACTGCTCACTGAGTTTCTTGAACATCCTTATAACCATTACTAGAGGCCCAGGACATGAAATTGGTGCATGGGGTGGTGGGGGAAAGGGTCTCCTCAGCCCAGCTTGCACCCTCTCCAATCTGGAACCCCTTGGGGGATGTCTGACTGCCAGTTTAGGCCCGATCATGGGTATTGGGCTAAACCGGCAGTCAGACATCCCTCTCACAATCCTGGACTGCTGACTCCTAATCGCTCACCTGCCTGCCTGCCTGGTCGCCCCTAACCGCCCCCCCTCTGCTGGCCTGATCGCCCTTCAAAGCCTCGGCGTGCGAGCCTGATTGCCCCTAACTGCCCCCCCTGCTGACCTGGTTGCTCCCCAACTGCACCCCCTCTGCTGGCCTGGTCTCTCCTAACTGCCTCCACACCCCCACTGGCCTGGTCGCCTCTTACTGCCACCCCTGCCAGCCTGGTCACCCCTCACGCCGCCCCCCCGCCCCACTGGCCGGGTCACCCCATGCAGCCTGCTGTTCAGTCGTTTGGTCATCCCTCACTAACCCCCCTGCCAGCCTGGTTGCCCCATGCAACTTGCTTGTTCAGTCATTTGGTCATCCCTCACTAATCCTCCTGCCAGCCTGGTTATAGGCAACCATCTTTTGAGGGCATGAGGGTTAATTTGCATATTACCTCTTTATTATATAGGATTTTGAACTCTATAACTGGTAAATTACTTGCCTTCATTTTATTTACTCTTTTTTTTTTTTTTTTTTTTTTTTTTTAGAGAATTCTCCTGTTCTTTCATTTGAGGACTGTTTATTGGTCTCTTCCTTTTGACTGCCTCTTTGTGTTTGTTTCTATGTATTAGGTAGATATCTATGACTCCCAGTCTTGGTAGAATAGCCTTATGTTGTAGGTGTCCTATGGGACCCAGTGGCACAGGTTCCTTAATCACCTGAGCTGGGTGCTTCAGGAATGGCCTCCTGTTGTAATTGAGCCTTACTTTCTATTGGCCTGTTTGTGCATGACATTGACATTCAGGCTGACTGACTGTGAGGACCCTTATCTCAGTATGGAGGCTGCTGTGCAGGTGCTGACCACACAAAGTGGAATTTGCCGTGGCAGGGTTCGGAACCTGCCAAGATCTCTCATTGGATGTGCTGCTTGTGAAGTTAATCAGATCCTCCTCTGATGTTGTCTGAAGATGGCCACTGGATGTGTTGGTACTGGAGCCCCTTGGGAGGGACTCTGGTGCAGGCCAATGTCAGATGTTACCTGTGACTGGCCCTTGGCAACCTGTTTGGAGCTACAAAGTTATCCAGTTTGTGGCTGCCTCTCCTGTACCTGGGTGTACAGAGGAAGGACTAAGCTTCACACCAAGGTCAGCTTTTATCAGCACCTGACCAGAGGTCAGACCAGCAAATGTCCCAAGGTACCTTGACATTCATATCTACCTGCCTTTGCTATTGGCTTCTTGTTAGGCCCAGTCACTGAAAGAGCCTGTGGTGCTACTCAAATTGCATGATGTAGGTGCTAAGTGAGTCATCAGGTAGGGGCGAATGAGTTCATCAAATTGATATAGGTTCAAACTCAGTGCCAGTGCTGGGTCTGAGGCCACTCAGTAAATGTCTCAGGGTATACCAAGTCTAAATGCCTCCTGCTGGGTGCTCACACACCTTTGTGGTGGAGTGAGCTCTCAGGGAGTCATCAGGGTGAGCCAGCAGAATTTATTAGGCTCAAACCAATATTTGGCCATGTAAAGGGACGGTTCTGCACTGCTTGGGCACGCAAGGGAATAATGGCCTTTATTCAAGGGCCATACAACTCTGTCTGACCTTAATTCTGCCAGGAGTTGGGAGAATAGGACTAGGGGTTGTCCCATGAGGTCAAGTTGCTAGTCGGGCTTAGGGGAAGTTGAGGGCTGTGCCCATCCCTAGAGCCACACAACTCAGTCTGCCCGGGTTTCTGCCCAGACCTCAGCAAGGCGTAGCCACCAGAAGTCAGGCGTGTGTGGCTGTCGAGATCCCAGAGAGTGGAGCTAGTGGATCTCCCATGAGGAGGAGGTGCCAGTTAGTTTTACAGGATAGTGGGAGGAAATGGCCTCCACCCCAAAGCCACACAACTCAATCACTGACACCACCTGAGTCTTCCCATAACTCTAAACCCTAGTTCAGGCAGCTGACTCCTCAGCAGGATGAAAGCTCTACAGGGTGTGGCTACAGGGAGTCTAGATGGTAGAGCTATTGCTTTCCCTGGGGATGGGGTGGTGCCAATAGAGGGGAGTGCTCCACCAAGAAAGATGGTGTCTACAATGTGAGAGAGTGATTCCTCAAAGGCATCCTGGTGCTGTCCTTTCAGCGTTCTCCCCAGAGCCACAAACCCCAGTCTCCTCTCCCAACTTTAGTCCACTCCACCCTCCCTCTGCTGGAACCGAGGGTGTGTGACTGTGAATCTGATTTTGTGTGTTGTACCTTAAAGAGAGCATCTGTGTCTCTAGCAGACTTCTGTCTCTCCCTGGCATCTCTCCCTGATGGACAGAATCCCTGCCGATTTTTACAGCCAGGTGTTAGTACCTTTTCCCAGCTCTGGTGTTTCAGGATGGGGAGCCTGGCTTGTGTAAGACCCCAGGGTTCTCAGGGGGAACCCTTTCAGCTGAGCTATTCTTCCAGTTTCTCAGCCACCACCCATGGGAGTGGGGACTGCTCTTTTTGTGTCTCTGTCCTTCCTACCAGTCTCCATGTGGCTTCTTCAGTGAATTCTTCTCTTCTGCTAGTCTTCCATTGGTTATTGCCATCGATTGCTCTATATTTTAGTTTTAACCACACGTTGGTCCTAGGTGGAGGTGAGTGAGTATAACAGTCACCTGCTTTGCCACCATCTTGGATCCCTGTTTTTTATCTTTAAATCTCAAGAAATCTTTGATTCACTTGTGAGAATAAAGTCAAACTCCATTCAAATAAGTTACTTATTAAAATATTTTGTGATCCATAAAAATTTTAAATGGAACTTCTTTTATGTTTTCAAGTTATTATTTTCTAAGCCCTTTGATCATGTTGTATCCTGTCTTGGTCAACAAGCACTGATTTACTTTTCTGTATATCTATCCATTTTTCTTTTTCTTACCAGACTTTTTAACTGCTATTTCAGCACAATATTTATTTTCTTTTATTTTAGGAAGAATGAAGAATAAGTTATTTAGCAGGGTTTTTTTTTTTTTTTTTTTGCCACACAAGTATATCCCTGTAGTGACTCAACCTATTAGAGGCATTACAAAATCAGAACCATCACAGAGAATACAAAGCCTCTCTCTAAAATACTAGTACAATTCCAATATGAAGTTTCTAAACGTTTTGAGCAATGGTACCTTGGTTGAAATAAGTATGATGTTTATTAAAATGTGCATTTTGGCAGGGATAATTGTAATTGGGGTATATTTTTTTTTAAAAAAGTGTCATTTTCTTATAAATTATTTTTTTTATGCTTTGTTTCTTTCTTGTTTCTTTATTTAGTAGGGAAAAAGCTTACATTTGTGTCTACATAAGGTTTGGGGATCTTAGAACTATATTGCCAAGTGTTCAGAGGGAGCAAAAGAGAGGAGAATAAATATTTTATATTTGCAATGCAAATTCAGATAAAGAGCTTCTGGGAGTAGACCATCACATACTGTTGTTTCCTGTCCAGATCCTCTTGGCCTTTTAATATTTCTGTGAATGTCAGCCTGACATTCCACTGATACCACCTGCATATCTTTGCCTAAGGAATTTAAGATTAAAGATTAAAATATTTAGATTATATCTTTCCAAGGGAGAAATAATAGTCTCTCATAAGAGCTCATTCAATATTTTGAACAACCTTCACTATTTATCAGTTATTTGTAATATCTGAAGGGCTTCAATATACTGTTTCTGTCCTTCCTCTGGAAACAAAAACAGTGTTGAATCCCATTTCCCCCCAGTTAGGCAATACCAGTAATTTATACCATCCTCTTGAGTCTTGTTTTCCAACAGTTTGAGTCATTTTATGACTCTCAAGAGAGGACTACATTATTCATATTTTCATTTTGAACTGGATTCCGAGTGTATTGGATGTTTCTTAATAAGAACAAGAGGATCATCCTCTTTTGAAAGTTAAGGGGATTATTTCTTTGGGAAAATTGATTTTTAAGTGTTTGGGGAACATGTTGCTCTGTTTCCTTTGTACTCGATCAGTGGTTCTAAACTGCAGTGTGTATCAGAATCACCCAGAGGGATTGTAGAAACACATATTTCTGCCCTCACTATGAAGTTTCTGATTCAGTAGGTCTGGGATGGGCTCAAGAATTTGTGTGTCTAACAATTTCCTAAGTGATACTGATGATGCTGGTCCAGCCAGGGACCATACTTGCAGGAACACTGTTCTGAGCAGTAGGGGGCCTAAAGGCAGAATTATAATAGTGCATAACAAAACTAGGCTGGGACAATGAAAGGCATGTCTTACACTGAGTCAGATTACACAGGACTATTGACTCTAATCTGTTGTTGTTTTTGTTTCCTGCTGGGAAAGTTATTCTTGAAATCCATGAAATATATTACTGTCTTTCCAGAAGCAAGCAGGGAGTAAATATTCTTTTTTTTATTATTGTTACCTAGATGACTTACTAGAAGATCAAATAATGGAAAGCAATAATGTAGTCTTACTGAAACAGAGGACACACAATGTGTGAGATGAGTTATTTAGGTTTAAAGGAGGGAATTTTCATTTTCAGCAAGCTCTCTTTTGCAGACCACCAGCTGGTAGCAGTTAGGTGTCAGTGTTCTTACCGAAGGAAGTGTGGTGATGACACATGCATTGTATTACATTTTGAAATGAGCCTGACATTGCAGTTGAAAGTGCCAATAAGATAAGGCTGCTATTCACACAACAGGAATCAGACCGCAAAGGAGATTAAATTTGAGAGTTCCTGTAGCCACTTCCCTCATTCCTTTTCATTTAGACATCTTGCAGTGAAATTAAAGGTGAAACTTTAATAATGCTTGGCAAGGAGGGAATCCAAAAGAGAAAAATAGAGACTTGTTCTAATCAGTTTCCCCATTTATGTTTGAATGGAAGGTGGGGAGCAGACATAAACTGGTGAATCAATTTAAATGCTAAAGGGAGAGGAACTGTAATACAGTTTTTAATGTATTTACTGTATGTTGTCTGTCGATAAAGAGGTATTGTATTTTGAATTATTCCTTTTTCCACTCTGTTACATATCTAGACATCACAAGATAGCTTTACCTTTTTTTTTTCTTTTACTGGAGATTCCTAGACAAATTGCTGTATTCACATCACTACCCCAACAGTAATTTACAGCTAGACTAAGTATAGTCCAATCTTTTCATATTTCAACACTTAGAAATAGCTTAGAGGAAATTGCTTCCTGAGTGTGTCTATGCCTTGCCTAGAAAGGCTGTCTCCTCTTTCCATCTCTTCGGAAATTTTCACTAGGCAGTCCATTTTCTGTTCCCATCCCATGTGATTCAAAAAGAAAAATGAACCATAGATTGTACTCATACTTCAAAATGTAGTTTATATGATTAAATGGTCCACTCAACCTTTCAGTGGGAGTTAAAGTAAGATTGTCACCTTTGTCATTACCTTTAACTTCCCTCTCGTTTATTCTCTAAGTTTTTCTATTCCATTGTGTATTCTGGTAGTGTTATTAACAGGAATTAGTTACAGTATTAGTCTCAGGGATATAGTTTTGTTTTCTCATTCTGAAATTCATTTAAATATGGTATTTGGTTGTTTTAGCTGATAACTCCTGAAATAATACCTCCCCTGTTTCCTGCTATATAGACTTCTCATGTGTGTCTATGTGGACATTCGATGTAGCTCATTTCATACTGAGTTGAGTGTCTGCAATGCCCAAAGAATTATATTTTCTATGGAGATAATATCTAAGAAGTAGAAATTTTTTTTGAGAACATCATACATTTTTTTAAAGACACGTGAACTGAAGGGGAAAATGTGTCTTAAGTTAATTCAGAGATACTTTAAGACCTTGATACTTTCTTACTCCATAGGTAAATTCCAGTCATCAACAAGCACCAAGGAAATCCATACCTCACAATAAGTCCTACTTTTTCTCCAAAATCATGTCCATGTTGTTCCCATGTCTGAGACGCTCATCCTCCTCTTCTTCCTTTGGCTAATTCTTACTCATCCTTTAAAATCTTGGATTAATGTCTTTCAGAAAAACATCCTTCCACTCTCACTCTACATCTCCTAAGGTGGGCTGGAATCTCAAATGTTATAGTCAATTGTGATAGTCAGTTATGATAATTCAATTTCTATTATGGATGATTGGTTCAGAAATGTGTTAGGTTCAGTCTTTTTAGCCAACAAGCTGTGAGAAGAGGTACATGGTCAGGGAAGGGATTTGTGTTAGTTGCTGCTGTGATCCATTGTAAGATCTATAGGTTATGTGGCTTTGGAATAAAGACATTATCATGTACAGTAGGACAGAGATGTAAAGACATTCTGGGTCCTGGAAGACATTGCTAAATCCCTAAATTAACAGTAATTTCCTTATTGTAAAAGCCAGTTTCTATCAGAGTTTATATGAGCTGCTACAGAAATCATCCTAATAGAGTGCCTGTCTTCTGTGTTCTCATTACATTCTGTGATTCAGTTATCACATTATACTGAAATTGTCTGCTAATTTGTCTATTTTTCTCATTTTACTCAACTTCTCCAGGGCAGAGACCTTGACTCATTTATCATTTTATTCTTGGCACGATATGCCAGAGTATCTGGTATATTTGAATGTACTCAATAAATATTTATGAAACTTAAAATAGTTATTTCAACTGATTTGCCCAACAGCCCAATTGGAAATTATTATTCCAACTTTATTGATGAGGACATTGTAAGTCAGAGACATTGACAGCCCAAAGTCACCCAACTTGTAAATTCTAACACAGAATTTTGAACTTTAGACTTAGGAGTCCAAACCAGTGCTTATTCTACTTTATGAATCTCAGCAAATGCATATCACATGTACCAACAATTACATGTCTCACACCCAGGCAGTGACATTCATTAGTTAAGATGCTATTTTTTTTTAAGTGAGACTTGGCCTGAGATTTACTGTTATTGCAACCACTGCCAACTGACTGGTGTAGGTACAAACAATGAAACCCATTTCTAATGGCACACTAATAACTTTACTTCTCTTTTTCTTGGTGGGGAGGGGGGGAGAGAGAGAGATTGCTGGGTACAATGAAAACATTGTACAAAGCCCATACATGTTTCCTTCTGGTGCAAAGCACATTTGAGTTAGATATATTGTACTTATTATCCACTTTTTGCTGGTAACTTTAGTTATAACCTTGATTGTATTCAGACAGCTAAACAGTGTGGAGTTTATTCATCAGACTGGATTGGGAGTAGAGAGAGAAGCAGATTCTCTGAAAAAGGGAATGATATGAAACCAAAAAGGAAGGTCGGAGACAGCTATTTAGGGACAAGTAGCTTTTCACTCCTTTGTAGTAGAGGCAGGTCCACAGGGAGGAATGCAAAGACAGAACCACGAATAACACCATAAAATGAAGGTTGAGAGAGTTTGGTAAACAGCGAGAAAATTCTGTACACAAAAGTGGCCCTTCATATTACATCAGAGTTTTTAAACATATACTTGGTGATTCATTGAGAAGAAGATGCAATTTTCCTGTGACATACATTCTAGAAGGCAAACAGGAAGAAATTAAAAGATAACAACTTCTGGCTATACATGTGAATATATGCTCCATTTTATCTCACGAAGGTGACGAGAATTATGAGCCCAATGTCACTGAACACACTTACGCAGAGGCTGGGGACCTCACAGCGTGACTGCGGTGGAAGCCCACTTAGAGGAATCTGTAGAGCCTCTATTGCCATTTGGATAGGACGATTTTGCATGGCTCTTGATCTTCCTGCATTTGAGGATGCTTAGCATCTCTGGTTCTCCCCATAAAATGTCAGGTGTGTGTTCTACTCATTTTGTCAGCTCCCAATGGTCCCACACATTTCCAGTCACCCGCAGGAGGATTTCTCCTGATAGAAAATCTCACTGACTTTCTCCTCATGGAAAGCCACAGGCAAGGAGATGCCCAGAGTCTTTTCAAAGTTATGAAGAAAAGGTTATGTTTAATTCTATAATCAACTTTAATTAGTGATTTATTTTAAATAATTAATCAAAATTAAGACAAGGAAATTTGCTGGGCACATTGAATGCATTGCAATTGAAAGCAAACTGCTAAATACGATCATGCCAACTAGTGAGAATTTTAGATTTCATGTAAATAGGAAATTTACTTCTCCAGAGGGCCAGTTAGCTCCCTGATTGATAACTAAGGTTTCTCGTTGTATATGGTGCTCTAGGACAGGGGTCCTCAAACTTTTTAAATGGGGCCAGTTCACTGTCCCTCAGACAGTTGGAGGGCCAGACTATAGTTTTTAAAAAAAAACTATGGACAAATTCCTATGCACACTGCACATATCTTATTTTGAAGTAAAAAAACAAAATGGGAACAAATACAATATTTGTATTTGCATGTGGCCCGCGGGCCGTAGTTTGAGGACCCCTGCTCTAGGAGGTGTGAGAGAATGAGGTGAGAGAAGTGTGGCTTCCTCTTTAGCGGAATAGTAGGACATACGGGAGTTAGTTATTAAGCTAAGTGGAACCCTGTACTTCAGGAACTTGACAGGAGAACACTCTCACAATTATTTCTGGCCAATATTTATCACAAGTGCAGCTGAGAGAAATAATATCAGTCCTGATATCCTGAAATTTTCCCTGCATTAAGTCAGGGAGGAGAAGAGCTGTGTGCCTGGAGTACATACTATTGACAACCTACAAAATTGTTTTTACAGAATCATTTATTGCGGTGGCATCAACTGCCTATAGTATGTTCCTCATGAAAAATTGTCATTTCCTCTAAAGGTATGAGAGTGAAGTGCTTTAAATTGTTCACATCTGCATCCTGCGTGAGGCTCCTTAGGAGAAACACTGGCAGGTCCTAGTCAAGCATGGTTGTCTATCTCCGGGTCATATAGGCTTTTGTTGAATGCACTCAGGAGACTGTACTGTTGTCTGAACGGCCGTATTTGCCTCTCTGTGGATCCATTTCACTTTCCCATGCCTGTTTTCTACCTTCCTTATTTGCCCTGTGAATGTCATCTTGGCGATCATTCCCCCACTTCCTAGACGTGTGACCTTGAGCAAGTTACCGATTTCCTTGGCATCTCAGTTTTCTCATGTGAAAAGGAACTTAGGATAGCACCTCAAGTAGGGCAGATGTTGGTACCCATTTCATCCATGTCAAGTTCTTAAGACAGTTTCTGGCATGTGGTTATTGCTGCAAAAATGATTATAATATCTATAATACCTATAGTTATTAATTTTATATAAATAAACTGTTTTAACTATTTTAGAATAAATTGCTGGCATAAATTAATGGAAATTATAACCAACTTTAGACAAATGATTAATATATCAGAGGCCTAGTATCCAGACTTGTGGGAACAGAATGCTATTTTGTAAGATTTTTGTTTTATTTTTTACTTTTTATTTTAAACTAATTTCAGAATTACATAAAAATTAAACAGTTGTAAAAACAGTGCAAAGAACAGCTCCCTTATGTTTTTCACCACTTCCCCTATTGATAACATCTCACATAACCATAGTTTAATTACCAAGAACCAAAAGTTAACATTGGTACAATATAGCTAATTTTGAGGGTTAAAGGAAACTACCATAAGGGCTTAATGGAGGATCTGGCAGCAATTTTTCTTTTTCTACAATTTGATCTCATCTGCAAAAGTAGAGTGTCTGGTGATGTTCAGTCCATCTGGAGGTTTGAAAACATTGCTTAAAAATGATGATTAGCCCTAGCTGGTTTGGCTCAGTGGACAGAGCATCGACCTGCGGACTGAAGGGTTCTGGGTTTGATTCTGGTCAAGGGCACATGCCCGGTTTGTGGGCTCGATCCCCAGTAGAGGGTTTGCAGGAGGCAGCTAATCAATGATTCTCTCTCATCATTGATGTTTCTATCTCTCTCTTCCTTTCCCTTCCTCTCTGAAATCAATAAAAATATATTTAAAAAATAAAAAATAATAATAAAAATGATGATCATAAAAGTTACAACTTTTGAACTAGAAGTTGAACACAAAGCCGGAGATTCAGGCTTATATCACCTCCTTGAAAAGAATTACTTCTATTTTTTAATTAATTAAAAAAATGCCTTGGAAACAGCACAATTTACTGTACATCTGGCATATCCCTATGGTAATAGGAAGGAAACCGAGTGGCCTTGAGGCTTTCATGGGAACTTGAACCAAGCGACTATGTGATCAGCTATAATTATACCTAGTGTCAAAACAGGGGACCTGGGCATTGATGGATGTAGGTCTTTACATGCAACAGGAAAGAACGTCTATAGAAAATCAATTTCTTTGTTGTGAAAAATGACTCATTGTCATTCACTAACATTTCACTTTGGGCTGATTTCATTTTTAGAGTTCAAATTTGTTCACGGTGTGCAATAAGGATGAGAAAATGCACGTGTTCTCTGTAGTTTTGATGAAAGATAATGGCTCCTTCCATTTATATTACTGCTTTCCACTTTTCAAAACACTTACTTTTATTACATTATTTTACTTTACTCCTCATAATAGCCCTACATGGTAGTCAGGAATTGGTAGCTTATGCTCATTTTGTGATAGAGGAGATTAAAGATGAGAGGTTTATGTGGCTTGTCTGTGGTCACAAGGCAAACATCTGTGTTGTCTTCTTACTCATGAACCAATATATTTTCAAGATCTTAGGTACTGAATCCTGGGGTTCTATATGGAGTACAAGTTGAGATAGTTATTATGAAATTATACCTGTATGTAATTGGCTAAAATATACATCACTATATCCATTTATGTCTGCATTATATATGTTTATATCTCTATCTATATGTCTACATCTATGTCCAATTACATGTAAAACTCTGATTCTCTAGACTAATATCTTGGGAAAGAGGAGGAAAAGGAGTCAGGAGGCCTGAGGTGAGGCAGAAAAAGAGACTGCACGCTGTACTGGAAATTCACTCATAAGGCATGAACGAGCCAAACAAATGTCAAATATGTTTGCAGATGATGAGAGGCATTTGTGGGTACCAGGCTTCATTTTACTCACCCAAAATGAAATTATTGGGAAGAGTCCTTTACTCCCTTTTGAATTACATGTACTTATTTATAATTGTAGATGAACAACTTTTAGCTTTTAGTTTAGTTTTATTTCGTCATTTCCCTCATGGACTCATGCATTACAACTAGTAATGTAGAGTTACATTATGGAGAGCAGAAATAGTGCTTGATTAAATGTTTGGGTATTCCCAAAAAGAAGCCCTAAAAATGGCAAACACCTACCCAGAAAAGTACAAGCTCCCAGAATAAAATCAACACATTAAAAGCAATTAATAAAAAAAAAAGTCTGCTGGACACTCTAGTCACAGGCTGGCCGCAGCGTTTTATTCCAGTTACCTTTTATATTTGCTTATTTATTTAATTTATGTATCTTTATTGTTGAAAGTATTACATATGTCCTCTTTTCTACCCATTGACCCCTTCCAGCCGGCACTGGTCCCCCACCCCAGGCCTTCACCACACTATTGTCTGTATCAGGGGCTATACATATTATGCATATAAATTCTTCGATTAATTTCTTCCCACTCATCCTCACCTTCCTCTGAGATTCATCTGTTCCATGTTTCTACAAACTTGATTTAGAAAATCCAGGTGGTCCAAGAGATAGAAAAAGAGAGTATGGGCCATACTTCTCTGTGCCGTCTTCCAATTCTTTCTCTAAGAGATGACATTTGAGGTCATCACTGTGACTGTGACATGTAGTTCACTGCCTCATCTTTGATATTGGGCCGATATTGCTCTTAGAAAGTGCTCTGTGAAGAGAGAGGCAGGCATTGGGGAATGGTGGCCTGGCTTCTGAAAGGCTAAGATGAATGGTGAGCATGTGGAACCCGAGTGCAATGAACGTCAGGAAGTAACGTCGGGTCCATTCCTCAGGAGATTTGTGCTCTGCACAATGACCCAACAAATAGACCTTGTGTGCCAGTTCCACATGAAGCTCAAGAGCAGCAATACCTTTTTATGGTTTAAAGGGCAGGGAGTGCTTGAATTCTAAATGACATTGTTCTTTGGCTGAAGTTCTGTCCTGGAAGGATGTTAATAACCTTGAATAAATGTAACAGGCCAGTGCACAGCTTAGGCAGACATACTCCAGATCCCTCTGCTTTTAAGATGTTAGGAGTCCAATATTTGGAGATGAGATTTGGGAGACTTGAAATGAGTGCCATAGTAACAACCACAGCTCTTACCACCCCAGACAGAGCATGGGAGTCCTGCAAGAGGGAGCTGAGCTGTGATGAAGGAAGTAGATTATTGTTGATTTTGCATGGTTATATCTGGTGCTGTTTAGAATGTACAACCAGTAGTATCTTTGTCACATAGTTCTATGTATAGCTCAGTGTTTCTCAAGTTGGGTAATCAATTTTAATTATTTTTAATTTTTTTCAATTGTAGCCTTATCCACACCATTTCCTAAAAATGTATATATTCAACAGCTAAGAGTTTTATACCATATTTGCAAAAACACACCGTTATTTGCTTCTATAGGAAATCACCAGAGGATAAAGATGGCAGTTCTAGGTACTGCAAAGTAGGTCCCATTGTTCATTATGTATTCTTACAGCTTAGCACAGTGCCTGACAGGTGGTAGGTGCTCTTGTTTGTCCGATGAGCGAAAAGGAATGCTAAATCACCTAATGGCACCATAGGACTCATAAAATACATGAGCCAGAAGACTCTTAGGCATGGAATACAACCCTGCCACTATATTGAGAATCAATAAGATTTGATTTTTTAAAGAGAGGTAGAGCTGCGATTAGAATCCAGGCACCTTGCAGTCTGTCAAGCCCTTGTTCTACCACTCCATTTATGGGCAAATGGATATTCCATTTTTCAAAGCAAGGCTACTTTGATGTTTCTGACTTTATGAGTTAGATCATTTGGGGAAGATATTACATCAGGAAATGTAACTCATCCCTTTGTAACAGGGTATTTTCCAAATCCTGTACCATGGGACATTAGTTCAAGGCTGCCTAATGAGTAACTGAAAAAATGGATTTTTTTTGTTTAAATAAAAGTAGAAAATGATGCATGTCATCTCTCCCTTGGAAAGTCCTAAGGCACATTGCCTTAGAAAGGTTTCCAAGAAGAACATCTTTGAAGAAACCTCCATAATGGTTCTCCTTTAATTGTTTGAGCATTGAGCACTTTCTGTGTAATGTGCATACTGATGCTTTGTATTCCAGGGATGACATTGTGGGAATGCTGTCATCAAACTTTCAAGGTTGACCAAGTGTAATCCAATTCTCTGCTGTTCTAAGGAGCAGCCTCTGTTTTCCATGCTGCTGTTGTCTGTGGCGTGATAATCTGAGACCTGAACTCCTCTCCCCCAATTATATTAGTCACCCCCAGGCATTTATGAGAAATATATATTGTATTGAAGTTTTCATAGGAAGGATGGAAGAAGGCTTTTGCATAGAGTGATCATTCATGCTGGTTTGCTCAGTATAATACAGTCTATTCATAACGTCCTTCCATGATCATGAATGCCACCCCTTTTCAATCTCAGAAGTGCCCTAGCTTGTTTGGGCACATTGTTATTCAGCCCTGTCCTACCCTACCACATTAGCCGCCATTTCTAGTCAACTCATTTTCTCCCTTGGCAACTGGTTCTCATCCCATCTTCCTCCTGACCTTCTTCCACACCACATTCAGTTCTCCCTTCTCCCATTGCTGCCATATTATGCAGAGTCACACCCAGGTCTGTGAAAGCTGGGAGCCCGCTCTTTTGGAAAGCTGGGTGAGCTTTCCAAAAGTTCTTGAAATGGTTTTTCGTCACCAAAGACTTTTCATGTTCAGTGTATGAACCTGTGAGAGAAATAATCAGAAACATTGACACAAACGACTCTATTAAATAGACCCTGTAACATAGTCCCCAGCAGAAGCCCTGTGCTGTCCACACCAAACATGGTGTCCACCATAGGCCATGCTCCTCCTCATTGTGCTCGCAGGTTCACTATCTGGAGACAAGGCCCACATCATCTAAGACCTGCACTCTTTAGAGCTCAGGTTCAAGTGTACTTCCTCCACAAGAGCCTCAGGATTCTTCACTGGGGTCTTCCGGTCATTTGATGCCCTTCCTCTACTTGCCATGGTGCCATGTTTTGTGTTCAGGTGGAGCCTTCTGTGACTATATTTCCCTAATTGACTATTCCCTTCTCTCCTCTCCTATTTCACTGTAGTTATTGCTATGCAGCTTTATACTTAATTGCTCTACTGTATATTTAATTTTACATTCTTTCATATAATATATGCTCCTTGAAAACAGAAACTATTTTAATGATTCTGAATTGTGTGCCATACCTAGCATTATATATGACTGAAATGGAAGCTGGGAGTTTCAATCATAGAATGTATTTTAGACAGCATTAGTTCAGCCCTTAAACATGTCCAGCAACTTTCATTAGGTCACCTATGTGTGGAAGGACAATTATCCTAATATATATAAAGAGCTAGGTGCCTTTATGACCGAACAGGCGACTGGTCACCATGAAGTGCATGGAGCACCTCTCAGTCCTCCCACTCCCCTGGCTCCCGAGCCGCTAACCATGAGAGGGTGGCTGGCGGTGGGGTGGGACTGGGGACTGTTGAGCAGTGGTGGCGGGCTGCTTCGCGGGGTGGCTGTGAGCTTAGCAGAGCAGTCACCGAAGTGGCAGCAAGTTTCACGAAGCAGTCACGGGTTGGGGAAGTTTTGCAGAGCAGCCGTGGGGTGGGGGAGCCTCAGGGAGCAGTGGTGGAGCAGGGGGAGTTTCGCAGAGCATCCAGTGACCAGCTTTGCGGGGTGGCAGCAAGCTTCGCAGAGCAGTAGAGGAGCCGGGGTAGGGGGGGGGGGGGGACACTTGCAGAGCAGTCGAAGGGCCGTGAGCATCACAGAGCATCCCGGGGTGGGGAGCTTCATGTATTGTCTCAGGGCAGCAGAGATCATGCGACAGAGGCCAGGCTAGGCCTAGGGACCCTAACTGCGCACAATTTCGTGCGCACTGGGCCTCTAGTTGATTAATAAGAAGCTGTAGCCCACAATTAAGGCTGGGAAGGTCCAGATGACTGAAACCTTGCTCTGGGTTTGACTGGGGAATGTCTTTCCTTATTGTCTCCTCAGTATTTCCTAGAGTCAATCACATAGAGATGATTTTATAAACTCTGCAAGCTTGAGGTGAGGGTTGGATGAGACAGTATATATGTCGTGTTATTCAGAATCGGGGACATATCAGGAAGTTAGTATATCATAGTTAAAATCAGTTGTTTGAATCCAGTATTTAATTCTTCTATGTTCAAATTGCTGGAAGTACTGGAGCAAGTTGAGTTTTGGCAGCATATGATGTAGAATCAACATCATAACTTCTACTCTGAGCGGTCTCTGAGGAGGGCTGGGAGTGTGGGATTGCCATGGTGACAAAGATTCTGCCAGACCTGCCTGTGCCAAGGGAGCTCACTCTTTCTCTGAACCCATTGACTTTGATGACACGTGGACAAGTACCCTGGGGTGTTTATGGCCTTGTTTTCTGTATTGCATGGTTTTTCTGGTCATATTTTCCTGGGCTTTCCTGGGTCAGAGTGACAACTTTAGTGCTGAATACCAGACAAGGCTCCACGGGGTTTGTGAAAGCATGTGTGCATATCTACCGCCTAAATTCACAGAGGAAACGAGTTGCAGTTCACAATGTCAGGAAATCACATTTCTGACAAGTGTAGGGTTTTTAGGGGATTTCACCTTTTCCCTCCTGTGGAGAGTTGATGGGGCACATGCTCGGTCAGCTGTCACTGCTACTCTGGGAGACAGCTGCCCACTCACAGTCTGTGACTGTGAGCCACCAGCGGATTTCTATATAGCTCCTTGAGGCAGACCACTTATCATGGGGCTAAGCCAGGGCTGAGAGATGCACAGTTTCACAGCCACACTGCTGCCGACAGGGGATCCCGCAAGCCCAGCTGCCCACTGCAATGTGTCATGGACCTTACAGAAGGTCTCAGGGACCAAGAGGGACTTCTCTCTTAATGAGGGTTTGCTCAGTTTGCAGAAGTGCTGGCGATAACTCCTGCAGGTGATGCCATTCTTCCTGAGAACAGCAAGCAATTTAAAAACAAAAATATTATTGCCAGTGGCCCCTTGACCCACTGGTCTGGCAAGTATTTATTCAACCAAACCAAACACTACTGTCCATAAAGGGCAGAGTTTATGATTTTCTTCTCAACTTCATCCTCTCCATTTTAGTTTATTATAATATACTAGAGGCCTGGTGCACGAAATTTGTGCACTTGGCGGGGGGGGGGGTGGGGTGGGGTGGGGGTGGTGGTGGTGGCAGTCCCTCAGCCCAGCCTGCACCCTCTTGCAGTCCAGTACCCCTCGAGGGATGTCTCCCTGCCTGCTTAGGGCCCAATCCCTGTGGGACCCTAAACAGGCAGGCAGACATCCCCCTCACAGTCTGGGGCTCTCGCAGTCCGGGACCCCTCGCTCCTTACTGACCACCTGCAGTGGAGGTGGGAGAAGCTCCCGCCACCCGCCACTGCGGTTGCACTTGCCAGCCATGAGCCCAGCTTCTGACTGAGCCATGCTCCCCCTGTGGGAGCTTACTGACCACCATGGGGCAGCTCTTGCACTGAGCATCTGCCCCCTAGTGGTCAGCACACATCATAGCGACCAGTCATTTTGCCATGTAGTCTATTTGCATATTAGGGTTTTATTACATAGGATCATTGTGCTTCTTTTATGGTCCATATATGATTTATTTTCAGAAGCTTATCTCAGTATTGTATTTGCCTTGCTCCTTAGCCACATCCTCAAGGCTCAGATGGGAACCGAGTATGGGCTTAGGTGGGCATGCAGAGCTGCCTTTCTGCTTTGAGCCAGTCTGGCACAGGAGAAGGGGAGCTGGTGCTTGTCCCAGTTCTGCTGCTTTCCTTACTGGGTGTCTGAGTATAATGATTAGTAAACTACTTGCGGTTGCCCAAGCGTTTGTATGCTTCTTCTTGCCTCTGACCTTCATTCGCACCATTCCGTCTGCCTGGAGCCAGTTCTAGCTCACACCCCAGCACAGTCACCCTCCCACCTTCACTCAGTCACTCATCTCAGCTCACACGTTGTCTCCAGGAAGCTTTCTCTGCTCCCTCATTTGGTTGGGTACCTGCAAGTACCCCACCATTGTAGCATAAGCCCCGCCTTACACAGCCCTAGATTTGCAGAAATAGTTTATAGTGTATATACTTAATAATTAGTATATCATTAACAGGCTGTTCTCTGTCATTTTTAATGGTTTCATTGTATATCATAGGACAAATGCACCATGATTCTTTTAAGATATCACCTCTTATTGGATATTAGGATATTTCTACTTCCTTGGCTCTTACAAATAATGCTGAGACAGATATGTGTATAACTAAATCTTTATGCTTTCCTTAGGATGAGTTGATAGGAGAGCAATTGCTATGTTACCATTTGTGTTTTGGGGGATTTTACCTCCTACAGTGTTACTGGGAGTGGAGAGAAGACCACAGCATTGGAAAGAGGATGGAGATGGGAAATCCCCTATGACTCTAAGTTTATTCCAATTCGATCATGGGAATATCATAAATAAAATACTGTCATATAGCATATTCAACAAAAGGTGGTAAGGATTGTACATGTGTTCTAGGTTGTGGGAAGATGCATAACATATACTCTAGGAATTTGATGGTATAGGAGGTGAATAAGATTCATTCAGAAATACTACGAACAAGGAAAAACTCATAAGGGAAGAGTGAAGTGCTATTGGTGATAAATCGCAAATGTCTTTTCTGGCCAGGGTGATTGTGGGCAGGGAGTTTTCTGGATAAGGTGGTATTTGAAATGAGACTCAAAGTATTGTTGTGACTTGTATACTGGGAAGAGAAATGTGAGGAGCAGAGAAAATTCTAAGTGGACAGAATTGTGAAAGCAAAGCTTAGAAGCAGAAGGGAAACGGGCATTTTTCCAGAGTAGTGAGAGTTTGCAGTTGTCACATGAATGAGAAATAGCTCTGCTTATGTTTTTAAACTCCTGTCATTTTCACACTAACTTTATACTTCTTGCTATAACTGCATGCTTTTATTATTGTAATATGTATTTTGAATTGAATAAGTGTTGTTAATTAAGTAAATATATAAAAAGAAAACAATTTCACCTTAAAAGGAAAATCAGTATTTCCTTATTCACCTTTACCTTTGGAAAACCTGCACAAAGATGAGGAGCCATAGAAAACGCTACATGAGGTTTTAACATTAAGCTAAGTTATCGAACGTGTGTGAGTGTGTATGTGTGTTTGCATGGCTAATATTCAGAGGTTATGTACTAGTTGCAGAAATATTAAAATAGTGTAGCATGGCCTAGGCTGGGTGTGGCTCGGTTGGGCATCGTCCTGTGCACCAGAAGTTTGCAAGTTGGATTCCTGGTTGGATCACATGCCCAGATTGCTGGCTCAATCCCCAGAGGCAGTCGAATGGATGTCTCTCTCTCTCTCTCTCTCTCTCTCTCTCTCTCTATCTATCTCTCTCTCTCTCCTTCCCCTTCCTCTCTCTTAAAAATCAATAAAAAGAGCATTATGCTAAGCAAAATAAGCCAGTCAGAGAAAGATAAGTATCACATGATCTCACTAATATGTGGAATCTAATGAACAAAATAAACTGATGAACAAAAATAGATCCAGAGACACAGAAGCATCAAAGAGAATGAAATCTGAGGGAAGGCAGGGGAGGATGGGTGGGTGGGTGGGTAGGAAGAGACCAAATAATGAACCTGTCTGCATATATGCATAACCCATGAACTCAGACAATAGGATGGTGAAGGCCTGGGGTGGCAGTCAGGGACAATGGGGAAAAAAAGGAAACATATGTAATACTTTCAACAATAAAGATTTAAAATTAAAAAAAGAAATAGTGTAGTGTGAGTTAGTAAATAGTCCCATATCTATCTACCCTTTGATTTACCAGACCTCACCATGGTGCAGCAGCAACTTGATGAGTACACAGGCCACATCAGTGTGTGTGTGTGTGTGTGTGTGTGTGTGTGTACACACCCATGGACATTCATGTGTGTGTGTAAGTTGGATTGTATATGAGTGTATGTTAGCTTGTTTTTGAGAAGCCTGTGAATATGGAAAAAAGAAGTGACAGGAAAAATTTGATTACTTAGGAAGCATCTTGAGGTAGGAGACCCAGATTTTGAAAGGAAAGAATGGTGGCAGATGCTCTTGGCAGTGCCATGTCCCACCTTCTAGATGCCCTCAATGGTTAGTGCCCCATTGGGCTTTCTGTAAAGAGAGCAGATTCCTACAGAATCAAGAAGTTGCTGTTTAAGGAATGTGAGTATTAAATGTGGATATGAGCGCCAGAAGCCATAGGGTGGAGGATAGAGACAAGACTTCTGACCTGCATGCCTTGAAGGATTAGAGCTAGATGGCAAATCATAGAAATAAATGTGTGCATCTTACAAATACTCCTGACCTCTTCAGCTATTTGATATTAGATGAGTGTGAATTTTTAGTCTTCTGCTTTCGCATCTGACAAATGGGTTTATTGTCCCACTTTACCAGGTTCCTGTACAGATAAAATAGCCAATGCAATGCAGGCCATGTAAATTGATATTCCCAACTTCTCCTCCAAAGCAATAAGAACTGATGAGCTTAGCAAATAAAA
This sequence comes from Myotis yumanensis, assembly GCF_028538775.1. NCBI lineage: Eukaryota > Metazoa > Chordata > Mammalia > Chiroptera > Vespertilionidae > Myotis > Myotis yumanensis. The sequence continues at coordinate 73,999,133 of NW_027223759.1, read as the reverse complement.
GGACACAAACCCCACAACATCAGCATAACTAGAAGACAGACAGCTTCCAACTAATGAAGTAGAAAAATAAACACTAAATTCAGTGGGTTCTCTCCAGTCCTCCCTGCCCTCAGGGCATGCAAGGGTACCTGAGGAGTAGGAAGAGAGTGGTGTGCTGTTAGAGAGAACAGGGGAGTTAGCAGCAGACCTACGATGGACATAAAGCCACCACAGGACGGAGAAAAATCACCCTACGTGTGAACATGTTGAAAATGTTGAAAAATGCATTTCAGTTCTGCGCTTTTCCTTTGGGAAGAGATTTAAAAGTGCATGCCCCATGTGGCAGGCAGTTATGAAAGGATGATGCTCCATGGGGGAAAGAAGCATGTGAGTATTTGTAATTGGATTGCATTAAGCTTATAAATTAACATAGGGGCACTTCCATCTTTATAATGCAGATTCTCCGTCAGAGCAAGGGTATCCTTACTTGTGCTCAAAGCAATGTTTGTGTGTTTCAGGAGTGTTGTAATATTTCCCTTACATACGTTTTATACATTTCTTGTTAAATTTATCCCAAAATATTTCATCCTTTTGTTGCTATTATAAATGATGTTTTTCTCTCTTATTATCTTCTAACTAATGATTATATGTATAATTGAAGACTATTGATTTAGGTTAATTTTATAGCTTGCTACTTTATTTAATTCTTTTATATTTGAGTTAATGGCACTATTATTTCCCAGGGTTTTCAAAGTATGAGTTTATATCATCATCACATAAATATTGTTTTACTTATTTCTATTTAATTTTTTTATTTGAAAAATAATTTATTTTGTTTTAATACTTTGGGTATTATATGAAGAATAGTGGTAGATATGGTAGGAAATATTGCTTCCACCTAATCTTAGTAAAGATATTGTTACTGTCTTCTCATTAAGAGATATACCGACTTTAGGGCTAAGGTAAATATATTTTGAGTGTATCCATAAATTTCTTTTTTCTTGTATGTTTTTTTAAATTGGAAATGCATGTAGAATTTTGTCAAGTGATGCATTATATAATGGATTTTCTAATGTTGAGCTACCCTTGCTTTCTTTGGGTAAGTCCCACTTGGCCATGGCATATTACTTTCTTGATATGACATTGGATTCTGTTTACTAATATATATTTAGAATGTGTGCATTAATATTTAAACATGTTTTATATTCCATATCATTTTAGATAGCCTTTATCAGGTTTAGTTTTTGATGCATTATTCTGTAACAATTTATACAGAGCATGGGTGCTAGATGCTCTTTGAAGGTTGAAAGAATTCCCCTGTGAAAGCATATGGGCCTGGTATGGTGTAATTTGATGATCACTTTCAATATTTATTCTAGGAAAATTTCTCTGTTTAAGTCTTCTATGTTTTTGATTTATTGAAGTAACATTGGTTTATAACATTAATAAGTTTTAGGTATACAATTATATAATGTACTAGAGGTCCGGTGCACAAAAATTTGTGCACTTGGGGGGCAGGGGGAGGGAGGTCCCCCAGCCCAGCCTGTGCCCTCTTGCAGTCTGGGACCCCTCGGGAGATAACGACCTGCTGGCTTAGGCCTGCTCCCGGGTGGCAGAGGGCAGGCCCAATCTCTAAGTGCAGCCCCTGGTCAGGCTCAGAGCAGGGCCGATTGGGGAGTTGGGGCGCAGCCCCGTCATGCACAGAGCAGGGCAGATCAGGAGGTTGCGATGCCACCCTCAGTCACGCTCAGGGTAGGGCCGATTGGGGGGTTGGGGCACCGCCCCCTGTCACACTCAAGGCAGGGTCAATGGGGAGGTTGCGGTGCCACCCCCTGTCACACGGAGAGCAGGGCCGATCAGGGGGTTGGGGAGCTGCCCCCTGTCACTCACAGAGCAGGGCCAATCAGTGGGTTAGGGTGCTGCCCTCTGTCATTCACAGAGCAGGGCCAATTAGGGGGTTGGGGCGCTGCCCCCTGTCACTCACAGAGCAGGGCCCATCAGGGGGGTTGGGGCTCCGTACCCTGTCACACACAGAGCAGGGCCGATCAGGGGGTTGGTGTGCTGCACCCTGTCAAACACAGAGCCACAGGGCAATCAGGGGATTGAGGAGCTCCCCCTATCAGGCACAGAGCAGGCCCGTTGGGGGAGGTGGGCGTTGGGGCGCTGCACCCTGTCACACACAGAGCAGGGCCCATCAGGGGGGTTGGGGCTCCGTACCCTGTCACACACAGAGCAGGGCCGATCAGGGGGTTGGTGTGCTGCACCCTGTCAAACACAGAGCCACAGGGCAATCAGGGGATTGAGGAGCTCCTCCTATCAGGCACAGAGCAGGGCTGATCAGGGGGTTGGGGTGCCTTCCCCTGTCATGAACAGAGCAGGGCGGATAGGGAGGTTGTGGCCCCGCCCCCTGTCACACACAGAGCCGCAGGGCGATCAGGGGGTTTGGGTGCTGCCCCCTGTCACGCTGATCCCGGTGCCGGGAGCCTCGCTGCTTCGCTGATCCTGGTGCCGGGAGGCATATTACCCTTTTACTTTATAGAATAGAGGTCTGGTGCATGGGTGGGGGCTGGCTTGTTTGCCCTGAAGAGTGTCCTGGATCAGGGTGGGGGTCCCCACTGGGGTGCCTGGCCAGTCTTGGTGAGGGGCTGAGGGCTGTTTTCCTGAAGCGAGTGACTAAAGCTTCCAACCGCTCCTTGTTTTCTTTTCTTTTTTATTCTGGGCCAGCTTTAGCTCTGAGGCTTCACTGCTGAAAATATCGATACAATGTTTCGGTCCTCTTGGCTTTCAGTCCGGCTGTTTTCTGGGGTTTTGTTTAGCTTCTTATTTGCAACATAGTACATAGTTGCTTAGAGTTGCAGCTGAGAGGCCGGCAAGTGAGGCGGGGAACGTTGGAGTCCACAGCGAGCAAGCCTCATGCTCACTTCAGTGCCTGGCTGCCGGCCGCCATCTTGGCGGACAGTTAATTTGCATATACTCACTGATTAGCCAATGAAAAGGGTAGCGGTCGTACGCTAATTACCAAGTTTCTCTTTTATTAGTGTAGATTATGTGTGTATTGCATTGTGTGCTAGTATCCTTCTGTTCCTATATGTTTGACCCCCTTTACCCCATTTACCCTTCCCCAATTCTTCTTCCCTCTAGTAACCACCATACTGTTGTCTGTGTCTATGAGTTTTTGTTTTTGTTTTATTTGTTCATTTGTTGATTTCTGTTTTATATCCCACATATTAGTAAAATCATATAGTTCTTCTTTTTCAACTGACTTACTTCACTTAGCATGATACTCTCAAGATCCATTCATGTTGTCACAAATGGCAATATTTCATAATCTTTTATTTTCTAGTAGTATTCATTTTATATATGTACCTCATCATCTTTATTTATTTATCAGTTGAGGGACACAAATATTCAAAATATACAAAGAATGCATACAAATCAACAAAAATCAAACAAATAATCCAATTAAAAAATGGTTAGAGGACCTGAGCAGATAATTTTCTCAAGAAGACATACAGATGGCCAACAGACATATGAAAGATGCTCAAATTATCTACCTATAAGGGAAATGAAAATCAAAACCACAGTGAAATACCACCTCCCACCTGTTAGAATGGGTATCCTATATAATAAAAGGCTAATATGCAAATTGACCGAACAGCAGAACAACGGGTCGCTATGACGCTCGACACAGAAGCTCCCCCTGGTGGTCAGTGTGCTCCCACAGGGGGAGCGCCACTCAGCCAGAAGCTGGGCTCATGGCTGGCGAATGTAGCGGTGGTGATGGGAGCCTCTTCTGCCTCTGCAGCAGAGCTAAGGATGTCTGATTGCTGGCTTAGGCCCACTCTCTGCAGGAAGCAGGCCTAAGCCAGCAGTTGGAAATCCCCCAAGGGCTCCCGGACTGTGAGAGGGTGCAGGCTGGGCTGAGGAACACCCCCCACCCAGTGCATGAATTTTGTGCACCAAGCCTCTAGTTAACAATAAGACAAGAAATAACAAGTGTTGGGGAGGATGTGGAAAAAAGAGAACCCTTATACCCTGCTAGTGAAACTGTAAATTGGTACAGCCTCTATGGAAAACAGTATGGCAGTTCCTCAAAAAGTTAAGGATAGAGCTACTTTATGACCCAGAAATCCTGTTCTGAAGTAAAAAAGTAAGAAAACAAATGTAAATGTTGGAAAAGCATGAACAGAAAATTTTACATATATAATGATCTTGGGATATATAAAAATTTATTATTTTTATTCATGATGGTTCTAATGAAAACTACACTGAAATATGATTTATCACCTATAGTATTGGTATAACTTAACAGTTTTAACAACACATTCTGATGCTGACACTGTGTGGAAGCAGGTACTTCTGCATATTACTAGATAGAATAAAAATTGTTCTTAAGAAGTGAAATTTATAAATACCTATTGAAATTATGTGTGCTTTTATATCTTGATTTGGAATTCCCACTTATAGGCATTTATCCAGAAAATGTGTTTCCCACAGTACAAAAAAAATATATGAATAAGATCATTCATTGTGGCATTATTTGTGATTGAAAAATGCTGGTGGTAATCTAAATGCCCATACATAGCAGAGTCATTGGATGGAAAATAGTGAATAAACAATACATCTACACATTATTGTAAGATGGACCTGTAAAAAAAAAAGAATGAGGAATATTTCATGAACTGATATAGACAGATTTCAAGGAAATATTATTAAATGAAAGCTACAACGTGCAAAAAGTTACTATACTATGCTACCTTTTGTATAAGAAACATTTATAAACACAGAAGAGAAAACCCAGAGATGAAGATTGGTTACCTACAGTGTGTGAGTAGGCATTGAGTGGAAAAGATAGAAGGAACTAGGGATGGCATTGGTAGAGAATAACCCTTCTGTGAGTATACCTTTTTTTATAGACCTGATTTTTAGAACCTTGTTATTGCTTCACATAGTCAAAAAGAAAAAGAGTGGAAAAGAAATAAAATCCACAAGGAAAAGGGGGAAGTGGAGTTGAGGCAAAAGCAAATAAAAATAAATGAACTTGACTGTGCTTAAAATGAATAAACAGTCACAATGAGTGGGGGCGTGGGGATAACTGACTCCAGTATCTTTTAAACCCAGTACAGCTGGTCCACAGCATTGTTGTGTTCAATGTTATTTTATTATAATGTTGATGAGATGCTGTAAGAACATATTCATATCAATTAGCGTATGATGAAATTGGTTTTGTTATACATTATGCTTAAAATCACAGAACCTATGGAGAACTTTAAGTGAAGACTTTACTGTATTTGAATCATATGGTCTTGATCAAAAGACAAACAAACTAAAAACCCCTAAAGAAATAATGAATGCAATTCTCTAATAAATTTTTATTTGCAGAGGCGTGGATTAGCAATTCTGAAAATACTTTTTAATTCATTCTATGAGACAGGTTTTGCTCTTGGGGAAGTGATTTTCAAATCTGGAAAGGAGAAATCATGGAATAAACTCCATGGTTTAGAATTGACAATATCAGTATGAAATCATGGCTTGGAGTATGAGATTGATAGATAGATAGATGATAGATAGATACATGATTGATAGATAGATAGATACTGATAAACATGTGTATAGGGACTTTTGGTTTCAATCTCAACATATGTAAAGAGCTCCTAGGTCTTCATTTCCATATGTACAATAAAGAAAAACTAAAAAACTGAAATTAACTAATTTTCTTGGACCGATTAGAGAACCAAGTCCTCAGAGCAAATGCCACTCTAACATCTAGAGAGCTACATCCTCATAAATAAAGCAAGTGGGATATGTATGCATGGAGCAGAAGCTGCTAGAAACATAAATAAATGAGAACGCATAGTAGTAATTTTGACAAATTGCTAGAGGTGGAGTGTGGGGTAGCTTGACAGTGAGCAACCCCTAGGGGCTACAGTCTTACAGGGTGAGCTCACACTTTTAAAGGCTCTCCCTTTAAGAATCTTATCATGTTCTCACGGTGAAGATCTCAGAAAGATCCCTTCCTGGCTCTTCCAGGGGTTAGATACAGAGGAACAATTGTGAAATATGCCAAGTGCCCTCCATCACCAAGGCCTACTGTCTCTGGAAAAAAACTTCACCAAAACTCAGCTCTAAAATTATCCCATTGCTTCCAGGCCCTCTCAGCTGAAAGGGGTAGGAAACATGTGTACATAGCAACACATGTAGATGCACATATATATGCATATTCCTATGTGTATCCACCTGTATATACATTAAGCAAACCGTGAGTTTATACCAATGTCTTCAATTCTAAACTCTTACAACAAGGATCATTCTAGCCTCCCCCTTCCTTGTCTGTAGCCTTCCACTCTAACAGAGAGAAACCTGGCTCTCGCCACCCACTATTTATTTATTTATTTATGTATTTATTTATTTATTTATTTATTTAATTGTTCAATTCACATATAAATATGGTGGTCTCAAAATCGTTAACCTATATTCTTTGTGTGGGAAACAATTTTATAACCTCGAGTTGCTTATGTAGAGTCTCTTTTGCCCTTAGTCTTACACTTTCCAGTCATTTCCAAAGTGTGGACTGTATGGAAACTCTATATTATATTCACAACCTGAGGAAGAGAACTGGCCAGCGCTGAGAAAGACAGCAGGACTGACTGCAGCTGTTTGCTGAGAGATGGAGAGTGGGGAGGGGGGGTGGGGGTTGGGGAAGCAGCTGCAGGCCCAAGGGGCCCCTGGGGACAGAGGTGCCCAATGAGGAGTTTTAGGAATTTGTTGTTATTGTTGTTGTTGCTATATTTTATTTGAAAAAAATTGTATTTGGTATCTGTTCAATAAATGATTAAAAGCTTACTTTTATTTAAGGGTGGGGTGGGGTGGGGGGTGGGGAGAATGGACTTTAGGGTTCCTCACATTACCACTAGTGGGCAGAGCGGAGTTACACAGCAGCCCCAGCACAGCCCTGGGTTGTCCTCAGTGTAACTGGATGAAGAATGGCTATGTCTTCCCAGTCTGCATGTGAGTTGTATTACATAACCTACCTGTAGCTCTTCACTGGCAATGGTGAACAGTTTTAAGAACAATGCTTTTATTAGGGGTTTATTTTCAGTTTTCATATTGAAAGAGAATAAGATATACTTAGTTTTTTTTATAATTTAAGAGTATACTATATAAATATATATATATATAAATATATATATATATATATATACATTGTAATACTTAAAGATAAAGATTTATATAAAATAAAAATAAAAATTCCTCTTTTTAAAGCCCCATCCCCATTCAGTCCCTGTAACTAACATGATTAACATGTTTTTAAAAATATTCTCATATATACATATAAATATGTTTACATTTGTCATGTACTGAATGCAGACGTATTAGTCAGGTCCTTTTCCTTGATTCTCAAGAATTTTATGTACTTGGTTTAGCGATGGTCATCCAGAAAAGATTGTGAAAGCTAATTCCAATACTTATTTCATGTAATGAGAAAAGTCATGCTGTGATGAATATGCCTAAAATAATTTTCAGAATAAATAGAACATATTTCACCTTTGCTTTTGATAAGTGAAGATGATTTATTTCCCTATCTGAAATTTTAAAAAAATTCTTCTTTATTTTATGCTTAACTAAGGGAAATATGCAAATATGAGAGAGAATCTTGCATTACACTTTTGAACTTTACTTGGGAGTAAATTTTAATAGAGAAGATGAAAAATATGAAGTTAGTGCAAAAATATTTTCAAAGACCAGGTGGCTGGAATGATTAATGAGAAAACAATGCTGGCGGCCAAATATTTCTAGAGACACAACTGAGATTTGCAAAGAAATAGCCTCAGAATCTGACTACCCTGTTGCAGAATCTTCACATAATTATGTCCTTTTAACTCTGTAAGGAGCATTGGAAACTTGAATATTCTGCAGCTTTTAATGATTTTTCCCTTTACTTAAACCCTTATATCTGTACCTCTGCATTCTCCCTCAGATATATCAGACATATAGATCTTTTCTCTGTGATGACAATAAATTATTCAAGAGCATAGAAGTGCCTTTTTCTTCTATATTTTTATACACCTTAGTCATTCCCACTCCATCTGGGTATGATGGATGCTCTGTAGGTGCTTGTTGACTTAGTAAGAGAACTAAATCATCAGGGTTGTTATTTTTGTTTGTGGGTTTTTGTTGTTGTTAATCCTGACCCGAGAATATTTTTTCCATTGATATTTTACAGAGAGTGAAAGGGAGGGAGGGAGGAAGAGAGAGAAGGGGGGAAGAGAGAGAGAGAAAGAAAGGGAAAGAAAGATCAATGTGAGAGAGACACATGTATTGGTTGTCTCCCACATGAGCCCCGACCAGGGTGGGGTCAAACCTACAACCCTAGTACATGTCCTTGACTGGGACTTGAACCTGAGATGGTTTGGTGTACAGCTGGCTGACACTCCAACTACTGAACCACACTGGCCAGGGCTAAGTCATCAGTTTTTATTTAAATCTCTACATGAACCTATTTTATTGTAGCATTATATACATTAAATTTATGTAAACACTTTAAGTTGGGTGTTCAAGTTGTTTAGACCTCTCTCTACAATTTTATTTCTTTCTTGGTTTATCAGGAACTCATTTTTTAAATGGGCTTATCCTGTTTATTTTATTTTTTCATAAAAGTTTATTTGAGCCAAAATAAGGCCATATGTCTGAGAGCAAGATCTCAAATTATCCTCCTATTTACTTATAAGATAAAAATTTATAAAGTATAATCCACATATAAAAATCAGTATAAATCATGGTGCTCTCTGGGTAAATTTTAAAAGCATAATCACACATAAACACAGTACCCATATTAAGAAATAGGACATCCCTAAATTCCAGGCTCCCTTCTTGTGCCAGTCCCAGTTATACATGCTGTCCAAGGTAATTATTATTTTGACTTATAACATCATAATCTTTTTAAACTTTATATAGAAATAACTTATTTTCACTCGACATCATGTTTCTAGGATTCATTCGTGTTGAATATTAGTGTTAAATGTTTGTGTAGGTCATTCTCTCATTACTAAATAGCAATCCATTATTTAACTCTAATAGATTTATTTATTTGTTCTATTTTTTTAAATATGTTTTTATTGATTTTTAGAAAGAGCGGAAGGGAGAGGGATGGCGAGATAGAAACATTGATGAGAGAGAAACATCATAGATTGGCTGCCTCCTGCTTGCCCCCTACTGGGGATCTAGCCTGAAACCTGGGCCTGTGTCCTGACTGGGAATCGAGCCAGTGACCTCTTAGTTCTTGGGTTGTTGCTCAACCACTGAGCAACACCATCCAGTACATTTGTTCTACTTTAATGGTCATTTCTATGTATGTCTTTGGTTCCTTTAAGCCTCAGTGCAGAATTGTTGTGTCATAGGATATGGGTATATTCAGCTGCCAGACAATTCTCCACTGTGGCTGTTCCAGTTAAGGCTCCAGGGTCAGCAGATGGCAGTCCTAGGTTCTACACACCCGGTCAGTTCTGGTGCTGTTGTTGGTCTTTTCCTTTTAGGCATTCAGGTGGGAAAGCAGCAGTGTCTTATTTGTGGATTAATTTGCAATTCCCTGGTAACTAAAGAGGTTGAGCCTTTTTCCGATCTTTTTCAACCATTTGTATATATCTTCTGTTAAGTTCCTGCCTAGGACTTTGCAGTTTCCTGATGGTCTCTCTATTTTTTTTCTTGTTAATCTCTAAGAGTACTTGGGTCTCAGTATATTCTGGATATGGGCTTTTTGTTTCATGCAATCCTTTCCTTCCTTGTGTGTTGTACAATTTCACTTTTATAACCCTGTCTTCTGAAGAAATGACATTTTTATTTATTTCTAAGTGGTACCTTTTTAAACAATTTTCTTTTAAAGATTCTGCTTTTTTTGAGTGAACTTGTGTGTGCTGTTGTGTTGTTTTTGTAAATATATTTTTATTGATTTCAGAGAGGAAGAGAGAGGGAGAGATAGAAACATCAATGATGAGAGAGACTCATTGGTCAGCTGCCTCCTGCACATCCCCTACTGGGGATCGAGCCTGCAACCCAGGCATATGCCCTTCATCTGAATCGAACCAGAGACTTTTCAGTCCACAGGCCCACACTGTATTCACTGAGCCAAACTGGATAGGGCTGTGCTGTTGTTTTTAATTGTTTTCCTTGAGTTTTGTGATATCTCTATTATGTCCCTTGAATTTATGAAGGATCTTGAGATGAGGAGATATTCCTGGATTATCTCAGGAGGGCACTAAATGCCATCCCAAATATCCAGAGAAAGGAGAGGAGAGGAGAGGAGAGGAGAGGAGAGGACAGGACAGGAGAGGACAGGAGAGGAGAGGAGAACCAGAGAAGATCGAGGAGAAGGTGATGTGAAGAGACAAGCAGATTGGAGAGTTGTGTGACCACAGGCAGGGTTGCTGAATGCTACCAATAGCTGGAAGAGGCAAGGAAGAGACTCTCCCCTAGAGCTTCTGTAGAGAGTGCAGCCCTGCTGACACCTTGATTTTGGGCTTCTGGTCTTCAGAGCTGTGAGGGAATAAGTTTCTGTTGGTTTAGCACCAAGGTGATAGTAATTTGTTACAGCAGCCCTAGGAAACCAACACAGGTTTCATGGTGTTTCTCAAGTTTATGGCCCATGAATTTGGCCCAGGTTCAAACCAAGAATTGGAAAATGTTCAAAAGACAGAGAGATTGCAGGTTAGCCAAGTTTCTATGATTCTAACTTTCTGGAATCTTGCCCTCCAGGTTCCTATTTGACTTACTTCTGGTGATGATAGATAGGTGATAGATAGATAGATAGATAGATAGATAGATAGATAGATGATAGAAAGATCTATCAATCTAGATAGATGGTGTTATATTTGGCTTTTTTTTTTGGTTCTCAGTGGGATTGTTGGTGTATGTCAAATTATTCCATTATAGCTAGAAGCAGATGTTTGATATAAACTTGATTTTTTAAAAATTGGAATTCTTACCACTACTTTTCTAAATTTACTTTGTTCTCAAGAAAGATAAGTAATAACTATTCCCAATTCTTAGATAAGGTATTCCCTGGTCTAAAGTACCAAGCAGTGAATATAGATCAATAACTCTTTTCTTCTTCACTGAAATATTTAATTCCTGAAATAAAGCTATTTTTATTCGTTCTTTATTGGATAAGAAAATAATAATTGTTCTGTTTTTCCAGCATTAAGATGAATGTAAGGGAGTAAAGAAAGGTAATTTAAATTTTAAAAAAGTATATTTTTCCAGTTCTCAATGGTGAAATGAAAAATAACATCTAATTTTCTTTATTTGTTAATTAATGAACTAACATGTGGACTAGATCTGGGTCATGTTTTTGGTTCTAGCCCCAAACTTCATCTTTCTTTTTCATTGTGATATGAAATAAGGAATATTAAAAATTAATTTGTTAATAGTTAAAAGTAGAATTTATTCATAGTCATGGGGTTGCTTAGTTCACTCAAGAGCTGAGATGACTGATAATAACATTGGGAACCTTAAAGCATGTCAATGAGGAGTAAGATGTGTGTATTACAAGTGGGATCTTTGAACTTCAAAAACAGGACTTTGTGCACTATACTTCTCACTTTAAATTTCTATTCATTACAATGAAACATTTGCACAAGAACTTTGAAAAGTCTATCATCACACATGCCTGTGCATGAACTTTGCTATCCAGAGAATCTGGAGATATGCTACTATGTAGTACACTCTCCTCAGAGACCATCTGTTCCTTGTCAGGTGGGAGTATGAAGGCCTTTGAATAAGAAATATGAATGTGTGAAAGAAAGATAACCATAGACAATCCCAAGGGAAAAGGAACAGTTTAGAGCTGCAAGAAAATAACATCAAACCTTTCCAATATTAGTGATATGATGATAATTGGAATGGAATGACAGATAAGAGATGTGTTGTTGAGTCCTCTGGGTTTCTATGTCAAAGGCAGTCCGCTGCCTGGCACCTGGTTGGGCACCAGGAAAGCAATCTTCAAATCTTATTTTAAAGTTGAAGCTTCTTTTTTGTTTTTTTTTTTTAAAAATCAATTTTTAAAAACTTGCTTCAATGTTCTTCAAAATAAACTTTAGATATCAGTACATAATGTTTCTAATGGAGAGACAAAAGAGAAGAATCAATTTTCCCCTTATTTATTTATCTTCTGGTAGAAAATGTCTGGTAATGGTCAGGAGAATCATGGTACATAATATTTTCCCTTGGGGTTGTGGTCTTCAGATTTCAGTATTTTCTGTGGTGCAGTATAAGCTGTGAATTTTTACTAGTCACCTTTTGCATTTTTATTTTTGTGCTGTTCAGTTGTCTGCATGTGATTTAGATCTAAGGTTAAATAATTAGTCTTTTTGAGAAATTCTAATTGACATTCTATAGTTGATGGTTTTAAGGAAACCATGTAAAATGAAACATTTTTCTTTTCTTTTTCTTTTTTTGTATCGTGGTACTAATTCTTAATATAAATTATTAAGCATAGTTTATATAATTTCAAAAGTTATTCACATTATTGCTCAATACCACAGCTGTACAGAACAAGTTCTTGACACACATTAAAATTTATATAATTTCAGGTTTTTTTAAAAAAAAATTACACATAGGCCAACAGATGGACATGTGTACAACCAAAAGGAGAAAAAATTACATGTCTGTATATTTAAAGGTAACTGAAGGCAGGATTAATTCATTTTTATTAGAATAGACAAATCAGAGATATTTTATTTTAGACATAAATATATAAACTTGTTTATATACGCATTTATTTAGTATACATTTGGCTTTGTTCTGGCATCCTGTCTACCTGGAATATACCAGGAAATCAAGAATCAACTAAAAATATTTTTATACTTGAAAAGTGTGAGTTGTGATATGTAGCATTTACATAGTTCATGAGGTTGAATTTCATATAGAATTTTAGCAGATTTACTAAAAGGGAAAAAAAAATCACTAAAACACATTGGTGTTTGTAAGACTGTGAAAATTAATAACAAACACTGGAGTCAAGGAACATCAGTAATGCATGATAAACTCTTCCCCATCATGGAATACTGAACCTGAATATGATGCCTAATGACTGTGTGAGAGGCTAGGAGGTCAGGAGGTCAGGGTGCCGGCCTGTCCCGTGTCCCCCCCCCCGCCCCCCCTCCCCCCGCTCCCCGGCAAGTGAATGCTCTAAAAGAGTGTCCTTAATCTTCCACCCTCATTGGTCTCTTTGTTGACTTTGGGTAAACTGGGTCCAGATCCTGCCATAGCCCAAATCCCAGAGGAGGAAAGATAACAGGATGCCACCAATGCCACTTTCCTGATGCCAGTTTTATTGCTGAATAGAGTGTCAGTAACAGTTGAAAATCTGTAGGTGTTTTAGAGAAGATTCTTGGGGATTGTAAAATTTGCCCTTAAGCATTTAAAAGTCTGCATGTAGAACATATGTTAAATGTGTTCGGTATGGCCCCAAAGGCACTCCAGAGAATTCCAAAATTTCCTCTACCACAAGTGAAGGGAATTTATAAGAAATCTTTTTAGCCAATATAAGGAAGATCTAAAGATTATTGTCACTGGAAAAAAAAAATTTAAGCAATGATTGACCACTGGCTAGCAATGTTTTCAGGAAATCAAGGAAATGGATGGCTAACCCCAATCCTTCTATGTCTACTCAGTTTTTTAATTGTAATTACTTGTTTGTTTGTTTGTTTGTTTGTTTTTGGTATAGAGGCAAACACTGTTTTCTTATTGTTATATCTGAGTTCAGTAGATATGAGGGTTCCACGGAGGTATGGTTTTGGGTGAGTTTGAACATTACTCTCTATTTTGGAAGCTCTTTTCCTCCAAGTTCATTCCTCTCTACAAAAATGCACGTGCATAGGAATGGCTCCACATGTAAAGGTTCTAGAGTCCTGGGGAGCCCTACCTTTGAATTTAAATATTTTCACTTTTAACATCATGTGTGCCTTAAATCCCAAGGTAGTGATTCAACAACAGCTGTGCATTTATTTTACAGTTGCTTGCATTACTTCAGACCTTACTTGCTCTTCTAATACATTATTTATCATTGTGTTAAGAATAATGCCAGCAGTAAATTGTTGTCAGCATATTTCTCCATATTGATAGTAAGTACATTGACAATACAAATTTGTACGAATTCTGACAAAGAAAATAATTTATATTTTTAGCAGAGATTCTCCTTTTGCATTTTTATCAGCATGTCTTTCGTATTCCTTTCTATTTTTTTAAAGGGGAAGGAGTTGTGGGGGGTGATTTTGGAGACAGGGCATTTAATTTTACGTGACTGATTTCTAAGTAGCTGCAGTCTGCTCTGTATGGTCGTGTTACAGCTGCACTCATTTAATTGACAGCACTATCTTGGGAGGTTGGAGGCCATTAAGTGTGGTTATGAGAGGTTAGATGACTTGCCTAAGGGCATACATCTAGTACCTGGACAAAAATGGACTTTATGTTCAACAATGTAATTAATGAGGGAAAAGTAATAAACACAAATGAAAGTGTTTAAAGCCCCAAACATACAATCATATGTAACCAGTTGCCACTCACAGGTTCTAAGCCCTGAAGGCACATTAAAATTACCTGGTTAGCTTTTAAAAGAATATAGTGGACCTCATCCCCACACACTCTGATCTAATTGAATTTTTATTGGAACCTAGCATCAGTATATTTTAAGATCCCCAAATGATTCTAATATGCAAACAGGGCCGAGAAAAACTCATCTCTATATAAGAATTGAATGTTTGAGTAGAATAAAATGGTGGTGAGTTTTGCTCAAGAAGCCATTATGAGTATGAAGAAGAGGTATGTTTTGTGGTAATATATCTGAGTAAAGGCAAAAATAGATTTTGCTTAACTTCTAAGACAGTCATTATTCATGGGCACATTGGTTGCTGAAGCAAAGTACTTGTAGTTGAATGCAGGAAGAATAGATGCATTTTCATGGTGTAGTCTTCTGAGAAGGGATGCAATCCTGTTAGGCTTGAGAACAATGAATGATAATTTTCTTGAAAGGAAAGTTCAACCGGGCAGTGGATGTTGATGTTAGAAGGAATATTTAAATAGGTCAGTTAGGGCAGGAATGAAGAGAAAAGGCAGGAATGAGGAGAGGAGGTGGGGAAGTGAAAGTGATAATGCATCTGCTAGTCAGGGGCCCCTGCTGTGCTCTGGTGCTTTCATATGTTAACGACCAGGTACAGTTTATTATGGACATCTTATTTATTGCAAACGAGGAAGAGGAAGCTGAGCTTCAACAAATTTGAATTCTTTGCTCAAGATCAGAAAATTAGAAATGGGTGATGTTGTTGCTCAAATCTAGGTCTTTCTGGTCCAGATGCTTGGCTTATTAAACTATATCACTTTTCCATCGAGTCCCTCTGTAACAGGAAGGACACATAAAGAGCCATCAGTTAATCAGGAACTGTTGAATTAATGCCTGTGAAGGAGCAGGTGCTGACAAATTTCTAGCTACTGCTTTGCTGTTCATGTTTTGGCCAATGATCTGCAGGAAGAAAAGTGAATCATTAAATTATGCAGCATCAAAGCAGCTGCAAAGAGAGAAAAAGAAATAAAGTGAGCTATAAGGAGGGGCACACAGCATGGCTTTGGTAGTGGTGCTAAAAAATGGCATTGGGTTTAATTATTCGTAGATAATTATGTTATGGAATTGGCATGGAAGAAGACAGTTGAACACTCGGGAGGTTTAGGAAAGCCTTTATTCAAAGCAGCGCTGCTGGTTCAGGGGACTCAAAGATCCAGATCCTGAACAACTTAGACAAGGAGATTTTCTCCATATATATTTCTGAGTCTCTTTGTTTCCTAACTGCCAAGCTTCTGTAGTGGACTCTCACAGCTCCCCCCCCCCCCCGCCCCCCGCTTCCCCCTTGAGAGTCAGTTAAAATAGTTAATTTAGATTGTATCTAATGTCCATCCTGCATGGCACCAGTGACCTCCCTCTAGTTAAGCTGTTACATCCTTGTTTTATGGCCCTTGTACATTGGAAGTATTTAGGTAAATAGGTCTTGCAAGACCAGATAATTGAGGAAGGGGCAGTGACTTCAGGAATGTGCATTAGGGATATTGATTAACCAGGTATAGAGTCTGGCTGCTAGTCTCCTACGTTCTTTCACAAATGGAGTCAATTATCGGCCAGCAAGAGTGTGCAGTAGAAGGCAGGTTACTGGAACAAATTCAGATTGCTAGCCCCCCCAAATGTCTTATGTTCCCCATCAATTATGGGTAGTAGTGGCTGGTGGGCAAGAACACAAGAATAGAAACCTGGTACCATATACTTTTCTTCTGGAATTCAGTGATTTTCTATGTACTCAAACCACAGTCTCTTTGCCAACTCTTTTGTGAAGGCTTTTTTAATCTCCACCTGCTTGTCCTTCATTGCTATTCTCAAATACCTATAACACTGAACAAAGAGGCCTTTGCTTGCATAGCTGCCCCCACTAGATTCTGACAGTCTTGGAAGCAGGCCATACTTTAATTCTCCTTGAATCCATAACTCCTGGCCCAGGATGTGTTCTCCCATTAAAAAAACAAATGGATAGAAAAATAAATAGATGAATGAATGAATGAATGAATGAGCATAGACTTTTCTCTAGTGACTATTACCAGGTCCCTGATTGTGCCAGATTTGTGGTCAAGTTCAAGTCACAATTACATAGCTAACCTGGAAATAATGTGATTACTGTGATACCTATCAGCTGCTTAAAAAATCTGATCAGATCTATAAAAGCATTTGTTTCATATTGAAATTTAAGTGCTTGAATACGATACTGGTGGTTTCTGCAAACGATCAAGTCACTACAATAATGCCCAAGCAATTATTTAATTTACCTGAAATTCTAACTATGAGAGATAGAAAGCAAGTTACAAAGTATTATCTGAATTTAAGAAATGCCACAGTTGGAATAACTTGGCATGTATTATGGACTGAACTGTATCTCCCGCACAATCTTATGTTGAAGTCCGAACCCTCAACACTTTAGATTGTGACTTCATTTGGATATAGGGCCTTTAAAGGGGTAATTGGTTAAAATGTGCCTTTAGAATGAACTCTAATCCAATCTGACTGGTGCCCCTTTTAAGAAGAGGATATTTGAACACACAAAGTGGCACCAGGGAGGAGCGTGCACAGAGGAAAGATCATGTGGAGACATGTGAAAAGGTGGACTTCTTCAAGCCAAAGTGACAGGCCTTCAGAAGGAGCCAAATCTGCTGACACCTTTATCTTGGACTTCCAGCCTCTAGAACAGTGATTCTCAACCTGTGGGTCACGACCCCTTTGGGGGTCGAATGACCCTTTCACAGAGGTCGCCTAAGACCATCAGAAAACACATATATAATTACATACTGTTTTTGTGATTAATCACTATGCTTTAATTATGTTTAATTTGTAACAATGACATTGGGGGTCACCACAACATGAGGAACTGTATTAAAGGGTCTCGGCATTAGGAAGGTTGAGAACCACTGCTCTAGAACTTGACAAAACAAAGTTCTGTTGTTTAACCACAGGGTCTGTGATGTTTTGTTATGGCAGCTTGAGCAAGCTATCACAGCATGCTATTTATTTTTTCTCAATGATGCTGCTAATCTGTTCTTTATAGTCAGTCAAGCATTTTCTTTTGGACATTTAAGTAGTTCTTACCACTAAATAATCAATAAGCATATGCAGACTATGTCTAAGCATGTAGGCATGCGGTATTAAAAACTTCTGCCACATGTAATTGAAAAATTTTGCATAATTGATGCAGAGATATATCGGGAAAAGCAGTGCTCTGTGAAATGATATTAAATATATGGAGTTATTTAAAACTAGAGGCCCGGTACACAAAAATTTGTGCACTCGGGGGGGAAGGGAGGGGCCCCTCAGCCCGGCCTGTGCCCTCTCGCAGTCTGGGACCCCTCGGGAGATAACAATCTGCTGGCTTAGGCCTGCTCCCGGGTGGCAGAGGGCACGCCCAATCCCTAGGTGCAGCCCCTGGTCAGGCTCAGAGCAGGGCCGATTGGGGAGTTGGGGCGCCGCCCCCTGTCATGCACAGAGCAGGGCGGATTGGGAGGTTGCGATGCCACCTTCAGTCACGCTCAGGGTGGGGCCGATTGGGGGATTGGGGCACCGCCCCCTGTCACACTCAAGGCAGGGTCTATAGGGAGGTTGCGGCGCCACCCCCTGTCATGCACAGAGCAGGGCCAATCAGGGGGTTGGGCACTGCCCCCTGTCATGCACAGAGCAGGGCCCATCAGGGGGTTGGGGAGCTCCCCCCTGTCATGCACAGAGCAGGGCCCATCAGGGGGTTGGGGAGCTCCCCCCTGTCACTCACAGAGTAGGGCCAATAGGGGAGTTAGGGCACTGCCCCCTGTCACACACAGAGCAGGGCGGATCAGGGGGTTGGGGCTCCGCCACTGTCACACTCAGGGCAGGGCCAATGGGGAGGTTATGGCTCTACCCCATCACACACAGAGCAGGGCCCGTTGGGGGGGATTGGGGCGCCACCCTCTATCACCCACAGAGCAGGGCCGATCAGGGGGTTGGGGCGCCGCCACTGTCACACTCAGGGCAGGGCCGATGGGGAGGTTATGGCTCTACCCTGTCACACACAGAGCAGGGCCTGTGGGGGGGTGGGGGAGGTTGGGGCACCACACCCTGTCCCACACAGAGCAGGGCCGATCAGCAGGTTGGGACGCCACACCCTGTCACACACAGAGCCGCAGGGCGATCAGGGGGTTTGGGCGCTGCCCCCTGTCACACTGATCTGGTGCCAGGAGGCCTCGCTGCTCCACTGATCCCGGTGCTGGGAGGCATATTACCCTTTTACTATATAGGATAGAGGCCTGGGGGCCAGCTGGTTTGCCCTGAAGGGTGTCCTGGATCAGGGTGGGGGTCCCCACTGGGGTGCCTGGCCAGCCTGGATGAGGGGATGATGGCTGTTTGCAGCTGGTCACACACCCTTCAGGGTGGGGGTCCCCACTGGGGTGCCTGGCCAGTCTGGGTGAGGGGCTGACGGCTGCCTTAAGGCTGGCGATTGACTGAAGCTCCCAACCGCTCCTTTTTTTCTTTTTCTTTTTTTTTATTCTGGGCCAGCTTTAGCTCTGGCTCTAGCTCTGAGGTTTCCGCTGCTGGTTTGTTTGCGTTCAATAATCCAAACAATGTATAACTCCAGCTCTGAGATTCCTGCGGTTTTGTTTAGCTTCTATATTTGTTACAAAGTTTCAAACTGCCAGCTCAGAGGCTGGCAGCGCAGGCGGGGAATGTTGGAGTCCTCCTTCATTGAAGCAAGCAAGCCTCATGTTCGCTTCCAGCTGCCTGGCTGCCGGCCGCCATCTTGGCTGACAGTTAATTTGCATATACTCACTGATTAGCCAATGAAAAGGGTAGCGGTCGTACACTAATTACCATGTTTCTCTTTTATTAGTGTAGATCACCTATTGAAACTGATTTGAAATATTTGCTCTCACAGTCATGCAGGAACCTCTATTTTATTCTTTTCATGTTTAAACATTGAAAACAATCAGGAACAAATCTCTTTTTAAAATACCTATAAGTCATTATCAGATTTTTATAAACTTTGAGTGGGAGAATTTTTAAGAAATTACTAGGCTGGCTTGATGTGATGTATAGTAATACATTTAAACAGAATTTAAGTAGAGATGAAAGGTGTATTAAAGGCTATAGCAATAAACACTCATTTCTTCTGAAAGTGTTAAGCATTTCTCTTGTACAACTTTTATGTTCACTTTTGCATTATCTTGTTTAATGAGAGTATGTTCTAGTTAAAGTTTAAAAAAAGTTATTTCAGAAAATAGAATTTAGCCCTCTAGGTATATCAGGCTTTTCGATGTCATATGGGTTTTGAACTCCTTATCTATTTTTTATTTATTCTTTTTTTTTTAAATATATTTTATTGATTTTTTACAGAGAGGAAGGGAGAGGGATAGACAGTCAGAAACATTGATGAAAGAGAAACATCGATCAGCTGCCTCCTGCACACTCCCTACTGGGTATGTGCCTGCAACCAAGGTACATGCTCTTGACCGGAATCGAACCCGGGACCCCTCAGTCTGCAGGCCGATGCTCTATCCACTCAGCCAAACCGGTCAGGGCGATTTTATTCTTAAAGAATGTTAGAATAATTCATTTAGGGAAAAAGGAGAATTTATTCATATTATAGTTTCTTTTGAACTTGAATTCTATTGATTGGTGGAACATTAGCTAGTCTTTCTTAGCTATACTTTTTTTTTTCTGAAGTTCTATTATAGCTAGGTACTTCCCAGGCATTTAATGTTTTGAAGGTATCAAGTGAACTCAAGTATCTTTCACTTCAGCTCAGGAAGTAAGATTTGCAGAAACAGATATAGATACTGGCCATGATAAAAGAGTATTTTGTGATCCAACTATTTTATATTTTTGTTCATAAAATTTGACACTGAGTAATGGGACATAACCCATTTAAAATTATTAACCTAGACTGCCTCCCTTTTCTTTCACCCAGACTCTGCCTGCCCTCCAATCGCAACACACACACACACACACACACACACTCACACACACACATCATGGGAATATGTCATAGTTGTGCTCTCATTATCTTAAACTTAAGAGTTTCTCATCAAAGCCAGTATTTTATATGAAATAAATGATTAAATATCAAACTATTTGATAAGAATATGTATATTATGTACGGTTTATTTTTAATTCATTTATTTTAATCTTTCAATAATGTGTCTTAATTATGTAAATGAACATTTGGTATCCAATTTATAATGACACTAGAGGCCCGGTGCATGAAAATCCATGCACTCGGTGGTGGGGCTGGAGGGGGTCCCTCAGCCCGGCCTGTGCCTTCTCACAGTCTGGGAGCCCTCTGTGTGAGGCAACCGGGCGGCCAATCAGGGAATGGTGCCACTGGTGCGTGGCCAGCTCTGCCCCCCCCATTGCCCCTCTGCTGCCGTCCCCCAATCACCATCCAATCATGTCCCCTCCCTCTGCCTGCTGGCATGTACCTTGGCTGGATTGGTGCCGCCTGCTCACCGGCCCCACCCCTCACCAACCGGTCATCCTGCCATTACGTCGATTTGCATATTACGCTTTTATTATATAGGATTAGTAGAATGACCTGTGTTTGATATATTGCTCTACCATTTGTTAGCTGACTTGGAGCAACTCAATTAATTTTCTTGTGCCTTAGATTCCTTGTCAAAATAAGCTATTAATAACTCTACTAATACCTATGATGAGAGTTATATAATTCATGGTATGGGAAATTGCTTAATAAACAAGTAAATGCTCCTCATGTGTTTTGTTGTTGTTGTTATTTTTATCATTGTAATTATGGTTGCTATTTCAAAGTGTCTTTATTTTTTAAATTAACATGAACACCTGCCTACTATTATATTATGAAAGAAAATCAAGGATTGAAAATCAGCCTGGAGGCATCCAAATTGGAAAGAAATAAGTAAAATTGTCTCTCTGTGCAGATGTTATTTTATATGTAGACACTCCTAAAGAGTCTACCAAAAAACAGTTATAATTAATAAATGAAATCAGTTAAGTTCCAGGATACTAAATCAGCATTAGTTGTGTTTCTGTACACTAATGACAACTATCTAAAAAAGAAAGACAATGATTTCATTTACAATAGCATTAAAAACAATAAATTATTCAGGAATAAATTTAAAAAGGAGATGAAAGTTCTATACATTGAAAGTATAAGATATTGATGAAAGAAATTGAAGAAGAAACAAGTAAGTGGAAAGATATCTTGTATTTTTGGATTAGAAGAGTTAATATTGTTAAAACGCTACCTAAATCAAGGTACAGATTCAATACAATTTTTATACAAATTCCAATAGTATTTTTAACCAAAATAGGAAAAACAATAAAAATTTGCATGGAATTCTCAAAAGACCTCAGGATAAAAGAACAAAGCTGAAAGCATCACACTTCTGGATTTCTAACTATATTACAAAAATATAGTAATCAGAACAGTATGATACTGGCATAAAAACAAAGACTTGGGAAAATGAAACAGAATTGAGAGCCCAGAAATAAATCCCTACATGCACAGTCCACTAATATTTGACATGAAGCCATGAAGACTCAATTTGGAAAAGATAGACCCTTCAATAAATTGTGTGGAGAAAACTGGGTATTCACATGTACAATGATGAAATTGGACCCTTGTCTTACACCATTCACAAAAAATTACTTGAAGTAGACTAAAGTCTTAAATGTTTAAGACCCAAAACTATAAAACTCCTGGAAAAAATATAGTGGAAAATTTCTTTGACATTGGTCTTGGCAAGACTATTTTGGACTTGGCACCAAAAGCATAAGCAATAAAAACAAAAATCAACAAGTGGGATAATATCAAACTAGGAAAACTGTATCACAGAAGAAACAATCAATTAAACAAAAAAGGCACCTATGGAATAGGAGAAAATTTTTGCAAAGCATGTATCTTGTAAGTGGTTAGTGTTCAAAATGTACAAATGACTCATACAACTCAATAACAAAAAGCAACAACACAAAACACAAATAATCCAATTTAAAAATGGACAAAGAACTCAAATTGATATTTTTTTTCCAAATAAAACATACAGATCATCAACAGCTATGTGAAAAGATGGTCAGCATCACTATTCATCAAATAAAAATAAATCAGAGCCATAATGAGGTATCACCTCATGCCTATTAGAATGGCTATCATAGAAAGGACAAGAAACAAAAGTGCTGGTGACGATGTGGAAAAAAGGGAACCCTGTGTACTGCTGGTGAGAATATAAACTGGTACAGCCACTGTGGAAAAACAGTACGAAGTTTCTTAAAAAAATAAAACTACTATATGATCCATCAATCCCATTTCTGGGTAAGTATTTGAAGGAAATGAAACAACTATCTCAAAGACATACATGCACTTTCATGTTCATTGTGGCATTATTCATAATAGTGAAGTCATGGAAGCAACCAAAGTACCCACTGAGAGAAAAAGAACATGTGATATACACATACCCTAAAATATTATTCAACCATAAAAGAGAAGGAAATCCTGCTATTTGCAACAGCATGGATAGACCTTGAGGATGACCTTATGCTAAGTGGAATAAGTCAGAGAATGATATGTACTGAATGACTTCCCTTATATATGAATTCTGGAAAGCCAACCTCATGACAATAGAGAGTAGATTGTTGGTTGTCAGGGGTGAGCCTTGGGGAGGTAACTAGATATGTCAGTTATGAAATAAATAAATTCTGGGGACCTAATGTACAGCATGGTGGCTATAGCTAACAATAATCTATTTTATACTTGAAGGTTTCTAAGAGAGTAGATATTAAATGTTTATACCATCACTTTGTGAGGTGAAGAATTTGTTAGCTAACCTTATTGTGGTTTTCATTTTGCAGTATATGCACATATTAAATCATCAGATTATACACCTAAAACTCACACAATGTCTTATCTCTAGTATGCATCAATGAAACTGGGGAAAATCTGTCATTTTGTTGGGCCTACATGCATTCATTCAACAAGCCTTTATTTATTGCATACTCTGTGTTAGTTTCAGTGTTGAGCGTGAATATACTATGCTGAGAAAAACAGAAAGAGGTTCTATCATCTTGGAGCTAAATAAAAGAAAGAGGAATTGTAAAACTAACCCCAAAATTCAAACATCACACAAATATGAAAGCACAATAGCATTTGTACTCTTGTATTACAACAATTTTTGTGAAATATTTATTATTTCATATTTATATTTTGTGTTAAGTTATATTACTCTTGGATTCACTACATTTTGATTCTGGTCAGTTTTAACCTCCTTGTTTTTGAAAGATTTCCATGTGTGTGTGTTTACAGGTAGCTTTTGCTGATTTTATTGTGGAATGTGTGGACATTTTCTTAATTTTTTTTTTCTCAAAGGCATGTCTTCACTAATTTTAGAGCCACTTAAATGGTACAGAACTGACTATTCTTATCAGAATTATAAAAATACTTCACAAGGACAATCTTTATCATTATTTGGCAAGATTTGAGAATGCTTGAAAATCTTTCCAGGTCTAATTTGATCTGTCAAGATTTTTGTCAAAGTGGATAATTGAAAATGTGTCCAAGTGAAATAGGATGTAATATAAATATAGTTAATCCTCACCAGAGGATATATTTTTCCATTGCTTTTTCAGAGAGAGTAGAAGGGAGGGAGGGGCAAGAGAGAGAAACATCAATGTGAGAGACACATTGACTAATTGCCTTCTACATTGGCCCCAACTGAAGACAGAGAACAAACTAACCCACAACCCAGGTACCTGCCCTTGACCAGGAATCAAACCCGTGACTCTTTGGTGTATGGTCCAACACTCTAACCACTTAGCAACATTAACCTGGGCAAGTAGCATAATTTTTAAGCAAATTAAAACACAGTTTGAACTAAGACCAGTAGCTTTCAAAGTGGAATGTACTAAGATCTCATATGGTAATACTGAATGCTTCAAGATAGGCCTCTTCTCTAAATTAACATTTTCTTTACTACACTAAGAGTATCATTTTCGCCTGTGCTTTTAGTTCAGAAATTAATTATAGGCCATCTATAGTCAGTCATGAACATAAAGTGTTTTCAGGATTGGTAGTGAGTATGTTTAATGTGTAAAAAGATGCACTAAGCATTGAGGACAGCTCCGGGGATGCAACTAAGATGCTATAAAGTGAAGGCCTGGGAAAGAACAGCAAATGATATAAAATTATGACTCAGGAATAAAGATGAGAATTAGAATATTCTTCTTGACAGTTGATAGCTGAATAAAGGTTCAAGGGCAGGAATGTAGTTAAACTCAGGCCCAGATTTATGGCATCTGCTTAAGCAGAAACTGTTCTAAACTCCATAAGCTCATATCTGTATGCTAAACAACAAGTTATAGGGGAATCTTCTCAAGACTTTAGTGTGTTTGAAAGCCTAAATTTAAAGGAGGCTGTGAAGTCACTTTGAATACCTTGAGGAATATTAGCAGATTAGGAACTGACAAAGATTCTTTGCCCAAACTTCAGCCAGGCTCCTTGTGGCCCTGTGTGTGATTAAGCCCCACCACGAGATTCTGCCTACATCCTTGTGAAGTCTACTTTATCTTTATTTTTATTTTATTTTTTTTGGCTAATCCTTACCGAGGATATTTTTCCATTGATTTTTAGAGAGAGTGGAAGGAAGAGGGAGAGACAGAGAGAAATATCAATGTGAGATGTACACATCAATTGGTTGCCTCCTGCATGGACCCCAACCATGGCTGGGGAACCTGCAACCAAGTTACATGCCCTTGACCGAAACCAAACCCTGGACCCTTCAGTCCACAGGTAGATACTCTGTCCACTG
Organism: Myotis yumanensis; assembly: GCF_028538775.1. Taxonomy (NCBI): domain Eukaryota; kingdom Metazoa; phylum Chordata; class Mammalia; order Chiroptera; family Vespertilionidae; genus Myotis; species Myotis yumanensis. The sequence continues at coordinate 73,973,780 of NW_027223759.1, read as the reverse complement.
AGCCAAACCAGCTAATGAGTGATGTCCACTTTAACAAGAATCCTGCTAAGTCAGTTTAGAGAGAATCCTCATCCTTGATATCTGATCACCATCAACATCTGACTTAATTCCTCATCCTCCATCATCTACCAGATGATATGTGATCATCTTGGCCTGCCTTCAGCAAGAATTCAGTTAGGCTAGTTCAGCAAGAATTAAACTACCCTTTCCATAGTTTTTCGTTCATCAATTCCTCACTCTGGTCCTTAGCTATAAGTCCCCCTTATTCTTCTTGTATTCAGAATTGAGCCCAGTTCTATACTGAAGTCTCTTTTCCCCTATTGCAAGAGTCCTTTATTCAATGTGTCTTTACCATTATAACTACTGTCCATCGCTGGATTTTCTTTTCATTTAAAAATATATTTTTATTGATTTCAGAGAGAAAGGGAGAGGGAGAGAGAGATAGAAGCTTCAATACTGAAAATCACTGATAGGCTGCCCCCTACACACCCCACACCAGACGAAGCCCGCAACCTGGGCATGTGACCCGACCGGGAATTAAATAGTGACCTCTAGGTTCATAGGTGAATGCTCAACCACTGAGCCACACCAGCCAGGCTCTCTGTCTTTTCTTTGACAGAGCACATAAGCTTTGTCATAATTGTCTGTGAATTAATTTTAAAATTTATATTCCAATGAGATAGTTATTCAGTATAAGATATATATCTGATATATCTTCAGTATATATCATGCACTATATATCACCAACTCTCTCTCTCTGCTTGATTTTTTACTAATTTTTTATTATATACTATATACCACATATTATATACTATATATTACATACTATATATATTTTATATTACTTAATTTTATTAGGCTAATACCTTATATAATAAAAGGCTAATACGCAAATAGACCATATGGCAGATGACCAGTCGCTATGATGTGCACTGACCACCAGGGGGAAGATGCTCAATGCAGGAGCTGCCGCCTGGTGGTCAGTGCACTCCCACAGGGGGAGTGCCGCTCAGCCAGAAGCCAGGCTTGTGGCTGGCAAGTGCAGCAGCAGTGGTGGGAGCCTCTCCCACCTCCGCGCCAGTCAGACTTCCCCCAAGGGCTCCCAGATTGTGAGAGGGCGCAGGCCGGTCTGAGGGACGCCCCCCCCCCCCCCCCTCACCAAGTGCACTAATTTCATGCACCGGGCCTCTAATATATTATAAAAGTTATGTACAAAGTAATAAGCAATTTTTAGATTTTAACATTAAGTTAATATTAGGTTATATATAGCACATAATATAATCCAGTTTATATTATATCATAATATAGTTCATAGTATGATATACTATATATAATTGCAGCTAATTACAATAATTATATAATACTAGAGTCCTGATGCACGAAATTCATGCAAGGGGCTTGGCCCTCACAGCCATGGAGGCTTGCCTCGGCCCTCGCAGCCTTTGCTTCATCAGAAGGACATTTAGCTGTCTGGTCTAATTAGCATATTATGCTTTTATTAGTATAGATAATTATTTACTGATACTAAAAGTTCAAGTAGAGAAATAGAGCATTAATTTCCTCATTCCCAGTGTTCTCCCAGTCAGTGTTCTTCCCAGGACTGACAAAAGTAATATCAAAAACCCACTTTGAAATCTAGAAATCTAGATCTTGATCCTGGAAATCTTAATGGGCTTAGGACCAGGAATTGTTCTCATTGTCATTTAAACCAAAGTAGACAACAGCCTTTGGTGAGGACAAATGGCAGGTAGAGTTGGATTGCAGAGCCAGATATGTGCAGGTGCATCACAGCCATTCCATTAACCTCCCACTAATGCAATATATATTTCATGCAATTGAAATTTATAGAATGCACTCATTGCATTAGGGTGAAGTTTAATGTACTTAAGCCATGAATTCAGGTTTTGTTTATGGTTTTAATGTCTAGGATCACCCTTTACTTAGGCTTTACGTACTTAAAGTTAGTGCTATTCAAAATTAAGATTTTCTCTTTAACTTCTAAATGTATACACAAAGTATTATCTTCTCCTTTTCAAATAATAAAAAGTTTACACCAAACACCAAAGATAAACCAAAGACCTCAGCCAGTTTTATTTGCTCATGCTTGTCATCAAAGCATAATGTCATATTAAACAAATGATAAAGAAACACAATTTTTAAAGTTATTATTGTTGTGCATAATTACTGTGATTGATATAAATGTGGGCATGCCAAATAAACATGTAAGAAAGCACATATCTATTACATATTATATATGCCATTTAGAGAATGTTAATGTAAGCCTTTGTTTTTAAGAGGATGACTACATTTTACTTCCTAGAATGCATGGAAGATCAGGTCAACATAAAAGAAAGAGAAACAAGGAAAAATATTGACAATGATTTAAAATCAAAATACAAATGATATTTTAAAATATTTTTGTAGTAAAATTCAGAGTATCATGTAATAAAAATAAAAAATAAAATATTTTATTCTGAGATAGAATTTGCATGCAGTATATTTCAGGTGGGAGGAAAAGAAATACACTTAAGATGAAAGCTCTGCTTCTGTCTTATAATGTTATCCCATAGAAAAGTATATATGCTTTTCCCAAATATTGTGTGTGTGTGTGTGTGTGTGTGTGTGTGTATGTGTGTTTTGGGGGGGGGTTAGGAAGCACTTAACATTGTTACTGTGCCTATTTATATTGTTGTTCATGGATTTTCCTTTTGTTTACTATCTTCACTATGTTTAGAATATGTTTGCTGACATCAGGGTCCATGGAACAAATGGTAATGGGCTTATTAAAATAAGAATATACACTCTAATAAGTACCTTTGGTATGTTACATAATAAATAAGTTAACACCTTTAATAGAAGATAAAGAGAGATACAAACATTTTAACAAAAATTGTTTTTTTAAAAATATATATTTTATTGATTTCAGAGAGGAAGGGAGAAGGAGAGAGAGAGATAGAAACATCCATGATGACAGAGAATCACTGATTGGCTGACTCCTGCATGCCCCCCACTGGGGATCAAGCCCACAAGCCAGGCATGTGACCTGACTGGGAATTGAACTGTGACCTTCTGGTTCATAGGTCAACACTCAACCACTGAGCCACGCCAACTGGGCAACAAAAACTGTTTTATCCTCTTTCACAAAAGCTGTAGGTTCCAAGGCAAGTTATATGAATTCTGAAAACTGATAGTCAAGTCCCTGTGGAGAGAGGAATGAGGAATTCACCTCTTCAATGAAGGAAGATGTTTGCTGGCCTGGAGAGCTCCATAAGCCTTCAGAGAGTGAAGATATGTTCATTAGGAAGTTAGGATAGTACCATAAGTTTTAAAATGTTGATCTAATAAAGAAGAACACCTAGAAGTAGTCCTTTATTTCTTGCAAGGTTTTGACTCAAAGGTAAATCTTGTAAGAGTACAGGAAACACACCAGGTCAAAATGTTGGCCACATCTGTTGTCTTCTTTAATCTCTTGATCTTTGTGAATTAGCTCTTTAACTACCTTTGAACTAGTGGAAATGTTATTTCTGAATTTTGTTTGAATAATTCTTCTCCAAGATGCTGAAAGTACTTTATCAGAATTAGAGTCTAGGAAATTATGCATTCCTTAACTAGATTTTTAGATTAAACTATGAGATAAGCCCAGAAGTACATAAAGATAGTGAAATTCTATTTGCAGTGTCAGTGTTTCAGTATTTTATGAAATTAGCAAAGCTTTATTGTATTTTCTGCCTGGGTACTCAATTGAATAAAAGGCATAATAAATAAGAATTCAAAAGTAGAATTTTGTTGAGGGGGAAAATAAATTAGAAACAGTAATGTAATCACACTCATATATATTTTATGAATTTTGTGCATTCTGTATTTGAAAGTTTGTTGAAATATACTTGGGTATTGAAATATAGATTAACATTGAAAATTTTAATATTTTTCTATGTTTTAATATTTTTATACATACACATTTCTTTGCACACAAAAATATAAAAACTTCTGCGTAAGCCAGTTCTCACGATATTCTCTCCCATTATAATAACTGAATAATGCAGAGAATTGCAGAGTATTTTCAAATTTAAAGAAACAATATTGCTTTCTCTCACTCTGGGGCTTTTTGAATTTTGAGGCAAATTATCACACATACGCTTCTTCCATTTCAATACGCCAGTTTGGAAGAGTGGATCAAAATTAATTTTGCAGTTTTGAGATTTTTAGGTAAAACAGTAAGTGAGGGAAACAGAACAGATTTCCCTTTCCATGTTGCTGAAATTTCATATATGTGAAATGAAAGGAACCTTTGTCAGTGCCTAGAGGTAAACAATGTACAGCTACTTCTGAATTGGACAAAATTGGTACCCATGGTACCCAGATGTCCAAGGACGAAGTTGGCATGCTCACAATGGTCTTGTAAATAAATCAGCTCAACCTTGGCTTGATATACAGACTGGGTAGGTGAGTAAACCTTCATACTTTGAGAAATTTCACAGGAAAAATAATGTGGTTTCCTGTGTCTTGGCTGATCTCCACCAACTAAACTGGACATTCACATGAGGCCGAGTTTGTAAGCAGAGTAATGCGTCAGATGGTCAGGCTGCCAATGACAGCGCCATATTTTTAAGGATGCTCCAATAGTACTACTTAGATTGCTTTCCCTTGCCTGTCTCAGAGCAAGTTTTCTCCTGTGGCTTCTGGAGAGATATGTAGATATATATATGTAATGGGCATTTAATTCTACTTCAAATATTCTGCTGTCTTCTCTCAGCAATTTCAGTCTTTTTGGTTACATAAATCAGAGCTCATGTTGCAAAATTTTTCTTGTGACACATTCCTTTTGCCATTCAGCATTGTTTCTCAGCATTTTACCCTGAGGAATCGCATGCTAATGGAGTATTACTCCAAATAAAAGTCCCAGACAGGTAAATCCACTGTCAAAGCAAGCAAACCCACAAATCTGATAGTGCCTTGCAAAGCTTTGCATCAATGATTTTGATATGTTCATTATTTCCATATCCTTCTGTATGCCTCTCCTGGGCTAGAATAGTCTTTCAAAGATTTGACTATATCTATAATGAACTTATGCAAAATCTAAAGGCATTAAAAGAAGTTAGTAGACATATGTCATCATCATCCTTATTGTCATCATCATCATCACCAACACATACTGAATACTTACTCTACTAGGTATGTGCCTGTTACCTTAATCTTACCTAATTTCATCATCCCATAACTCCTGTGAAACATTGGTAGGAATCAGCATTCACATATTTAGATGAGGAATGAGTATGTAGAGAATTGAAATCACTTTCCTAGTGACACACAACTATTAGGGACAGGCTGGAATTCAAACCCAGGGTTTTCTGCTTCTAAACCAATGTTTTAACTCATAGCAGTAGACCTCAATAAGATATATTGAAATTGGTGCATTCCTAAGCACTTTAATATTTCCTCAATTTGTGCTAGCCCTATGGATGCCAGAAATGTCTCAGACCCTAAAACAGCTGTTCAGCTCAGTTATACTTCCTTTACTCTGATGAGCATTTATCGAATACTTACTAGGAGTGAGGCACTGTTGTAGGCACTGGAAATTCAGAAATACATAAGACACATCACTTTCTCTGGCCAAGCAAGCAATGGGTTAAAGATGTAAGACATTATACAACCTTTAATTTATTGAGTAGCTGCTTTTCTCCATTTATTATGTCTCAGGAGAAAAGTGCCTATGTACAAATAACCTAATAACTGCTAGTTTCACTGCCTAGAAGAATTAGAAAATTACTCTTCTAACCAGTAGGCCAGTTAGAATAAGATAAATGATCATAAATATCTAATGTGCTTAAATTGCCTCTAAAGAAGCCATGCCTTGCAGGCAATAAATGTCAACATATTTATTAATGATGTAATTAAGGATTTGACCTCTTAAGTAAAACAGGCATTTGATAAAATAATATTTATTTCATGAAATAAGAACATGTTTCTTTTTGGTGTCAGTACAGAGTAAAAGGCGTACACAGATTTCAAATGTCTGTATTCATCTTTTATTATTCTGAGCATACAGCTTGAATCAAATGGAACAATCATTCTTATGAAGCATTGAGGAGAATTTGGTAATGTTATAAAGTGATGTTTGGATTTTTGAAATGTTTCCTTAAGTTTATTCCATGTATTTTGAAATACCTCAGCATATATTTTACTTGACTTTAAAATCTACTTAAGTTCCATTCATTGATTTTTTTTAACTATTTGAGACTGGTAAAATGGCACTGGCTGATTGAGTTATTGTACTAGAAGGTCAGTTTGGGGGAGATAGGCAAATAGATATAGGGTTTATTCTCCTTGAGAATTCATTCAATTGCTGGAAGAAATCAGTATCAGTCTTAAGCCAATACTACTGAAATATAGTAGGTAAAAGTTATAATAGTAAAAATCTATATATTCTTGGACCTTATCCCATCCAAATAATCTAGGTGAAAACATTTTTATTTATTATATGTGCAAATTTCCAGCTGACATCAGCTTGATTTGAATGAGAACTTTAATAAAACTTCAGTGTTCATTATTTTACCATTTTATTGATATAATTATTAGCTACCGAATTTTTATTTGGAAACTTTTTTCTTTATTGATTAAGGTATTACATATGTGTCCTTATCGCCCCCCCCATAGCCCCCCCCCCCCACACTCATGCCCTCACCCCCCTGGTGTCTGTGTCCATTGGTTAGGCTTATATGCATGCATACAAGGCCTTTGGCTAATCTCTCTCCCTTACTCCCACCCTCCCCTACCTTCCTTCTGAAGTTTGACAGTCTGATCAATGCTTCTCTGTCTCTGGATCTGTTTTTGTTCATCAGTTTATGTTGTTCATTATATTCCACAAATGAGTGAGATTATGTGATACTTATCTTTCTCTGACTGGCTTATTTCACTTAGTATAATGTTCTACAGTTCCATCCATGCTGTTGAAAATGGTAAGAATTCCTTCTTTTTTGCTGCAGTGTAGTATTCCATTGTGTAGATCTACCACAGTTTTTTAATCCACTCATCTGCTGTTGGGCACTTAGGCTATTTCCAGATCTTAGCTATGGTAAATTGTGCTGCTATGAACAAAGGGGTTCATATATCCTTTCTGATTGTTGTTTCTGTTTCTTGGGATATATTCCTAGAAATTGTATCACTGGGTCAAAGGGGAGTGCCATTTTTAGTTTTTTGAGGAATCTCCATACTGTTCTCCATAGTGGCTGTATCAGTCTGCATTCCCACCAGCAGTGCACGAGGGTTCCTTTTTCTCTGCATCCTCGCCAGCATTTGTCATTGGTTGATTTGTTCATGATAGCCATTCTGACAGGTGTGAGATGATGCCGCATTGTCTTCGTTTTGATTTGCATCTCTTGGATGATTAGTGACTTTGAGCATGTTTTCAAATGTCTCTTGGCCTTCCTTATTTTTTTCATCTTTCAGGTTTTCTTAAAGACTGAACAAAACATTTAAAAACTGGTTTCTGTTTGGATCTCAAATTCTGATAAATAATGAACCATTCTCAGCATTAGTCAATGTGCCCTGTGATCTATGGTACTGTGATCCTATATCTGAACTAAGTTGGTGGAACAAATTGGAAAAGCAGTATCCAATTATTATCTTAGGGTCTTAATTAGTTTGCAACATTTCGATGAGAAAATGATTGTAGCATGATTCGCCATGAGTTCAACACCGTAAACCTCCGATAGCGTTTTGTGGTTTGTTGTTTATTATACTTCTTTAATATGGTACAAAAGTAGTCATTAGACCCCTGACATGTTCTGCAAAATTGAATATAAGCAGTTTAATAGCCAGGGGATCAAGCATGGAAAATGCAGCAGTATTTTTAAAGGGAAATGCTATAGTTGTCCTCTGAGAATTATACAATCAGGGCTATTTGGCTGTTTTAAAATATTCTGCTTTTGCAGAATTCTTCCCCAGTACAAAAAAAATTTAGATTTTGGTGAACGCTACCTATTCTTCATAGATCTGAAATAGTGCAGGTTCTGACGGGAAGAACTGGCAATATCATACTTCCCATAGTAGCAGGAATGTGATTTAGAAAGAAAAGGAGAATGCACCAATTCAAAAAGGCAAGCTTATCTTGCCTTCGTTTTACTTTATTTGAAGACAATCTTCCCAGAGGCCTGAGCTTAAAAATTTGTTGGAATGAAAATAGTTTGCCATAGTCTATAACTTTTAATATGATACTATCACAATTATATCATAATAACTATTATATGAGCTATTATGGTGCAGGCCACCATCTTAGGAATTAGATATATCGAGTGATTACATTTTCACAATAACCTAGCAGAATAGGAGTGCTGTGAGAAAGGTACTATTATCATTACAGTCCCCTATGAAATATGTCCACAGATGAGGACACTGATGTACAGCGAAGTTAAATATTAGCAGATATGTGTCAGGTGCAGATTTTGAACCCAGGCAGTCTGACTCCAGAGTCCAGTACGCCATGCTGGCTCCCAGTTAATGTGGGGGTTTGAAACCTCACCTGTTTCCTAATTACTGCCTGGCATCTTCATATGGATTCATCATAGGTCTCTATCAGTAGTAGGGCTGGGAGGCATAGTACCAAAACATAAGATACAGTTTACACTTTAAACAGACTAAACCTCTTTCCCTTTATACCTCACCTATTGTTATCAACCAGAATTTATTGAGAGACCTACTATGCACCAGACATTGTGCCAGATGTCTGATGCAATTTTATAAAAGACAAAGTTTCATTTTCATAGATCATGCATTGTACTGCTTGGATGCTACATAAATGTTATTTTAGCCAGAAGCTAATTTCCATTGTATCACACACATCAGTATGTTATAATGCTTGACTCACAGTTGTCGCATCCATAAATATTTGCCAAGGAAGAGCTATGCTTTAGTACCATATTTGAAAAATCTGTATTCATGTCATACACTAGGGCACATTGGCTGGAGAATTCACTATACTTAAAATTATGAAATTGTAGGTCCTAATATGTAAACTTCAACTCATTATTTGTTTGAAGCAGGCAATGTATTTTTGGTTCCTTCCTGAAAATAGATCTGGATGTGGCATCAAAGCACAATCTGTAAAGGAAAATGTGACAAATTAGATTTAAATTAAAATTTTAATTAAAAATTTAAAAATTTGCTTTGCAAAATATGCTCTTAAGGAAATGAAAAGAAAAAAAACACACAGACTCTGCGCATATATTTGCATATTATAAGTCCAACAAAGAATTTGTACTCAGAATACATAAATGATCTCAAAACTCAACAATATGAAAATCAACAACCTGTCCTTAAACCCAGCCACTATAATAATATATCAGAGACTAGGTGGCTTAAACAACAGATGTTTATTTCTCACGGTTCTGAGGTCCAAGGCCAAGGTGCCTGCATACTTGCGCCTGCAGGAGGCCTGCTTCTTAGTTTGTTGATAGTACCTTCTCACTGTGCACGTTCTCCCTCTTCTTATAAGGACACTAATCTCAGAATGAGGGCCCCGCTCTCATGACCTAATCTCAACCTAATTACCTCCCTCAGGCCCCACCACCAAATACCATCACACTGGGGCTTAGAACTTTGATATATGCATTTTGTAGGGACATAAACATTCAATCCATAACACTACCCAATTCAACACTAGTTCAAATTCAAAAAAGACATTTCCCCAAAAATGATACAGAGATCGGAGATAAGCACATGAAAAGGTTTGTTCAACATCCTAAGTCTTTAGGGAAATGTAAATGAAAATTGCCATGTAATTCCACTATACCCTTATCAGAATGTTTAAAACATAACAAAAAAGTGGTCATACTAAGGACAGGTAAAGATGCAGGGCAACTAGAGCTCCCATTCCTTATTGAAGAAAATGCAAAATGGTACAGTGAGCCCTTTGGAGAAGAGTGTGGCAGTTTATTAACGTTATGATGGAAAATATTTATTTTTTGAAATACAGTTGACATATAATATTATTTTAGTTTCAAGTATATAAAATAGTAAATTAGCATGTATATACCTTACACTGATCATCACAGTAAGTCAAGTAATGATCTATCGCCATATAAAGTTCTTACAATATCATTGACTGTCTTTCCTGTGCTGTAGATTACATCCCTTGACTTGTTTATTTTATAACTGGAAGTTTGTACTTCTTAACCCCCTAAACCTGTCTCGCCTCTGCCACCACCCTCCTCCCAACTGGCAACCAAATATTTTTCACTGTGTCTGTGAGTCTGTTTCTGTGTTTATTTTTAGATTCTACATGTAAGTGAAATCATATTGTATTTGTCTTTGTCTGACTTCTTTTACTTAGTATAATACGTTCTAGGTCCATCCATGTTATCCTAAATGAAAAGATTTCATTATTTTTTATGGTTGAGTACTATTCCATTAACACACACACACACACACACACACACACACACACACACACAGCTGCTTCCATATCTTGGCTATTAAAAATGGTGCTGCAATGAACAAAGAAGTACATATATTTATTTTTATTTACTTTTTTATATCTTTGGATAAATACCCAAAAGCAGAGGTGTTGTATTGTATGATCGTTCTATTTTGGCAAAACCTCCATGGTGACTATACAAATTTATATCCCCATTAACATTGCATAAGAGTTCCCTTTTCTCCATATCCTTGAAAACGCTTGCTATTGGTTGTCTTTTTCATAATGGTCATTCTGACAGGTGTAAGAGCAGATTTTTTTATGACCCAGCAATAACCCTCCTAAACATATACCCCCCCAAATAACTGTAATTCCACAAAAACCTTTATTCATAATTACATGAAAATGTGGAGATATCTCAATGTCCTTCAGCAGGGGAATGGATAAAAAAAATGTGCTACATCCATACAATGGAATTCTACTGCACAACAAAAAAGAATGAATTCTTGACAAATGTAGCAACATGGATGAACCCCAGATGTGCTCTTCTTCAAAGGTTACATGCTGTATAATTCTGTTTTTATAACATTCTAAGGGTAAAAAGGAAAACTGTAGGAACAGAGAAAAGATCAGTGGCTTCTAGGCATCAGACTTGGGGGAAAGGGTTGAATTCAAATGGGCAACACGTGGAAATTTTTAAAAAAATATATTTTATTGATTTTTTACAGAGAGGAAGGGAGAGGGATAGAGAGTTAGAAACATTGAGGAGAGAGAAACATCGATCAGCTGCCTCCTGCACACCCACAACTGAAGATGTGCCCGCAACCAAGGTACATCCCCTTGACCAGAATCTAACCTGGGACCCTTCAGTCCGTAGGCCAACACTCTACCCACTGAGCCAAACCGGTTAGGGCAACATGCGGAAATTTTTATGGTGGCAGAACTGTTCTGTATCATGATTTTGGTAGTGGGTACAAGACTCTATGCATTTGCTGAAACTCAGAATTATACAACATGAAGAGTGAATGTTATATAATACCTTAACTGTATCTAAGTTAAAAATTTGACAAATAATGAAAATTATAAATAATGGGGATAAAACACACAATTGCTACATTTTTTGTGTGTGCAAGAACTTTAATGAAGTTCACATCCACTGAATTCCTTGGCTTTGTCTGTCCATCTCTGAAATGTGTTCTTCAGAAAGCAATCAACAATATGGTGAAGATTTTTTGTAGTATCATTAATCAAATAGAAATTGAAAACATCTTAATCATGCAGTTATAGTGGGGTATTTAAATAAAGATGTATTTCCCACTTACAGGCATTAAAATATGTTTCTGAAGGTTAATTACATAGAGAAATTATCATTCTTCACTGATGTACTATCAGTTTACTCTATTGACTTACCCAATTTATCTTCAAAATACTGATTTTCAAATATTTTAAAACTTCTAGAGAACTTTCTAAAATATACTACATATTCAAGTTGGTTCAAATGCTTTTCTGTAAGCTACATAGCAGATATATGTGGATACGTAGATAAATAGACAAAATGAGTAATATTTCCACCTTTATAATCATTTCAGCTCCTCTTTTATTTTTCTAGCTAAGACCAATGGGATGAGAATAGAGCTAGTATCTTTAACACAAATCATTTTTCTGTTTGTAATGTCCTCTATTCCCATTTTCACCAGTAATAAAAAGCCACATTATATATAAATGCTACTATGCAATTTCCAAAGTATTATGTTACATTAGCCTCTTTGATTCATCACCAGACCCACTGATATAATCCCCCCAGTTATACAGGCATATGAAGCCTAAAGAAGCTTAACAATTTTGCGGGATCACATTTTGGTAGGTGTTAAAGTCAGGACACCAATCCAGATGCTACAACTCCTCATCAAATACCCTGTTCATTATAATATGCTGTTTATTTTCTCCAAGATTTTTCCTTTTGAAGACATATGCCCTGTATTACAAAGGTCATTTATTCCATTATTGCCATTCTTATTCATCTTTTTAACATTGTACAGTGTCTATAAAATTCTCAGGAGAAACAGAGTTTCTGACCTAAGAAGATGTCTTCAGATTGTGTTTTGACACATAGCAGTGGCGATTTTCTTTTTCAGTGTGCACTTCTGTGCCTTCTTGGACACGACCTCTGCCCTTTGTTGATTTCTGAGCCATCCACTGTGTCCAAAAGAGTTAGGATGATTCCTCCAATATTCCTCTTGCCTTCTGTCTGATTCTTCCATCTCTCCATTCTGAGCTCTTTTCAGCTGCTTATCTATTCTATTTTTGAAAGGTGTTGTCCTATTCTGCCCCATCCCATGATTTAATTCCCAGATAATCAAGATGCCTATTCCTTTCGACTTACCCTTTCCAATAGTAAATTTTCTGAGAAGCTGACAACGAATTGTAGAGGATCCCTTCTTTATGGTTTGGCATCAGCTAAAATGAATGTAATAGGAATGATACATAGGAGATATGAGCCAGGAAGCAATACAGCATAATAGAAAGAACAAAGCTTGTAATGTCTAACAGATAGCTTTTCCTGTTCCACCTCAGACATTTATGAGCTACCTAACTTTCTGACAAGGTTTTGTAGCTTTTCTGTGCTTCGAGTGAAAGAATAGTGCCTCACTAATAATATTAATATAGATATTCATTTAACCACTACATGTCCTGTGGTTAGCACAGGGTATAGTCCACTCTTACACAAATATCAGCTATCGAGTTATTTTAGGGCAGTTGATTTTTTGTTACTATGAATATGATAATACTTAACATCAGGTTTCTTTATTTGTCTTCTTTTATGTATAAACTACATAGACAGATAAGCTTCAGATTGTGCTATTAACAAGCAGAAATATTCATTGCAATGCCGGCATAGGATTGTTGCACATAGATAACTTCTGTTTAGCCCTTAGCTTTGTTTCGCATTTTATTGGTTTGCAATATAAACATTTCCTTAGCTGATTAGGTTCTCAGTCCAGAAGTAGCCATGGGCTACTTGCCTGTAAGGAGATAACATTTAAATTTTTTAAATGGAATTAAGTATATATGAATTCCAGTAAATTTGCTATGTGCTGTCTGTTGACATCTTTCTCAGCTGTCGGCAAGCATTTAATCAATGTTTATTGGCTTTTCTTCTCTGAGATTTAAATAGAACATAAAATTTTATGACACGTAGAGTATTTTCAATAACTTTTATTATTTTTCATAGATAGTATAATAGTATATAAGAGGAAATAGCCATAAAATAACCAAGCGTGAATTATTTTGAAAGAATATGGTAATTTGAAGTTTGTATAATGACAAAAATGTTGGTGTACTTTTGAAATCATATTGTAGATTTATGGATATCTGAGTTTATCTTTTATCTATATCTTTTTACTCTTTTGGACACCAATAGTCTAGGTCAGGAATAAATAAGTATAGTTGTTTTTTCTATTGTTATACAAGATAGATAGTAGTTCATAAAATTAAATTCTAACTCTTCCAAAGTCACAAAATGACAAATGCCACAGAATGTACTAGATTGCAAATGTATGGTTTAAACATTAGCTTTATGTTGGAAGTTCAAACTATGATAGCTATATTAGTGGTAAATTTACATGATTGCTTGACCAATAGCCGTAGAATGTTTGCCATGAGGTATTTATACTTAAAGTAGTATATACATTTGAATGGAAAAAAAAATTAGGGACTCTTGAGTACACTAATATATTCAAAGATCTTTCTCTCATCTAAGTACTTTTGTTGTTATCCAGGAATGGTTAGGCATGATAACATGAGTATAAACTATGGCCAAGACCTAGTTATCCAGCCATTTATGCCATGGTTCCCTGGATCACAAACAAAAATATTAGTGATGAATATGACCACAGAATTTCACTCCTAAATATATACCAAAAAGAATTGAAAACAGGTACTCAAACATGTAAATGTGTTCATAGCAGTACTAGTCACAATAGCCAAAAGATGCCCATCAACAGATGAATTAAAAAATTGTGGTATATACATGCAATGGAATGTTATCTATCTAGTATATAAAAGCCTAAGTGACCATCACAACTGAAACAACTGAATGGACGACCGAACAGGTTGAGCGGGGTGACCAGGCCGGCAGGGGTGTTAGTGAGGGACGACCAAACAACTAAACAAGCAGGCTGCATGGGGCAACCAGGCTGGCAGTGGGGTTAATGAGGGATGACCAAATGACCAAACAGCAGGCTGTGTGGGGTGACCTGGCTGGCAGGGTGGGCAGTGAGGGGTGACCAGGCCAGCAGAGGGGGGCAGTGAGGGGTGACCAGGCTGGCAGAGGGGGGCTGTTGGGGGCAACCAGGCTGACAGGGGGGGCAGTAAGGGGTGATCATGCTGGTGGGAGGGCAGTTAGGGGCGACCAGGCCAGCAGGGGAGCCAGTTAGGGGCAATCAGGCAGGCAGGCAGGTGAGCAGTTAGGAGCCAGCAGTCCAGGTTTGTGAGAGCGATGTCCTGGATTGGAGAGGGTGCAGGCTGGGCTGAGGGGACCCCCACTTGTGCATGAATTTCATGCACTGGGCCTCTAGTTTTATCATAAAATGGAATAAAGTAGTGATATGTGCCATAGCATAGATGAATCTCTAAAATATTATGCTATGTGAAAGAAGCCAGCAAAAAACATCACAAATTGTATGATTCTATTAATATGAAATATTCAGAATAACTTAATTGACCGAGATGGAACATAAATTAGTGGCTGCCAAGGACTGAGGGGAGTGAGTAATGGAGAGAAAATGCTTAATGGGTAAAGGGTTTTACTTTAGAGTAATTATAATTTTTTGAAACTCTGTAGAAGTGGTGGTTTAGTAAATCACAACATTGTGATTTACTAAATGCCACTGAAGTGTTTACTCTCAAAGGCTTCATTTTATGTAATGTGAATTTCACCATATTAAATTATTGTTTTTTAAAAATACTGAGTGACAAGGTTGAAGCAGCACCATATCCCATGTTCCGAGGATCACAAATGGTTTAAATAAGTCTCCTCCATGAGGAGAGAATGCAGAGTTTGTCATTATTGATCCCAGGGAGCCTGATGAGGGCTGTGGGTAATTTTATAGTATTTCAAAAGATGGATTTGATTTCGCTCTTAAATATATTTATTATGATATTAAATTATCAGAGCTGGTGAAATTACTTTTAATGGCTATGCCTCTCTGTCATGTGCCGCTTTATTTTCCATGCTCCACTGAGATTTCAGTTGATCTCATTGATCCACCCAAAAAAAATGAAAACAGGAGATAATAAATGCTTCTCTTTCGAGATGGATTCTCTCTGTGAAATGGGAAGATAATTATGCCAATGTCGATGGGCAGGTGAAGTTATTCAGGCACAAGTGCTTCATTTTTGGCTCTTAAATCATGTAGCTTAGCTGACCATATAAAAATGATGTGGAAAATTATAGATGGTGTTTATATTTTGTGTAAACCAGCCTGTGAAGCTGTTGGGAGTTATTTGTACATATACAAAAATCGTAAGGCAGATGCTTTCCATGGCTATTGCATAAATATCTAAATTTTTCAGATGAATAAGGATTTTTATGGTATACGTCTTTGCAAAGAACATTTTTAAGGTCCCTATATTTGGAAGTCCTCTTACGTGTTGGGCACCTTGCTATGTATGTTGCATAAATAATTTCTAATACTTAGAATATCCTTGAAAGGTAACTGTTATTATTTCATTTTTAGAAGTGAGATAACTGGGGTTCAAAGATGTTAAATGACATACTCATGAGGATAAGTGGTGTTATGATTCACCTTCAGATACTTAACTGTCAGACTAGACCACTTTGTGACTAGGATCCCATTGTGCCAGTTTTTTGTTGTTGTTATAAAATCTTATAAAAATAGCTCACACATATTTCAGAGTAGGCTATGACTATTAATTTGCCTCCCCTAAAGAAAGGCTCTTCACTTTGCTCTTTTCCTTAATTGGCCTGTATAGACAAACTATCAAATTGTTGGTGGAGAATTGACAACTCATTGCACCGAGGAAGTGTGTGTACCAGTTTATATGAATGCTTAGCTCTTGAAAAACATTCCGGCACCTAAAGAGAATGGGTGCTGAATGGTGACTGGGGAGAATGTTAAATTTGGGTAATGGCAATTTAAGGAAGGAATAAATATAAGACAACTTGTGTGTCAGTCTAAGTCACTCAGAATTTGATGTCCAATAACTCTTCCAACATAGGCATTCTTTTTCCCTCATGTAGCTTCAGAATTAACTCTCTTCCAAATACCTTGTACTTTTCTACTATGATACCTTTGTTGGCACTTTGATGCCTGAAATGCCCGCCCTCATTGCCACCAATCCGGAACCTTTCTCTTTCTACTTGTTGAAAGGCTTCAGCTATCATGCTTCCTTTCAGAAGTCCTTCTCTTCCCTGAACTGTTGTAGAATTTCTTGTTCAAACACACATTTGCAGCTTGGCATGAACTTTTTTTGTTTTTAAGATTTTTTAAAATTGACTTTTAGAGAGAGGAAAGGAAAGAAGAGAGAGAGACATCCATTAGAGCCATACTTCCATTGGCTGCCTCCTGCACTCTCTCTTTTGGGAATCAAGCCCACAAGCCTAGCATATGCCATGACCAGGAATCAAACCAGCAAACTTTTTTATGTATAGGACAATGCCTAACCAACTGAGCCATGGCTTGTCATTTACTTTTGGAGATAGTTTCATTCTCATGTGTTTATAGCTAATCTCTGTTATTAACTATGAGTTCTAGTGGGGTAAATAAGTTACTTTCATCTATTTATATACCATCATATACTCTGGACATACTATGTGCTCATCAAATAGTTGATAATTATATATAACTCTTGAAAGCAGAGCTTTCTCAAAACATATTCATAAAAATACCATTTATGGGACAGATGGTCTTTAAAAAGGGATGGCCATTGGTCAAAATAAGCTTGAAAAACATTATATACCATTTCCACCCTAGGAAATTTACAGTATACATTGGCATTTTCAAAACTGAGGAATTCTTTAGTAATAAGACCATTTTACTAATTCAACCCAGTAGCTCTCAGCCCTCCCCTCTTTTATTCTTTATTATTCAAAATGTTCTTTGCAAGACACTGCTTTAAAGTGTTTTGTATATACATGATGCTACTAATATTTATAAATGTGGAAATTGCAATTTGATTAGAGATATAATTTGGGTGTTTTGTTTGGCCTGCCTCCTTCTGTACTTGGAAACCACTACCCATTAGCTGTATTGGTGTGTGTGTGTGTGTGTGTGTGTGTATACCATATAATGTAGCTTAACCTGAAAAGAGATCGAGACTAACAGGAGAATGTTTGGGACTGGTCTTTCAGCTTGATTATGTGCTAGGATCTCTATTACTTCTCATAATATGTTTGAAAAGTTTTATTTGTACCTCAAGGGCAATGAGCCTGGCCTCAATTACAAATATGAAAGCAGATATTAGCAGTGCACACTCTTCTTTAGGCAGCTTGCTTCCTGTCACGTTGTTTTATTTACTTCCTCAGTAAAGGAATATCCATCTACAGGGAATTAGACACAGCATAGTTCATGGGAAAAACAGAAGTTTAGGGTCAGAATGTTTTAAATTGATTCCCAACTCAGGCCTGTGTGATCCTGTCCAAGGTTTCTTTCCAGAGCCACTGACTCCTCGTCTATAAAGCAGGGGTCACACCTGCTCTGAGAGTTTCCTACAATGACAGTGCCTGGCACCGAGGAGACGCTTTATAAATATTAATTCCCTTTGCAATACTTTATGTCAGAATATGACAAGAGCATTTCACAGGCACAAAGTCACACACACAAAAAAAACAGGCTCTCTCCTAGAGTTGCCATTCCACATTTCATGTTGTTACGTCAAACTATAGTTGTTCCCCTCTGCTGTTTTCATGAGGTGACCATGAATGGGGGAATAGGAGGAGTTGAGTTATTAATTGTGAAGAATATTTAGTTCTATAAATAGAGAAGAAATAACCTAAAAGAGAGTTTTTTAAAAAACCATTCTAATAATCTGAGATATGGAAAGTAACTTAGAAGTGATCACCTGAGGCCCTAGCCAGTTTGGCTCAATGGATAGAGCATAGGCCTATGGAATGAAGGTCACAGGTTCAATTCTGGTCAAGGGCACATGCCCAGGTTTCGGGCTTGATTCCCAGTGTGGGGCATGCAGGAGGCAGCTGATCAATGATTCTCTCTCATCATTGATGTTTCTATCTCTCTCTTTTTCATCTTTCCTCTCTGAAATCAATAAAAAAACAAAATAAAATATATATATATTAAAAAAAGAAATTATCACCTAAGTCTTAACATCTGTCAATTGTAAATATATATTTATAGTAAGTATATGTTATAAATATATATACTTTTAAGTCATTTATAAGTGCATTCAAAGGGGGAATAGTAAATGTATTTGGAAGAAGTTTGGACTACCTTTCAACTTTTATCTCAACACATTATATAATTCAGCCACGGATCCATTTCCATTGTAGTTTTGGATTACTTGCCACTATGCACAAATAAAGTAAAAGAGTAATGGTGTGATCATCTTGCTTAAGGTTACATGTTTGGGGCAAAAGCACACACCAGAAAATTAGATTGGTAAAATTCTTTTTTATAGGGTAGGATAGAATGCTCAACATAAAACATTCTTTCAGGACAACAGGCTACTGTGACCCCCATTTTGCAGTAAAGCATATACTTGTTACCTATGGTTGTCAATAATGCATCAATCATGTCTGTCTCCAGCCAGCCATGGCTGAACTGTTGCTGGAAGAAGACCACTGTGTCCCTGTGAAGAATAACAAGTGCCAGTTTTGCTGTGGCATCTGCCTTTCTTTATGCCAAATGATCTCCTGGCAGTTTTCCTTGACACAGGCATTATGAATGGCTGGAGAAACCATCATTTTCTGTACTTTACTGGTTTAGACACAAGGTGAAGTCTTCTAAGCTAAACGGAAGTAATAGAGGAAGCAGTGAGCCTCAGTGTTCCTTGGGCTGGCCTGGATTGAGCATTAACCAGCCTGTGTCTTGGTCTGGTTGATTACAGGAGAAGATGTGTCAGGGAGTCTCTGCCCAGCATCTGTTCCTCCTGAACGGACGGCTTGTGAAATTCCCTGCAGGATGGATTGTGTGGTGAGCGAGTGGACAGAGTGGTCATCCTGCTCCCAGTCTTGTTCAAATAAAAACTCGGATGGGAAACAGACCAGGTCAAGGACTATCCTGGCATTGGCTGGAGAAGGTGAGTCATACTTCAAGGAAGTCCATTGCCCAATTATTGTTTTCCAATAGGTAACTGTGAAGATCATATCACGGAAGTAGACACATTTCGGTGACCTTCTATATGTATTCCACTAATCCAAATGAACACTTTTCTGTCATTGTGTGCCTGTTCTCTTTAATCCTCAAGGGTATCTGTTCTGAGTTCCATTTATTTGCATGAATTGTTTTAGTCCATCTTATGTTATTTTCCATTATACTCTTTTAGGGAAGAAAACAAAGTCTGGTTGATACACATCCAGCTCATGTAGTTGGGGACATAATTGGAATATGTCTGGTAAGAAGGGTGCCAAATTAGGAGTCAAGAGACACGGCTCCTTAACTGGAAACTGCCGGTCACTTCGGCAAGCTACCTGATCCCTGTGCCCTGATTTTCTGTTCTCTCCTGCTGGCATGTGGCGAGAGGAGAAAGGATGACGGCTGTGCAAATGGCTTTGAAGAAGCTAAAATGTGTGATGGGAATGCAAATGGATGGCATCAGAAAAAACTAGAGGAGCAGCTGTTCCTATTATTGATAGCAGTGTCTGAAACCAGACGATGGGTGTCATTCTCTCAGGCCCTCCCTGGGCTTTGTCTGCCCACAGCTCAGTTGGAACAGCAAGGCAGTGTGTCCTCTGGATGCAGGGAGCTCCTCTTTCAACAAGATTCTGTTCTGTGATTCTGAGATAGGGGGCCAGTGTCGAGATGAATGAAGATTTTTATATTCTTAAAGTGCAATCGCTTCCTCTTCTGTCTTTTAGAATGTTGGATGGAGGGGGTGAGGGAGTCTGTAGTATTTAATGGGGAAAAACTTTAACAAGAATAACAAAACCAAAATCACAAGTTTTCTTGAACATTTGGCCCACTGAATAAAATAGTGTGAAAGATCGGGGGGGAAAATCAATGCTTTAGGTAAATACCAGTTTTCACATGGATATAAAAATATGAAAGAAAAGACAGCACTGAAATTTGATTGTCTGACTCACCAAGAGTGTGAAGATCCATATCTATCTGGTCTCCCAGCCTGTGGATAACACATTGTCAAATATGATTTCAGAGGTCAAGGATGGCTTTCTCTTGCCAAACTTTAAGAGAGACTTCTCAAATTGTAATAAGATGCACTGTTTGATGGAGGATGGGTGTTTTAAAATGGTACTTGATAAAATAATGCTGTCTTAGCAAAGAGAAGCCATTTATAGGCAATAAGTGGGCTTGTGTGTGTGTGTGTACGCGCGCGTGCGGGCGCACGCATACGTATGTTGGACCCAGTATCAATTCAAGGTCATGGGCTATTTTATCTAACTGACTAATTTATTAGGCATAGTAATATTAAAATAAAAGCAGATTTCTTTAAAGTTTATCTCGACGATGGGGTGGGGAGTAGAATCAGTTATTTTTTTAAATATAACTGACATGTTCTGCTCCATGTTATTTAGAAAATGGATAACATTTGTCCTCAGATTATTATTCAGGACAAAAGAGCATGTCCTTAAAGTGGGAAAAGGAGTGCAGTTCTCAGGCCTTTGTGTAGCTGTGCCAAAAAAGCTGTTTTTCTAGACCATAAAAATAACAAAAACAATAAAAAAGAACAGCAAATAACAACAACAGGAGCATGTTAATAAAAACAGCAATGAGCCTGGCTGGTGTGGTTCTGTGGTTGAATATCAACCTATGATCCAGGAAATCACAGTTCGATTCCTGGTCAGGGTACATGCTGGATTGCAAGCTTGATTCCCACTAGGGGGCTTGCAGGAGGCAGCCAATCAATGATTCTCTTTCATTATTGATGACTCAATCTCTCTCTCCCTCTCCCTTCCTCTCTGAAATCAATAAAAATATATTAAACAACAACAACAACAACAACGGCTATACATTCTTTCATACTTTGATTTTTTGCAGGTGGAAAACCATGCCCCCCTAGTCAGGCCCTCCAAGAATATCGCTCATGCAATGACCATTCCTGTATGCAACTCTACTGGGAGACATCGCCTTGGGGCCCCTGTGCTGAAGACACACTGGGTACTGCTCTTAATGCAACCATTGGATGGGATGGAGAAGCTGCCTGTGGTGTGGGCGTTCAGACACGGAAGGTCTTTTGTGTCAAGAGTCACGTGGGACAAGTGATGACCAAAAGGTATTATCAGTAATTTAGTGAAAGTGCATAGGATTTTTGCCTATTGGAGTATTTTTAGTTAAAAGCATTTGTAAGCACTGAATATGTCTCATTCTGTGCTAGAGTAATACATTTTTGTGTTGTCTTGCTTGACTCTTAAAAATTAAAAAATATGTCTTAACAAAGGTAGACACTTTACTAAGTTATAATATGTGTATTAGTGAATGGATAACAGCAAGACCCACAAACAGGGAATCTGTTTGAGTAATCGAATTTTCTAGAGCTGATCTCAATAGTTTTGACTCTTTTTTTAAAAAATATATTTTATTGATTTTTCACAGAGAGGAAGGGAGAGAGATAGAGAGTTAGAAACATCGATGAGAGAGAAACATCGACCAGCTGCCTCCTGCACATCTCCCACTGGGGATATGCCGGCAACCAAGGTACATGCCCTTGACCGGAATCGAACCTGGGACCTTTCAGTCCGCAGGCCGACGCTCTATCCACTGAGCCAAACCGGTTTCGGCAGTTTTGACTCTTAATCATGCAAAGGCTGGGTCTACATGAGGGCAGTTTTGAACTTTGAAATTATAGGGTTGTATTTTATTCTTCTTTAGGTCCCATTGATCTTTTCTGTGGTGAGAAATAAATCTATGCAGCCATTTTGAATATATTAATTCATTCCCTTGTGCATGTTTACAATCTCATGGACACTGTACTGGGCACATGAAGTTGTAAATAAATAAATAAAAATCAGTAGGAGATTGGACATGGAGAGTAGGATATAGATATAAAAAAGGGTCAGGAATAATTACAAGTGATGGAGGAAAGCACAGCTGGGGAAGTTGCATCTCTAGACAAAATAAAGAGACATAACTCTTCCTCGAGTTCATGTCGGTAATCTCGTGGAGAAGTAAACGTGAAGGACCTCTGCAGTATGCAGAGACTAGCTAACTGGCCTATCCATAGAGGTTTCCAAGTGGCCATGTTTGAACTAGTCCCCTCTTTGTGGTGAAGGTCCCACCCAGCCACAGGAGTGGTGGGCCACCAGGATGGACTGGTGCAAACTAGGCAAGTTAGAGATGTTCCCAAGGAATTTTCAAAATGGGAAAATGAAATCCTCTCTTTTTCTACTCCTGTTGTTCTAACTATATGAATTAAGAGTTTCCATAGCCCTGGTTAGGCCTGATGGAAAAAGTAAGAGGGGAGAATGAAGCTGATGCTCAAAAAGAAGCAGAAATCGAAGCAGAACAAATCCTGGCAGCATTAAGCCCTGGTCCCATCCCCCTTAAGAATACCGCTGCCTTTCCTGGCAACCAAGGCAAATGCATTTGCTCTTCTGCCTAATTCAATCCAATTTGTGTTGCTGCCATGGGCAACTCAGACACCTGATTAATCTCATCTTGGGACACCAGAATGACAGGCTCTGGGCCTTATCCACACTGCCATGGAAACCACATTCACTGTGTGTAAGGAAAGTCATAGAAGTTCAGTTAAGGGAAATGAGCTGCTGATGGCAGATAGCGTGCAAACTGGCCCGATGCTGCTGCTGGTGGAGCCTCCGACGGGCAGCTGGCTGTGTAAGTGAGGATAACTATGCCTTGCAGTGAAGCACAGTCAGGAAGACCAATTGTGGTTTCCAAAGTGCTGGGGTTGGATCTTCTCCACTGTAAGGACCCCAGACTTTAGAACAGTGTTGGGCATGTATGAGTGTTCCATAAGCATTTTAAAATTTATGAATTAACTTGACCTATGTAGTTGCCAAGGCTTGGATATAAATTAGAGAAAAATGAGAGTAGATGATGTTTATTATTTGCCTCAAAAATATATTTTATCTACCATAATCAATTTTGGCAAAGAGGACTGCCATGAAGAGTAATGAAGAGATCATACATATGTCCTTCTGGTCTTATTAACTCATAAATGTCATTTCTGTTTAGCATCCAATGCTACATTGCTCGTGATGTTTATTGGAACATCGAATTATGTCAGTTGTATGTTGAAACTTGCTTGGTATCCTTAGCCTGGTATCCATGGGAGTTATAGCTAAACATGGAAATAATGTTTACATATCACCTACTTAAGGTGACTATCTAATTACTGAGGTTATGGTAAAATCCTAAATGGCTTAAATAGGTATGAAGAGAACTCCTTTTATCTTGGAAAGGATTGCAGCCTTAATAATGTTATTTTTATGATGTAAATATTCAAACGCTGAAAAAAGGATGCATGAAATGTTAGCTTTGTTATACAAATAAAAATAAATAGATCCTGGATATAGGAATAAGACTTATGTGATATACAACAATATTCTTTACAGTGATAAGAACCTTTTGCATACTTGAATTCTGATCTCCTACCTTTGACAAAACTTTGCTTAGTTCTGAATCACAACAGATAATAATTCCCTTGATGGGAATGAAATGTGTTTCTTTCTTAGCAAAGGAGAATTGGAATTGAGACTGACATCTAGCAAATAAATTATCATTACATTGTGAAGGCTATTTGGGCATGAAAAGTCAGATGATATGTTCAAATAGCACTCTAATTCCTTTTCTATCCTCATAATTACTTTGAATGAGACGGTTTTTTTAATTAAAGTCTTGCACATCAACTTACTCAATTTTTAACTCAATGATATTTTTATGCCCCCAAATCACAAGAACATAAGTTCATTGTTTAAAGCATAATTCACAAATGAATATACTTTTCTTTAAAAATTTATGTAAGTGAAACTAAACTATTATTATTATAGTGAATAACCTCTAGTTTTGTTCATTTTACCAATAAGAAAAATGAATTGCACAGATGTTTTCCCTAACACACACACACACCCACATGCACACACAGATATTACTAATTACTTTTTGCACTGTTAATGAGGCTGGAGACTTAACCTAATTGTAATTCTTACTGTACATCTCCAAACAATCCTGCTAAACATAAGGAGCCTGATTGACTTTAGTAAAGTCAATTAAAATTCTTGAGGTTAATGAGATTAATTGAGCTATAAAAATAATAGCTACTGTCCAGTGAAACACATCATGAGATAGTGAGATTATCAACAGTAGAAAATATCCTTTTCTCTGCCCTTTTAAAAAATAAATATGTTTGTTCTTTTTCAAGTGAAAGCCATTGCAGTGGAGAAAGGTCCCCTGCCATTTGTGAAATCCTTGAAGTGGGGGTGGGGCAAGAGAAAAAAGGAAAAGAGAGGAAAATCTCCTAAAAAAACAGTGGCCTTGGCGTAGAATGAAAGAAGCATGCCTCCATGGAATGGATCAGCTAACATAACGTATTTTACCTCTAAGCTCACTGCACTGGGACGCACAGAATTCCTTGCAAGTTCTCCTTCCCTGGGTTGGTGTTTTGGTTTCCACGCAATTGTGTAGGTGAGAATGTTACCATTGTATGAGTAATAGAACTGATCATATCAGAAAATGAGAACTAGCTAGGGCACAATGGAAACAGAAGTGAGAGCTTGTTGGTATATTTTGGGGGTTTTTTTTGGTTTGCTTCATGATTCAATGTTGTTTTTTCCAGCTGCAATGTAGAAAAATAATAATAAAGATTAAAAACACACAACTCAAAGCTTTCCAAAGGTCCTGATAAGTCACTCTCTGCCTTTAATGTAAAAACACCTGGCATTTTGTGAGCTATAGGAATATAAAATTCCAGTGAAACATTTAATGTTTAAACAGTGGTCAGGTTTGCCCCCTTAGCTGAGTGAGCTGGAACATCAGCCCTGGGGTAGGAGGCCTGCTCTAGAAGATGGAGCACTGTGTGTCTGCATCTTGATTATGGAGGCAAACTGAAAAGTGACAAGTCTTGGTAGCTGCATTTAATACATTTCCTCACAATGCTTATAAGGAAATTTGGCCTACAGGGAGACCAAGAAACAATCATAGAATACTTCAGTGCAAGTCCAGGAAAATATATGTGTTCAGTTGGGATGCCTTCATCCTTTTATCAAGAGCACAACCAATTATGACAAAAGGCAAGGGCCATAGTTGGTTTGCTAAAAAGTGAATCCATGTTCCCTTGCATTTTAAGGCTTCAATTTTGTTTTGGAGAAAGCTGGATAGATTTGTCTAATATTCCCAGGGATTTATTTGTCTTCAGGCTCCAAAAGCATATGATACTATTCAATCACTGACTTCCTGTTACTAATATTTGCAATGCACTAAGATCTGGCATTTTTAAGTTAAGACCTAAGATGGAGTTCTACGATCAAAGTATTCAAAGTTAGTGTATGTATTTTGTATGCGCATGTACGCATTTGCACATACACAACAGAACAGCAGCACAAAATATATCAAACGTCTTTTTTCAGTCTGTGACAATACAAGAGTACAGAAAATAAAAGCCTGTAGTTTTTAGAAGTGGGGGGTGGGAGGGGACACATAAGTTGCTAATGGTCAAAGAATATTTTTAAAGACTAAGAGGAAATTCATGGAAATTGGAAATGTGATGATCCTTGAAGCAGTAGACGTTCCAACAAAGCCCTTAGTTCATAGACTCTATAAAAGCAATATGACCTGAGCATCTTGACCTTTGCCACTGAGGAGATACCATTTCTCTCTTATGGACCTAGTGGAGGAACACAGAGAGAAAGGGGGCCATATTGTGGAGAGTTGACATTAGGCTCAGTGAGTGATTATTGTGAGTGAGGGGAAAACAGTTTAAATAAAGTAGACAATATCAGTACCCTGGAAAGATGAACTCTCACTCGTAACTGAAGTGAGCCACGTCCCTGCAGAGCACGCCACCCTCTCCAGCAAGTCTGCAGCTGGCACCACACATTTGTAAGCTCTGTGGAGTGTGTGGGTGAGTGTGCAGTAGGATGGTGTGGGCCCTCCTGCCCCACTATGCACACAGGGAGTTGGCTTTACCCAGGTTGTACTATCATTTCCAGCCAAATACCAGGAGAGGCTAGAGAGGAGTTAGAATTCACAGCAATTCAGTTTAATTTCAGTGTATTTCAGAGTGTGACTAAAGGACTTGGGAATGATTTTAGGTTTTCTTGCTATCTCTACTAAAGTATGACATAAATTTTCCCTACCAGAGCAGCTTGTTTAAATAACACTATATGCTCATAAAGACACTCCAAGGATATTCTTTTTTTTTTTCTTTTTGTTGTTAGATTCATTGAATTGAACTATTTGGTAGACAGGCTCTTGTGTGTTAAGCATAATTAATAAAAAATGCCACTATAATGAATTGAGTAATTTGTTTTCTGTGAACATATTTTCCATTTTCATCAAAGTAATGATATGCTCCATAGTTGAACTGAAAAAATACATTTAATTTGCTGATGATGGAAAGCAACCAGTCCCTAACGATCTCTTCTGCTTAGTACCTCACGTCCCAGATACAACCACTCCTTAATAGTTGTTATAGATTTCTTCCCCCCCCTCTCCCTTATTTTGACTGGGCAAGCCTTCACATGGTTCACAAATCTTAACAATATCCAAGAAGATATAGAATAATAACAACAGGAAGCCTTCAGACACCCCTGCTCCCCTTCCTTGCCTCCTGCCTGCCACTGGCTATGGCTTTATTAGTTTCTTATCTATCCACTGTGCCTTTATGTCAATATGGGCCAGGCCATGTACATATTTTATTTGTTTTCCCTTTCTGAGGTTTAGTTTCTAATGCTGCATGACATGTTTTTCAGATATCCTTTATATATCTCTTGATTTCTTAATTTAAAATGTCCATTCATTGATTCCTCTCATGAAAACAATGAATGCAGCCCACTTACACTAATTCCTCTACCAATTCCCCACATTGTTGACTTTATTTCTTATTTGTCTATGTGTTGATTGGTGCTCTAACCCTCTGCTTTGTTAGATGAAGATATCCAAGCCTCCTCTTTCTCCTCTTTCCCTTCCATCTCCGGTCCTTTGCCCACTGTGTCTTATGAGGGCAAGAATATCATGTACTTTCTGTTCCATAGCCAGTTCCCATCTCCCACGTTTTGTCTATGTATTATTTCTAAAGATTTATAACTAAGAAGATGTTTTCATTTTTATAACTATGAAAATTCATGAGCTCTAATATTAATCAGACTAGGGGCCCAGTGCACAAATCCATGCACCTTGAAAGGAACTGTGGGCCACAAGACTGTGGTGGGCACAGGGCGGGTCTCGGCCCATCCTCTGCGCCCCCTCCCAGCCCCTCCTGCTGCAGCCCCCAGTCCCCTGTCTGCTGGCAGCCCCACTCCTGCTGCCACTGCACCACGAAGCAATTGGGGCTGGCGCCAGCAGTGGGTGCAAGCGGGACCAGCGCTGGCAGCAGGTGTGAGCACTGGGCGGGACCGTGGCGCACAGGAGCAAAGAATTTTCAGTAACCACCAGAGGCTCGCCATGATAACAACAACCAGCACCCTGCCTTGGTCTGGCGCCCCCACTCACCTGCTCCACCCTCCCACCGGGGCCGATGCCAACCATGTTCTGCGCTCTGCCGCCTGCTGCGACACCCACCATGTTCTGTGCACGCTCCCTGGTGGTATCATCGCTTCTCTTACTTTTTCTTAGTGTTTGAAATTTGGTCAATCTCTGTGTTTGCATATTTGTAATTTTGTAATTCAGTTGGTGGGCTTT
The DNA here is from genome assembly GCF_028538775.1 of Myotis yumanensis. Taxonomy (NCBI): domain Eukaryota; kingdom Metazoa; phylum Chordata; class Mammalia; order Chiroptera; family Vespertilionidae; genus Myotis; species Myotis yumanensis. The sequence continues at coordinate 73,945,361 of NW_027223759.1, read as the reverse complement.
CATCTGAATCTTCAGACTCTCATCAGCTCTTTTTGTTGTTGTTTTTGTTAATCCTCACCTGAGAATATATTTTCCATTGATTTTTTTTTTTTTTAGAGAGAGTGGAAGGGAGAGAGAGCGGGGGGGGGGGGGAGGGAGAGAGAGAGAGAGAGATGAGAAAGACACATCAATTGGTTGCCATGTGCAGGCCAGGAATCAAACCTGCAACCCAGGTACCTGCCGTTGCCTGGGAATCAAACCCACTACCATTCAATGCATGGTTCGATCCTCTAATCACTGAGAAACACTGGCCAGGGCTAGCTCTTTGTTTTTTTAATCCATTATTATTCTCGTGAATTTTATCTGCTACATCTTCTGTTCTCTTGTACTGGAAGGACTTTTGATTGTCTGAACTTTCTAGACCTGGTGCTTTATAATTTTTCTCAAGTACTCTGTCCCCAGGTGGCTTTGGCACCTCAGTTTTATCATCTGAAAATAAAGATTATAGTGACTTTTACTTTGTCATTAGGGAGAAATGAAAGAATGTAGGCAAAACACAATGCAGCACTGGGGATCTAATATCAAAGCTCACACCATCAGGCTTTATGCATACTGCATCACTGTTTTTGTATTAGAAACTTATGAGGAACAGAATTTAAAGTGCAAACATGTTATGAGGTATTTTTCTGTTTTTTCCTCCTGGCATATCACTGTTTTAGAAGATAATAAATGTGGTTTTTAGCCCTGTGTTGTCATAAAAAAAAAAAAAAAAAAAAAAAAAAAAAAAACAGGAAAAAAAAAACTTGTTTGCCATATTCTGAGACTTTAGTTCTTCCCAGTGAAATGAATCCATGGACTATTTATATTACTTTTCCTCCCAAGATGAGCATTAAATGAATAATTGACAAAATCATGGAAGTGCTTCTTTTGCTAATGCTAGTCAGTACATATGTTACTTACAGTCTGTCATATCTTGCTTACTCCAATTCATCAATCTACAGGTTCTAAAGAGACACCTGGCTTTTGTAAATTGTGTTAATAATCGAATATGTATAGTTCAGTGGAATTCAATGATTTTTCTTTCTCAATTTTTCCATTTATTGCCTTGACTTTCCTCTTCCCTTTGACTGATATCTGTGATTTGATATATTACCCTGAATAAAACACTTCAAAAATATGTGCTCATTCTAAATATATATAATTTTTTGTTTGAATTGCTGCTGCTAGGGAGACCCCTCCTTGGCGTCTGTCTTTGGTTAGTTCAGGGCTTGGGCTTTTCCTGGTCTGGGGGAAAGTAGTGCAGTGTCTGGGACTAGAGAGCTGAGGCCTCCTTCTGCTCTGCCTCTGCCTGAAGAGCCCTTGGGCAGAAGTTCCCCGCCCCGGGGCTGTCTCTCCTGGTCTCTTAAAAAAACAACAGGGTGAAATCCTGCAGTTTTATGTTAAAGCACTGACTTTCCCCAGCAGGCACTGATATGGTCTCTTCACATTGACAGGTGTCCAGATTCCACTCGCCCCGAAACAGTGCGCCCTTGTCTCCTCCCATGCAAAAAAGACTGCACTGTGACCGCCTTCAGCGAGTGGACGCCCTGCCCGAGGCTGTGCCAGCCAGGTAGGCGGATGCTGATTCTTTCTGCTTTATTTCCTAACCACTTGCTTGTGTTCCCCACCGCCCAACAGCGAGAGAATGTGGCATGGGAGCACCCTTCCTGGGAACGAGGTTTGTAACATTTGCAAATAAGGTCTGGCATTTCAGATCCATCAGAACTAGGCGGGGCAAACATATTCTGTTGTGATGAGCCGTAACTTCACTGGGGTACACGGCGAGAGTACTCATCTTCTGCTAACCCTGCATGGCGTTTCGAACCATTCATATGTGGTTCCTATAAGGCATCATCTCCATCACAATTTTTATTTGTCGCTCCCGTGTGCACTTGTATTTCTTTATTTTAATGGTTACACTTTGTCCCCCGGGTGTACTTATAGGGCTATGGCCCAGAATCCTTCATACCAAGTCCTCCTAAACACACAGGAGCACTTCGGTAACATGATCCTCTTTCTTAGAACAGGACTTGCCCCCCCATCCTATTTACTAAAGAAGGAATATGCTAATTGACCCTCACATTGTGGCAAAGATGGCAGCACCCACAGCCAATAAGGAGGGCATATGCTAATTGACCACCCTGCTATCAAAGATAGCGGCACCCACAGCCACAAGATGGCAGTGTCCAGTCTCCTCAGCCCCACTGGGGTGGCAGGCGTGCCTCCCGAAGTCCCCCATCCCCGCAGCCCCCCAGCTGTCCAGGGCCGGCCTGAGGCACAGTTAACCAGGGCTGGCAGAGGCTTTTGCTGCTGGCAGTGGCAGCAGCAGAGGTGTAATGGGGCTTCGCCTTCCCCTGATCGCCAGGTCACCTCCCGCCTTTGAGGGCTCCTGGACTGTGAGAGGGGGCAGGCTGGGCTGAGGGACCCCCCCCCCCTTCAGTACATGAATTTTCATACACCAGGCCTCTAGTATTTATTATGGTTCCCTGATGAGCTAGTACATGGAGATATAAAGGTTCCTAGCCTCAAAGCTCCATTTAAGCCTAAGACCAGGAGTTAATAATGTAGTTGCTCTTCCTTAGTCTCACACCTTGGCCTTGCTCCTGTAGATCTTACCATTGTCACAGTAAGAAAAGGCACGTCCACGAAAAGGAAGGATGGAGAGAATATTCACCTGAGTGCCCAGAGTAAATTGGGGCTCAGCCACAAACCCCTGGCCTTCGCTTGATGGTCAGGTCCTCTGAAGCAGGGTATGGCCCTCACTGTTGCTGCACTCACCTCCTGGCGGAAGGCAGAAAGTGTGTCATTCTGCAAAGAGAGACTCCATCACAGAGGCTGAGAGCATTAACACCTTTCTGTGCAGAATCCCAGCTCAATGAATCTGGGATCAACCAAATGTACTTTGACTCTCACACATCTTCCTGGGAGTGACATGAGATGTGACCAACCTCGCAGTGACTGGCCAAGGGGTGGTGGCCGCTGTTGAAGATCATCATCATCAGTGTTTCAGGGATCAGTAGCAGGGCACCTGCTCCAAGTTTTAGAACTGCCATTTCCTCTTCTTAATGACTCTGTCAAAGCAGCAATGAAGTAGCATCCAGTGAGCTTTGCTTATGGATAGAATCAGAAAAAAACATATTGAATATAAAAGAGCTTTGAAAGTACAGTGAAATATTTAGCTAATCTTTCAAAGGGGGAAAACAACAATCTCTTCTAGAGATTCTCCAAAACATACTTTTCTGAATGAAGTTCTGACATGAGTGGACTGAATGAGCAGGGCTGGTCCAGAGAAGTCAGGGGGATGCCATTTCCGGACAGAGTGGGACAGAAGAATAATCTATATATGAAACCATTGGGAAGGCAGCATCTACGAAACTGGCTTTTTGAATTTTAATAGTAATGAACCCGAAAAACATACCAACTCTTAAAGGTAAATTTTGGAAACATTTACGAAGATAAAATAATCTGTGAGGATGGAATTGTATTGGATTCCTCTATTTCTTTTAGTTTCTTCCCTATGGAAGATAAGTATAATTCCTTTGCTAAATGGTTATAAGAAGGGAAATAACTGAATTAAAAAGGGTGCCCCCTGGCAGCCAGATATTGATGGGGGAGCAGTCAAGGCCTGCTGACCCTCAGGAGGTATATTAGTTTTGCTGAGCTGGTACACCCTTGTGGCCACAGATTATTTCAGCTACTGCTATTGAACCTATTCTACATTCAAGAAAAATCTCTCTGTCGCCCAGGGTGGGGGTGGGGGGGTGGTCTTCTCCTAGCACTGGCTAAGGATGGAGACATCATAGGGCATGTGAAATGATTGCTTTTTGAGCAATATTAAATTTTACTCCAATTTCCAGAAAATCACTTAATTATTTAAATGTTGGCATTGAAATAAAAATAGTTTTAAACCTCTGTGGTCTCTTTTTGCCTCCACTTTTTTCAAGCCTAGACAATTCTTTTCACAGCCTGGCAGCCAAGGGACTTGAAGGAGCAAAGATTCAATTTTCAGATTTCCTCTGGCTTTCCACTTCAATTCTATTTACCCTCCTGTTAGTTCACACCTTGGGAGTAGTAGAGGGATAGGCAAAAGTAGATTTACAGTTGTGGGTATGTGAAACGAAGTTTATTCTTGTATTATTATTTATTCTTGTATTACATATTTTTCCATATGAACAATTGTAAACCTACTTTTTCCCACCCCTGTATGGATCATTCAGAATTTCAAATAAGTCAAAAATCTCCTCATCTGGACTTGAGAATTTCTTCTACTCAAAGGCAAACTGTCGCCACCCTTTCTCTTTACCTACTCCTTTCAAGCACACATGATCCCGTCTTTCTCCCCACAGACTCATCTGTACTTTTGTCTGCTTGGGAAGTGGAGGATAAAGTACTGATTTACTCCCAAATAATGAGGAGTCTACACTGTGTGAGAGATTGAGATTTGGGGCCCAAAACAGTTCCTCAAAATAATGTTGGAGAGAATGTAATAATGTAATAACATTCCTTCAGAAAGTGACTTAAGCTAAGTCTCAGTTTTCAACTCTGTCCATTTTGGGTGTTACCTATTCTCAGTATTCTTCGAAAAATGAAATAAGATGTGCATCTCACATACATGCCCCAAGCGCAAGTCTCATTATACAAAGTATAGGTGCCTTTGATTTTACAAGCTCCACTGGGGGGTGACAGACCTCCTTTAGTCTATAATTTAAAAGCCATAGGTCACAGATCACCACAAATCCTAGTACTCTACTAGCAAATATTCCCAAAAACTTAATAGGAAGAATTACAAACACTTGGACTTGTAAAGGTTACATTTCTCAATCATACTCCTACTAAACTGAGGAGTTCTGCTAATAAAATTCATAAAGGACACTTTTCTTAATTCATAGGGAAAAAAAGAGATAGATATACTTCTCTTAATTTCTTTTAAAATTTTCCTCCTATGTGGGTTTTTCTTCTGCCTGTCTCTATTAAAACCCAGTGGGAAGTGGTTTTGATTTGGCAATAAAATAAAAATAAATGGAACATTATTTTTAAAGTCCCATGACCACATTCAGGGAGACCACTGATAAGAACCGCTGCTCAGAGCTGGAACTCTTAGTTGGAGTACCTACACTTCTTCACAGCATATGTTAGTGCAAATAGTAGCTGATAGGGAAGCATCCTCAGTCCACACACGTCCTCCTCTCCACTACTTCCTCTTCATTCTGGGCCAGAGGTTGATGTACATTTGCAGAGACCTGGAGTTCACAGTATCACCAGCTGGGATTTTATTTTACCCCCTGCAATGGCCCCAGGATGTAGGTCTAATTGTATATGACTAACAGGTGAGGAACACCCAGCTCAAAAAGATGAAATCACTGATCCAAGATCACCAAACATGGCAGAGGCGAAGCCACGGTTGGGATCCAGATTTCTGTGACTGCAGGGCCTGCCTGTATTCATCCCACAACAAGTTATTTCTCATATTCCTAAGCACAGCTCATCTGGTTTGTTTATTACCAATCGGAGAACCTGAAACCTGGTACAGCTAGGGAATATAGTCAATATATTGTAATAACTTTGTATGGGGGCAGATGGCTACTAGGATTATTGCAGTGTTCATTTTGTAAGGTATATGAATGTGGAATCACAGTCTTGTACATCCGAAATGCATAAAATATTGTATGTGAACAATAATTGAAAAATAAGTGAATTAATTTTATAAAGAAGATTTGTGAAGAGGCTCCGCATGTTACAGACCTGCCACACATTGCTTTCATGTGCGCTATCTCATTCACTGTCAGGGCAGTTTGATGACAAAGGAACAGCTGTTCCATGAGTCCTGCTCTGTAAATGAGGATCTTCAAGGAAAGCACCCCTGGTCACCTGACCCAATAGAAGCAAAGATACCCGGTTTAAATTAAACGTGCTACATTGCCTTGCCTAGTGAGCCTGTACAGTACTACACAAAACAAAGCTGGACAAGTTCAAATCTTATCTGTAATAAGCTATAGTAACTTAATATCATTGTCTTGGCTTCATCTTACTGCCTCTTTCTACCAAATTAGTAATACCTGTAGCATTGACATTCATTATTCTATTGAATTCTTTCCTCAACCCTATATGAAAAGAGTGATCACAACCCCATGTTACATATGAGGATACAGAGACTTAGAAATAGGGCCCAAGATTGCAAAACTGATAAATGGCAAACCATGTGGAATCCTAGTCTCTTGACCACTCATGTAGGAGTTAACATTTGCTGAACAATCCCTGTGTTCCAGGCACTTTGCTAGGTTAGGTACTATATATGCATAGAGTGGTGACTGAAAAACACATCCAGACATCATGGAGATCACAGTCTAGTGGAGGAAGATAGAGCGATTGAACACATTGCCCAAATGAATATGCAGTTACAAAGTGTGGTATGTGCTTTGCAGAAATCCATGGTGCTATGGGGGAAGGTAGTAAGGAAAATCAGAATGACCCTCCATCTAGAATATCTTTCTCTCTGTCTCTACTGTTTGCCCATTCTACCAGATGTAAACGTTTTCCTTCTCCACTCAATTTGTCCTGCTCCTGCTGCTGGACATAACTAGTCCTCATTCTTGAGTCCCCAAATGAATGGCTCGCATTTTAGCACTTGGTTTCTTCTCTGATTATATTTTGCTTCTTCTCTGAAGGACGGTGAAGTCCTTGGGGCCTTGAGCCTTTTCAGTTTTCATTCCCAAAGTGCCTGGTAATACACTTAATACAGAATAGAATTCAGTAAACCCGTGTCAAATAAATGGATGCCAGTTAAAACCTGCATCCTTTTTAAAAAATTATTTCTTTATTGATTGAGGTATTACATATGTGTTCTTATCCCCCATTGCCACCCCCCCCCACCCATGCCCTTACCCCCCTTGTGTCTCTGTCCATTGGTTAGGCCTATATGCATGCATACAAGTCCTTTGGTTGATCTCTCCTCCTTACCCCCACCCTCCGCTACCTTCCCTCTGAGGTTTGACGGTCTGATCGATGTTTCTCTGTCTCTGGACATAAACTGATGCACAAAACCTGCATCCTTAAGCAAACCTAACAAACTTCTAAAAAAAAAAACAAAAACGTGATCTGCCTTTCCCACTAAATTTCTTTCTTAAATGATTTGTGTAGCTTACTACAAGAACACACATGATGATGCCGGAGATAGCATATGTGCACTTAGAATCAGGTTTGTTCTGGTTACCTGGAAAATGTGGTTAAAAGGAAAGCATGTACTATCATTTTATTTATTTATTTGATCATTCATTCATTCATTTGTTTATTATTTTTAGTGAAGTCAGTTTATCATTATTTTTAATGAAATCTTATGAGTATCTCATGGGAAGCAAAGGCTATTCGATTGCTAATTCCTAAAGGGCATTTCCTATTGTAACTTCTCATTTCAACAGAGGACTCCAATAGAAGTGATATGTCTACAGAAGATAAAGTGGGGTTTCTCTGTTTGTTTTCCTAATGAAACACAGGGTATAATGTTAAAATGCAAAATTATGGTCAAGTGCAGGCTTTTGTGGCCTAGATTGACCCAAGTGTAAACCTTAGGATAATTTGATCAAGTTTCTGAAGTGCCCAGGCACTTCCAACTCAGAATTACTGGGAATGTTTGCTAAAACCCTAAGAGATTCTGATTTAGAAGTTGTACTGAGACCTCAAAATAGACATTTAAACAAACTACCTTAGTGATTCTTAGACATATCAAATAAAGCTTGAGAATTACTGAACTATAGAAACGCTTAATTTAACCGTGGGCCACTGGATTGTTTGAGAAATGTGTAACTTGCATCTGCTATATTTTTCTGATTGAATCTATTTCAGTTTTCAAGGATCCAATCCCTCTAGCTCCATTAGGCAGGAAGGGGCTTGTTGGGAAGTTATAACAGCAGAAAGGGGCTTGTTGGGAAGTTATAACAGCAGTTCTTATAGATGTCCAAAAAGAAGAAAAGATTATCACGAAGGTGGTATGGGAACTAGAAATGCAAAAGGGACTGAGGCTCCTCTTTTCAACTCTCAGAGCTGGCTGATCCCTCCTCCGGCCCCCTCTGCTCCTCTGTGCACACCTGCGACCCTCTCCCTTCTAACGGGCTTGCTCTGAGTCTCTGTGCTCATAACTAGCAGACACAGAGCTCAGAATCGCTGGCCCAGACCCTGCTCTACAATACTAAATCAAGCACAGAACACTGACACAAACTTCCCTTGGGTCTCTTTATTCAACTTACAAGCAAAAGAGTCTGATGGCCCAGTTTGTTCCAGTCCCTCAATCACCCAGCTGCCTGCAGATCAGCTCCCTTGTCATCAGGAACCGTCTAGAAGGGAAAGGGACAGTGTGTAGAAAGGCAGCAGGAACTGAGTATGGGAGCGCTCTGCTCAGTTAGGGCGAGTGGTTGTTCATCACAGAGACTGATCTCTCCATAACATCCCAGCTCAGCGCGCTTTGGGTGAGAATGCAGGATATGACTAATTTCCTCCCTTATGTGTCCACCAGTGCTGACCTCTAAGCAGAGGAGGGACAAAGCCTACCTCCTTATTTTTAACGCAAAAGCCACTTTGAGCTTCAGATTGAGAGGAGAGCCATTGTAAATAAGGTAGAAATACAGAGAAGGAAAATGAAGCTCCGGGGAATATAAATGCAGTAGGATAACATTTTCTGGTAGAACAGAAACTTGGAGGAGAGAGAAAGGACTCTCTCCTTGAGCATGATCTGGGCCAGATATTTTACTTTAAACAAACAAAACATGCAGTCTGTGTGTACGTGAATTTTTATTACAGTGCCTAGGCTATCATGCCTAGGGATTCTCGATCATAAACAGTGTTGTCCTGATTGTCTGATAAAATAAACTAACATCTCAAACAAAATCAAATAAACAAAAAAGCAAACAGAATAAACAAATGCTGATTTAATGCATGAAGTTCTGTCCTTTACACCTGAAATCCATGGTTATGTCTTCTTAGTTTGCATCTAATAGTTTCTCTAAAGCACCATTAATCTTCTTTATTCAGCAGTCAAGCTACATTACCATAAATAAATCCTAAGGCTCACATGGGTATTTATAATGATTTATTGTTAGCCTTAGTGGCAAAAAAAAAAAAAAAATCTGTTTCTTTGGATGTGAAGGCTCTTTCTTTTCAAATGTTTTTACTTCTGGCTGGTTTCTTTCTCATATCTGGAGAATTCTCTGCAGACAATACAGTATAACACAATATAATCCTTATTTGATTATAGAGTTAAATGAATTGCCTTTCAGAAACCAAGGTACCCATTCTAATTAGAAGTTTATTTTTAGACTTTCAATGTACTTCCTATGAAGAACTAGAATAAATTAGTTTAGATTTAACAGGGTGTTAATTTATTAAATAATTTTCTACAATTAAAAAGTATACATTATGTTTCACTTCCTTGACTTTAGTTGCATTTTAATATGATTCTCAATTAGATGTGATTTCAGGAGGTTTTTGACTGACTGGATTAGCTAGTATGATGGTAGATTTTTAAACTATTTAATTTGCATTACTATAACAAAGCATAGAATGCCTAGAGTGAGAGGTAGAGTTAAATGTTGGGATCTTAATATGTCAAGTTGGAAGTTTAGGTTGTATAAGACCATCAAATAGTTTATGTAAGAAATCAAGAAGGAAGTAAATTCAAGCTCAAAATTAAGTAGATTCCTCAAGTTTAACAAACAACTTTTAAGTGTTTCCTAAAAGGTATCACTGGATCTTCTGCTTAATCTCTTGAAGTTCCTTCAAAATTGAGTTGCTACATGGAGATGGTTCAGATAGAATATGTGTACTAAACGACATGTTTACAGTGATAGGGAATAAAATATTCCAAAATCAATATGCTAGGAATGATAGATTCTCTGTCATTTGAGATTTTCCCCATTATACTATTATTACTATTATTTAATTTTCCTGATACTTAAAATACATGTGTTTGTTTGTTTTTTAATTTAGAGGCCTTGTGAATGATAACCAAAGTAGGAGTATAGAGTACATGAATGCAATGACAAGTCCTGTGGGTAGTTCTGTTCATTTCTTTTTTAAAAATATATATTTTATTAATATTTTACAGAGAGGAAGGGAGAGGAATAGAGAGTTAGAAACATTGATGAGAGAGAAACATCAATGAGTTGCCTCTTGCACTCCTCCTACTGGGGATGTGCCTGCAACCAAGGTACATGCCCTTGACTGGAATTGAACCTGGGACCTTTCAGTCCGCAGGCCGACGTTCTATCCACTGAGCCAAACAGGTTAGGGCAGTTCTGTTCATTTCTTACTCGAGCCAGCAATATTCTCTACCATTGCTGAATGACCACAGCACTTTTTGAACTGAGCTTTGATTATATTCAATAAAGCACTTATATTCTGTTTTAAGCTTCTCACTAATTTGTTCATGTGTTGTGGAAGGAGCTTGACCTATAGAATCTAACATATCTATAATGGACTCCTGGTGTCTTTATTTAGTTAACCTCTCTGAGACTGTATATATTTATCGTTAGCATAGCTCTAACATGTAGCATTCATGAGACAACTTACTCCCTAGGGCTTACTTATCCTACATGTAGAGGCTAGCTCAGCATGTGCTAAGTCCCTCCTTGTCTTCCATTCCGTATTTCATCTCCCCTGACTAAGTTATAGGATGCATGAGTACTCAAGGTCAAGCCATAAAATTATTATTTTAATAATGAAAAGATACTTAGAAGTAAGGGTGTGTGACCAACAAGCTCATACATTGTCTTTGATATTGAGGAAGTCTAACTTTTCCACTCACCTATTCCTCCCATTCTGATTCAGAAACAATTGAGTCAGAGCAGAGGGAGATCAAAATAGCAGCTGACTCTCAACCCCAGAATTAGACAGGCTTAACCACCTGGCCACAGTCCATGTTGTATACCTACACACTTGATTGGGGACGAGTGAGAAAAGATCAGAGTATGTGCATCCTCTGAGCAGATGGAGCCCAAAGAAAGAAAAGGAGAGGGAAGGAGGAGCCACATATGCTCACTTCCTCCTCCCAAAGTCATGAGTTAGATGCCACTCCTTCTTCCCAAAGGAGAAACAAGTGAGGGAGGTTGTGAGTCCTGAGACAATGAGGCTAAAGAAGTGGGTCACCTCCACATGAAGGGATAATCAGGAGGGCTTCAGCCTCACAGTCTGTTGCTTTGCAACTTTGTGAACTGACGTCCTACCTTGTACTGCTTTCTTTACCTTTCCGTAGCCACGGCTTCCTTTCTGACCATTTTGTTCAGCCTTTCACTTGCTGCCCCTTCTCCCTAAAATGCTCTTCTCCTAGCCCTTGGCATAGGTGCCTTTAGAGCAACACTTCATTCTCAGTTCAAATGCATGACTCAGAGTTTTTCTTTGGTAACTTTACTAAGGACCCTCCCCCCACGCCTTCTTCCCTCTCTCTACCTTGCTCATCACCCTGTCATTTTCCTCAGGGCAGTTAGCAGTCCCTAAGTAGTCTCTGTGTGCTGTGCACTGTTTACACACACTGAATAGTGGCTGCCATCCTGTACGTGCCTAACCATCTATTGAATGAATGATAAGAGATGAATGTATTATTAACTTAACAAATCCTTTCTTTAGGGCTTATTACTAGTATATACCAAGTTCTATGTCAACTGCTAATAACATTAAGATGAGTAACACAAGGTTAGTTAAATCATAGGACTTTTGAACAGGGGAATCAAGTAGGCAAACATTTTTTTTTTTTCTATAAGGAATGAGCACAGGGTATTTGCAGTCAAAGAGTAGGGGCTCGAATTCTAGCTAAGTGGCCAGAGGAGGGAAGATTTGATATATCAGGAGTTTCCAAGTAAACATGGGGTAGAACTTCTTACAGGTGGTAGAGGGCAGGTGCGTGCAGGAATCAACTGTATGAGAGTACATTTTAATTAAATGAATTGCAGGCAGGAAGCTGTGACACTTGGGATGCGTAATGCATTATGAGGGAGTGATGAGAATAGAGTTAGAGAAATATGCAGGAGCCAGCTTATGAAAATAGCTATGCTATCCTAAGAAGATTGGACATTACATGGAATTCTGATAGACCATTTAAATTTTAAGCATGGGTGTGATAATATCAGATATGTGTTTTAGAAAAATAGTACAGGAAATAATGAGGTTAGACAGTATTAGGAGCCAGGAAAATTAGGAGGTCATTCAATTATCCAGGCAAGTAATGAGGAGAATCTGTTTTCTTGAATAAAAGAAATGTGCATCATTGGTGAGCATATAAATTACTATAACTCCACATTGTTTAATAGACCGTCTTCATGACCTGATGTGCACTGGGCTCTTTGCTCATCCCATGGAGTTCATGGTTTGTAGTTGCTGGGGGTGGGGTCGGGGATAAAGCTCCAACCAACTGAGCAACCTGGCCAGGGCAATCCAGCCAGTCTTGTCTCCTTTTTTCTTTCTGGAATTTGACTCTGGCCTTTGTACATACTATTAGCTCTGCCTAGACTTCTCTTCCCCTAGATATTATATAGATGACTTGCCAACCTCCTTCATGTTCTTGCTCAAATATTCCCTTCTCATTGAGGCTTTTGAAGTTTAAAATTACAACTCACTCCCTCCCCCACCACACACACACACACACACACACACTCCCTAACTTTCATCCACATTATTTTTGCAGGACACTTAATTGCCAAATAAACACTAAATATTTAAAATGTATTTGTTTTTTATTTTTAAAAATATGTTTTTATTGATTTTAGAGAGAGAGAGAGGAAGGAAGAATGAGAGAGAAACAACTACTGGCTGCCTCCTACATGCCCCCTGCTAGGGATCAGCCTGCAATCTGAGCAGGAACTAGTGACCTCTCAATGCATGGGATGACCCTCAACTAACTGAGCTACATGGGCTAGGGCTAAAATTTATTTTTTAATTTTCTTTATCCTTTCATTAGAATGGAAAGCTCCTGAGGACAGGGCTAATGTTTGTTTGTTTTTCTGTTCTTGTGCCATATTCTTAATTTCTAGAACAGAATCTCCTCCTTAGAGGATTTCATTATTCTTTTTCCCTGAACAATGCAGAACACCTTATAAACAGTTATGTCTTGGGTTTTGTCTTCCAAGTAGTGCAGTGGGAATTTTAGCTCCACACATAGATTAATTAATAGAGGCATCTGTTTAGGAAATCTCTGGGTGACTTTTTTTCTGTTAGTTCTAAAGTGAAATCCAAGACAGACAGCACTCCCACTTTTTCTCTAGTTTAGAGCAGACTTTTTTTATAGTCCACACACTAAAGACTTGCGAGCGCGCGTGCGTGCATGTGTGTGTGTGTGTGTGTGTGTGTGTGTGTAAGGGTCTCACTGACCAAACCTTGCCCTATGCTCTGGTTTCAGGCTTTGTTTCTTATTTCCTAATTTATCATATCTGTTAAAAGTCCAGGTCTCACCACCAGCAATAGCGAGAAATTTTCCAATGGCCAATGATCCAAAATTCCCCCTTAATTTTGAACCTTTTTTTTGCCATGCATTTAAAAAAAATATTTTGAAAGCATTTCAAAGAGAATTGCAAAGGAAACAAAAAGGAAAGGAAGAGAAACCTATAGGGCATTTCAACCAATTATAACCCATTTGATAATTGAGACACAAATTGTAACCCAATGGCAGATGGATAATTGAAGTATTTTAGGTTAATTGGTATTCATATTTCAAGGTATGATAGTGCTCCTATGGTTATGTTTTAAATAAGCCCTTATCCTTTATAATTCTATCCTGAAATAGTTACAGATAAAATGATGCGATAGCTAAATGTTCTTTGAAATAATTCAGTTGTGTGTGAGTGAGCAGGTGTATAGAGGAAACAAGCTTGCCATGTAATTATTGATGATAATGGGTGGATACACTGAGTCCATTTGATATGTTTGAAAATTTGTGAAGTTAAATATATAAACATTATAAAATGAATTAAAACCAAACTTCTCCAGCATCCTAGTTTCCATGTGCTTCTTCAGACATGTACTCTGCCTCTTGGGTAGAAGAAACTAATGTCTCCAAATTTTCATTCAAGAAAAAAGAATTTTAGAAGGTTATATGATCATCTAATTATGGATTCTTTTCATTTATTCAAAAATAATTTCATTTATGGTAAAAATAATTTACCATTGTCTACTAGGTTTCACAAACTATAATAAGTCCTATAGATGCTTACTGCTTGGAGGCAGAGAGACAACGGAGTTCAACCTAGGAGTGCAAACTAGATCTCTGTAGAGACATGAAGGTATGAAAAGAGGGTGGGTTGGAAAGACTTCTTGAAAGACTTGGCCCTCTGTTCAGTCTCCAAGGGAGCATACAGGTTATCTAGATGCAGAGGAAGAGAAAATACACTAACCCAATCCCCCACACTAACCTGAATACCAACTAACCATTTTACATACTTACCAGACACCAAACCCTGAGCTACTTTATATTGCTGTGTGTGTGTGTGTGTGTGTGTGTGTATTCTATTTTTTCAAAGCCCCAATTAATTATTTCTCTTTGAGGCACCAGAAGATCAGTAATTTTTCCAAGTTCACAGAAACACTCATGTTAAAAAGTCATATTATTTTATCAACACTAAGTCATAAGAGGACTTTAAAAGCCAATCAATTTATGTTAATACTGCAAAAACAGTGGAGACAGCAAGACAAACAGTAACACATGCTATGTGCATAAAATGGATAATTAAGTGTCTTTGTCGACACTGATAAAATTTGTAGTTAAAAATGAAAAGGTTTATTTTAATTGGCTTGCTTGCACAGTTATTTTTCTTTAACTTGTCTTACCACTATTCCCCCAATAAAAAATTTAGTATCACAAGTGCTATTAATGTCTGAGTGGTTCCCCACAGCTAACATTCAGGTGAACCAGTTTTTATAGGTGGACACATCCTGGAAAGGGCATTACAAACAGTTTCCGAAATCAGGATTTATGTGGTTGAGCCATGATGCGTGGTGGAGCATTTAGAATATGGCCATCTCCATAAAGCAAATAGCTGGCAACGTCCTGTAAGAACAGAGAAGCTGAGGATCTGAAGTTGCTAGCTGTGTGTTTCTGAATTGTGTCCTCCCTGCTATGACACATAATCTTGACCTAGAAGCCCTTCTGTCCTCTAGCTGTCAGCTCTGTGTTAGGCATGAATAGCATCCTTTAATGCCAATGAGGATATAAAGCATTAATACATAACAGCCACATGGATTATTTAAAAGGATTTTCCTAATATATAGTTCAGTATCCATGCCTAACAATGATGGTAACATCTTGAGCTTGTATCCTAGGTGACTTCTGTGCCCTCAGAAACCTGCTTTTATACCGTGCAATATGGTGTTGCCGTGTGTTTCAGTATCAATGATGATGGAGTGCAGCACATTAGGGAGCCTTGTAGCCGGCAGCCACTAGACGTTTCATCTGCTAAAATGAAAAGGGGCCAGGATGGGGGAAAACAAATGCCTGTTATTTCATACACATTGGCAAGAAGCAAAGACAAGTACAACTTGTCATTATAAATTGTGCTGTTAACCCTGGTCGTTTATAGTACACATTTCCAATTATGCCCATTATGATGTACTTAGCTAGAGGGCAGTTTGCATTTTTTAAAAGTGTTGAGAGCAGTAATGATTTAGCTCGTGCTCATTTGTTTTCTATTGCTTGGTTAGCCATGCTGCATTGTCTTTTTCTTGTTTTACATATTGGATGAATAAGAGATGTTAGTTTTAAATGTGCTAAATCAGTGGTTCATTGCCCTGGAGATTGTTAAAACACGCCATTGCTTGGGCTTTAGTCACCAGAGATACTGATTTAAATGGCTTAGGTTTGGGGGGGTACATTTTGAGTCTTTAAAAGCCTCGCTTGAGATTCTGATATGCGACTAGGGTTAAGTTCCTCATGGGTCCGGGAGACCTCAAGCTTACTTACCTATGTGTGACTTCACTTGTGATATTTGAGAGAGGAAGGGCCAGAGTCAAGACTGTCACTATTTGATAAGGTTAGCTCTTCAAACTGGAGGTGTTTTCAGAGCAGCAGTGGTTGGGGACAGGAAGTAGAGGGTATTAGAGATAGTCTCTAGAAATTAGAACTATTGCCTACAATCAGGAAGTGGGTGGTGCCTACCATAGAAAGAAACTGTTTATTTGCCTGGACTGCGATCCTAGATGGTTTATGCAGATATAAGCATGAGTTATTCCTTCTCAAATCTATGGCAAGGGCTTGCCTGTAAAGAACTTTAAGTTAAGTGGTTAGTTATGTATGTATTACCTTTTCAAGAAGATTTAAATCCCACTTAATTAGGCATTCCTAACAGCTGTCCTGTGTGTTGGCTCAACAGAATTACCCACTGAGGACAAGCAAGAAAATTGAAACGCTGAAAGGTTAAGTGCACCGCCCAAGGTCACATAGCAATTCTGTAATGAGCTGGTATTAGAAGTAAGTGCCCTGAAGGTCTTGTCTGGTGCCAGAGCCATTGAATTTGGCTTCTGTTGCAAAGTGAATGGTGATTATGAAAATTTAAGAATATAGCATACATTTTTTTCAGGCAACATTTCAGAATGAAATGAGTATACGGATATCCTGGAGCCTATTTTGAACATTCCTGGAAGTTTAGCAGAAAAGCTTTGCAGTGCTGTTTAATTCCATATGTATATAGATAGAATTTTGAGGTACTTAGATATCTAGGCTGGGCAGGAATTCTGGTGGAGAAGGCTGCTCTAATGTGTCTACCCTATATTTAGAACATCCAGAAAAATAGGAAGGAAGTCTATGAAAACTTTCCACTCATAGTTCTTCTAGGGCATTGTTTTTCACCCCTGAGAGAGCATACTGGGTTGATGGCCTTTGGATAATAAATACAAAGTTTATGTCATCATTTCTGAATGCTTATAAAACTATAGAGAACTACATTATTATCCATCCACCAAGTTTCACTTCTGCTTCACTGGGAGATTTAATAATGCATGTATGTGCCTTTCCTTTTAACATGCAGCACCTGGGTGCATCTCTACACCTGCTAAATATTTATCAACAGGGACAACCCTGAATGTGGTAAGTGCTTACCTCTGAGAACTCAGGGTCACAGTCTCTGTTTTTCCAAATTTTAGTGGGAGATAGTTGGGGTGATGATGAGCCTAATTTGTACCTTTTTTTAATAAAGAAATTCAGCTCAATATTAATGATAGTTGTGAATAAACTAGAAAGGGGTGTTCTTTTGTGTATAATTGGTAGGTAGAGAGAATGTACTTTTTAGGGGATTTGATGTTGAAGAAACATGGGCTACCTAACATCATACTGAGATCTCTGTCTATGGAATTGGCTTAGAAACAGACTTCTTAATGACCAATTGAAATTTTCTGCCAAGTGAAAGTTGTTTACTCTTCACATTCATGCTCTATTTTGAGAAAACACCAGTTCTCTTTAGTTACTGAGTAACTAAAAGCTATTGTAAGGGCTTGCATATAAAGAATTTTGTGATGTTTCTATCACAAAAACATAAAGGAGCTCCAGTCAATTGTTTTGAGGTAAGCTCTATACTTTCTTTCCCTTTAATTTTTGATTTAATGATTTATGAGCTAATGTGCTTGGGGCACACAACAGTCTTCTTCAGATGCTTGAACTGCTATCTCAAACAGAACTCTGGCAAGGCATAAAGGTCTAGTAATCACATTGAATAGATAATTTTGAGAATAGCAGTGCAGTCTACCTTTTCTGCACATTTGAAATGTAACTCAATGCCACAATGAAAAACAAAATGTGCATGTTTCTTAGATTCTCATGGGGTGGTGAGGATTCATATAATCTTCCATACAAACTAAGGCACTTCTGAAAGTGAGTGAATGAGCTATTAGTATTTAAGCCAGCATAACAGGCATTAATTAGGACTTCCCTAAGCAAACAGGATGTTTGATCACCATCACCAATGCTATGAGAAGATGGTTGGTAACAATGGCCTGACAATTGTAGATTAATTTACCAGGGGCATGGAATTATTTTAAATCATTCATGGTCTCCTAGATGCTCAGAACATGGAGAGACCCAGCACTCAATGGAAGAGTGGTTTGTTATATTTTTCTTTTCATTAGAAACAGCCTCAACTGTTGAAGCTTTCCTTCTACTATTTTTCTTTATTTTTTAATTTTACTTTATTTTATTTTTAAATTTTGTTATATTGCTTAAAATATTACAAAGAGTAGTACATATGTCTCCTTTTTGTTTCCCCCCTTGACTTCCCCCTGGCTTCCCCTACCCCCCAGTGTCTTGTGTCCATTGGTTATGCTTATAAGCATGAATACAAGTCCTTTGGTTGATCTCTTACCACGCCCCCCGCAACCCTCCCCAGCCTTCCTGCTGTAGTTTGACAGTCGGTTCAATGCTGCTCTGCCTCTGTATCTATTTTTGTTCATCAGTTTATAATGGTATTTATTATCCATAAATGAGTGAGATCATGTGGTATTTTTCTTTCTACTATTTTTAAATCTTTCTTTTCACCTTCTCTCCTGAACTCATAATATGCAAGAGAAGAGTCCTGTACCAGGCAGTCTGTACATACTTTACATGCAGTGACATGTAATTATTATAAGCAATCACGTGTAATAGAAACTTTTATTTGGACTGTTTTATAGCCAAAGAAGCTGAGGCTTAGCTAGATAAAAGGAATTGCTTGAAGTCCAGCAGATACTAGGGTGGTAAGCTCACCCCCAGAAAGTATTTCTTTGCGGTTGTTTTTATTATATGCAACTTATATATCATTGGTGCCATCCTTTTTGCTTCAAGATCAATGAGAGAGGGGTAATCAGCAGATTTGGGGTTTTGTTTGTTGAATGGTAACCTGGAAGTGTAAGTGGTGCTGAGGAACAGAGCAACAGATGAGAACCACGCCTTACAAGGCAGTAAGCCTGGGAGACTATTGATCCCATGAAGCCAAATGAGTCATTGAGATTTATTAGACTAGGAGTAATGGAGGTATTTGAGAAACAAGGGAAAGGCAAGAGGTCATATTTTAAAAATATACCATCAGAATTATGAAGATTGGTGTTGAACTAACTGCCATGAATTGCTGATAAATACCCACCCTGTCTCTACTTTGTACATATTCTTGCCTTTAGGATCCATCTCCCGGTGTTCATATCTAACCCCACTCTGTCAGCTGTGCTCATGTTCACCATGTTCTACCTGCTTTCCTCGTACTCTCACATTTCAAATCAATTGGAAACTTGGGGAGTCAGTTCTTTAATTTAAGTCATTGATGAATAACCCAGCACCAGGGATCAACACTCATGATTTTTTGTTGTTGTTAATCCTCCCCAAGGATATTTTCCATTGGTTTTTAGGAAGAGTGGAAGAGAGAGAGAAAGACAGAGAGAAACATTGATGTGAGAAACATCAATAGGTTGCCTCCTGCAGGAGCCCTGACCAGGGCCCAGGCCAGGGAGGAGTCTGCAACCAAGGTATGTGCCCTTGACCAGCATTGAACCTAGGACCCTTTGGTCCACAGGCCAACACTCTATCCACTGAGCAAAAGCAGCTAGGGCAAAATCATGATTATTTAATTCTGTGTGATGTGCCCCAGCTCACCTGGCCATGAATCACCCATAAATATTCTTTTCATGCTGATTTTTCCCTCCTCTGCTACCATCTTTCCAGGAAAGACTATTGTAGGCCTTCACAGATAATCTATAAATATTCCTCCAGATGTGTATCCCACTCATGTATTTTCTGTTAAATATTGTTTTTGATCTTTAAGTTGCCACATTTTCTAAATTTATTCCTTTTGACTATAATAACTTATGTATGCCTGCTGACTTACTAATTATAAGATATGTATAAATCAAGATTGAGTTTAGATTAGTTGTTTATTAGCCATAATCATGTTTGAGCAGTTGTTTATGTTTGTAAACAGGCACTTTAATTTATTGTTATTTTTTCATAGGCCTAATGAGGTTGGTACCATCACTCACTAAGCCCCACAACTCTGTATTTTTATTGACACTTAAAGCCTTCTGCAAATAGGGTGTCACTGAAGAGTTTATTAGAAAGGAAAAGATATCCTTTGGGAATAACAGAGGACCTGCTATGTGGACTCCTCCCTGGAATGTTCCTTTCTTTTTCTTTATCTTACCATGAAGCCTCTTTTATGAAAAAACAAACAAACAAACAAACAAACATGGCTTTTGATGTCTGTTTAGCTGCAGTTTTAATCCTAGCTAGGTGACTTTGTGCAAATTATTTATCTTTTTCTCTCTTTGTTCTATTATTTATAAAATGGGTGTAATAATAATAGTAATAATACCACCAACATAAAGTATTATACTAATAAAATGAGATATATGCAAAATGCTCAGAATTGGATCTGGTGTAGATTAAAGTCATAATACCTGGAAACTTCCACTACATTTTATATATATTTGTAATACAAATGCTTTTCACCTGCAAAGTTGCTGTCTTCCCCTTTTCAACCTTCACCTTAATATCTATAGGGCATGAAAATCAATGCAACTATTTTCCCCAAAGTTTGAATTCATTTACTTATAATTAAACTATAAAGCAGAATACCTCCACGTGCGAATGTGCACTGTGCATGTGTGTGTATGGTGCGTGTGTGAGTGGATGTATTGTGAAGGAAGAGGCACCAGTCATGTTATCTCTCAATGTGAAGTAAAGGCATCCCTTTATTTTTTTCTATCGTCTCCAGTCTTCCTTTTTTGTCTCCAAAGATAACACTTAGATAGAACACACACACACACACACACACACACACACACGTGTGTGAATCCTAAAGGTAAACAATAGTTTTTAGCATAAGTACAGTATGATTGGAATTAACTGAGAGAGGGGGACTAGATTTTTCCCCAAAGGCATAAGTATTTAAAAATAGTGTTCCTGCCCAATGAAGATGACTTTAATATTATTTTGCAGGCAATTTTAAATATATTTTTTTTCTTTCTGATCTTTTTTTTCTGTACTCCTTACAAGGCCTTAACTACATTTCAGGAGGAACCGATTATAGCACCCATCTCTGTCAAATACTAGTAGCATCTGTCCTTTGACAATATAAGCATCTGCTGTCAAGAAAAAAGGTGGCTCATTCAAATGGGGCAACTGGAGAAAATTAACTGGATTATTTACAAAGCAGTGGACAGGATGAATGTAAACTGTAGTACTTGCCCTAGTGACAGCCCCGATCCTGAAAGCTGATAGAGGTAGGAGCTGTTAGTAGAACTCAGAGGAAGTGGCTGAAGGAGGTGCCACTCCACAGGAACTGGGGCTTTTTATAGGGTGGGGAGCCAACTTGTGGTGATCCAGAGGATGAAATCTGGTGGAATAAATACTCTGATTTTTCTCTCACCTCTTGCCATCTTTTTTCCTTCCATTGTTTGCCCATCCCCGATTGACCAAACCAACCTAGAAGCCAATGGATGAGTAAACTCCTTCTGTGGTCAGCCTCCTTGTTACAGAGCAGGTTAAAGAAGGGAAACCAAAAAAGGGAGCAGATGGCAAAGATTCCATGCATGCCCTTAACTGAATAGTTCAAGAGCATGAAATGTACAAATGTCAGTCTCCCCTTTTTCCCTTAATCTCATTAAAATGATAGAAATGAATTTTAAAAGCCCTAATTCTTGCCAACAAAAAAGAATAGGACCATCAGTGGATGAGAGGTATCAATTAATTTATGGAAGACTTCGTGGCCAAAGGTTGAAGGGCAAGAAGCTGATGACATCACGGGAAGCCATGACCTAACTGAACAGGAGTGTGGGTGGCAGTAGAGAGGAAGCCGTCTACCCAGGAAGGCTTCTTAGACCATAGGTGGCTGGTCTAATGGAAGACAGCAGTGAGCAGTGGGACTGGAAAGAAATAGGTTATATAAAGCCTTTAAATAACCAGTAAACATGTAGAAATAACGATATAATTATAAAAAAAATTGAACGATGGTGCAAAGTAAATTCTCATCAAGTATAGCAGAAAGTCAATAGATGATGTCTAAAGTTAATAAATCAAAAAGTAATGCCATCAGCATGTTATTTATAGATTTGGAGGTAACCACAGAAGAAGTAAATAAGAAACAGTTCATAATGTTTGGGGAGGAGGATAGGGAATGGATCAGTCACTTCTCACTATGTCTTTTTGTAGTAATGAGTTTTTAACAACCATGTGAATAAATAATTTAATAAAGGCTCCTTTCAGTTCCCTTTTGTTTCACTCCACTTAGTTTACTTGGCTTTCTAGGACTTTTCTTCTTAACATGGTTAGGTCCAGTATCTGTCCCAAACCTAAAAATTAACTCATTTTCCCCTATAATCCCCATCTCTCCATTTTTTATAAACCCCTCTTGTGCAGACACACACAAGCCATATACACATCAGCCTTCTGAATGCAGTTACATGTCTTTCTCTGTAAATTTCATGTCCCTTATATCTCAGTGCCTTTTTCTCAAACTGTTTCTTTGGCTTGAAATGGCTTCAGCAAATTTTTTTCTTATTCAGCCTTCAAGTCCCAGAATAAATTCTGCCTCTTCTATGAGATGTCTGCTTTCCAGAAACATGAAATATTATGCTTTATTCTGCATTCTCCTAACACTACACTCCAGTCTGACACTTCTTGCTCTTCAGTGACTCAGACCTAGTTGTGCATTATTGGCCCCTTCTTTTCCTGTTTAGTTGTAAGTTGAAGAATTGGTGTCTTTATACCTAATGTGATATGTTGCTCATAGTAATTAAAATAGTTGACACCCACTATAACTATAATTGGCTTTTGTTGCTGTTGTTAATTCAGAAAGCATCTAAAGTTATAAAATGAAATGCTACAACACATTTAAGTAAACATCAACTGTATTTTTAGCAGGATGACTTTTAATACTATTCTGCTTCTTAGCAAAATATTGAATTAAATAATATTTTGTTACAATTTTAGTGGCTCTTTCCTAAATCTCAATTACATATATATTGTCTCAGGTTATGAGGAATAAAAACTCTAATAAACTAATACTCATAAATATGTTACTAATGTAGTTATTTTTATGAGTGTTTCTATTGTACAAAGTAGCCTAGAGCGTGGCCTGTGTGGCTCAGTGGTTGAGAGTCCACCTATGAACCAGGACTTTGCTAGTTCAATTCCCGGTCAGGACAGACACATGCCTGGGTGGAGAGGTCGAACCCCAGTATGGAGTATTCAGGAGGCAGCCGATCAATGATTCTCTCACATCATTGATATTTCTATCTCTCCCTCTCTGAAATATATATGGCAGCTTAGAGAGAGAAATGCCTTACCCCAGAGAGTGATTTGCTGCTAGGAAAATGCTAAGCCCCTGAGCTGTTGTTTTGAGATGAAAGAGGGTTTCTGTGGCCTCTCAGATTATGCCATGTCACTCTTATGCCATAGGCAATATGGATTCAGATGAATTTCAAAACCTTAAGATGTGCCTTAGCATATTTAAACACCTATATTTGATATCACAAAGTGTGTATTGAGTATTAACTGCTGGTCTTTGCTTTTATTTTCATTTCCTGCAGTCTTTCCACGTGTTCTTACTTCACCTCTTTTTTTGTTTGTTTGTTTGTTTCAGTGGCTCTCTAACCCTGGGTTTTTCTCTGCATCCACATAAAAGAGCACTCTCATTTTATTTTTCCTTTACCACAGGAAATTCCACAATAAGACAGTCTCGATACAGGATTATCAACCAGGAAGCAGCCAATGGAGGTCAAGAATGTCCAGACACCTTATTTGAAGAGCGAGAGTGTGAAGATGTTTCATTGTGCCCTATATATCGGTAATTAGTTACCTTTTGGAATAATCATTAAACTTCAACATAAATTATGACATTTTCTTTTATATAATATACTAGAAAATCATGCACAGGTAAGGTCCCTAAGCCTGGCTGGCGATCAGGGCTCATCAGGGCCTTCCTGCTGCCAGCCAAGGCCTTCCTTCGTTCCGCACCACCCCCTGGTGGTCAGCGCATGTCATAGCTAGCGATTTAACGTTCCCAGTTGAACTCCTGAGGAGACAATTTGCATATTAGGCTTTTATATATGTATAGATGGTTGTTTAGTGAGCAATAAGATAAGGTAATGTTGTTTATCTTCAAACACCTCTATTTCCCCCCCTTCCTATCTGGAATACATTTTGAGGGATAAAGAATATGAAAGTCTAATAAATAGAAAAAAGAAACAGACATGTTTTGATAGTAAGTGAGCTTCTGGACTTTTGCCACTCAAGAAATCTTTTCAGAATCAGGATTCAAGGAGATTCAGGGTGAGGTCCTTACCTAAACCACAGACGCACACGCGCAAACACACACACACACACACACACACACACACACACCCATGCAAAGGTAACTTACTTCATTCCATTATTCTCATCCTAAAGCCTTTTTTATCAAGAATCACAAACCAAATTTGTACTTATTTAATACGTATATAAAACAAAAATTGTTTTGGTTCTCAATTTTAATTATATACATGTTTTAAGAAAAGATCTAGTTAGCAAAATTAATTTAACCTATAGATAAAATGTTAAAAATGAAAAGAAAATGAGTAACTTTTAAACTATAAATGCTCCTTCTGGTAAGTTGGTGGTTATTTATAAAAAACAATACCTGAGACTTGTGTGTCTAGACATAAACTTCCACTCTTTCAACATTGGATTGAAACATTGCTTTAAAGGATATCTGCATTAAATTCACTGTTGGGTTTTACAGGCTTGTGAAGAAATCCCATGATCTTAAAAGGCATTTGTTTATCATCACTCTTAAAATTGGCTTTACCGAAAATGCCTAGTATCTCCCTGGATTATTTGAGAAGCTACGTCTTAAAGCTATGAAATTTAAGAGCTAATTCATTCATACAAATGCAAGTTATTTTTCTTCTTTTAAGACAATGCCTTACATTAAATAAATTTTAGTGTCTTATTGAAGAAATCTAAATTACTATTGATTTTATCATCCCTGTACTCCCATTGTGTCTATATGATGACCAGTTTGGGAAGGATGTAGACAAACACTGGGAACATGCCCAGACTACTAGTTTTTCCTCATCAACCGCACGACCATTGTGGAAGCACTGTCAATATCCACCCTTTTGTGCCATGTATATAAATATTGAAACTTCTGAGCCCAGCTAACCATTGCCAGGGGATAGAAGCCAATTTAAAAAATTAGCCAAATCAAATATTATTACACATTTTTATGAACCCAGGGCTATTATAATCAGAGAAAATCCTAGGAACTATTAGTGGGGACTTCCCTTCTATTGTCCACTCTCCTGACTCTCTTGCTGCACTTCAATTTAGCCACTCATGTTTGAACTAGTTTCCATCATCGACCCCCTGCCATTTCCCCAGAAATCAGTTCCACTGTGTGTGGATTGGATCAATGTATCATTTCTCCCGGTGTGTGCGGTTTAATATATGTCCCAGTCATCAGCGTGAGTCTCTGCTCCTTAGTAAAGCATCCATGAGTTTTGAGTAATTTGGTTCCAATTTAGTTTTTGCTTTCTCCATCATTGGTATGTTAGGGAAGCAAGTGAATGTAGACCTTTATCATTATCTCATAATTATTCTTTTTGACTCCATTAAAGTGACACAGTAACACATTTACCAATTAAAACAGAAACAAAATGTCCACAGAAATATTTCTGTGAGTTTGAGCATTCCTCCAATATGTTAGGTTAGTACGAGAATGAGAAGGCAGCATGGGCAGAGATCCTTATATGGAATTGGCCAGGGGTCCATGGTTGAGCATCCAGGGATGTAGCATTGAAAACTGGCCTGTCCTGGCTTGTGCAGTCTGGGACATATCACTTACCCTGAGCTCAGATTCGTCATCCCAACACTGAGGGTTTCACAAGAGAGCCATGAAAAGTCATTCCTTCTACTTCAGTCTCTGCAGAACACCAAACTAGGTTCAATTCCTTGGTCTCATTTTGGTGTAGAAAGCCCATGTAAATTTAAGAGATCTGAATAGATGACATATCCTAGTTGAAAAGTCAGACTGAAAAACGCTTACTGTATCACTTTCTGTGTTTTGGAGTTATACTGAATGAGTCTATGCATATACAAAGAAAATTTAGAACTACTTAAAATCAATAGGTGATTTATTTAAAAGGGACAGGTTTTGCTACTTAGCTGTTTCCTGATTTCTCTCCAGTTCTTCCCAATATGGAGGCCACTTGAATAAAGTCAATGATATATTTGTTTCATTTTTACATTTCAACATACTGGGCTTGATTTTGCAGGATGGGCTGTAGCCCCCTCCCCCCCGCCCCCCCCCTTAAGACCATCTCTGCCTCACTTACTTCCAATTGTCCCAGAGACCCACTTAATCTAATAAAGTGGGAAGAGCTTGTGAGTACTGATATTAATGGCTGGCTGTGCTAGGTGATCTTCGAATACTGTATCAAGCTATGTTCACATAACTAAGAGAGACATTAAAGTGACTTTTCCTGAGCAAAGAAAGTCTTCCTTTGCTAAGGCTTTTTTTATTGTGGTAAAAAACACATAATGTTTGCTATCTTAACCATTTTTAAATTAGTAGTGTTAATTTTATGCAATTGTTTTGCAAGAACTCTCTAGAACGTTTTCATCTTGCAAGGCTGGGCAATGATATTTTACTCCCTGTTTGTATTTTACTCTTTAAATTAACATCTCTTGGTGGTATTGGCTGATATGGTAAAAGTGTAAAAATATACTAAGCAAAGGAGCAGAAGCTGTGGTTTCACTTAAGGTTTGGGTTTTATGGAACATTCTGAAGAGACAGGCTTACGGACACAAGGCACAGTCGGTCATGTGGGTCATGAAAATAGAAAGTTTTGTTGATCTGAGGAAAGAAAAACATGGAAAAGCCAGACAGTGTCCTTAGAGACTATTTCCTCACAGGAATAGAAATATTGGTAATTCATCAGAAGCGGATCAATTCCTCTTCCTTGGAATGAACTATCACATAAATAGGTGCTGGTGCCTCCCACACCTCCCTTTTACTCTACAACCTATTGAGTTGTTTGAGTTACTTCAAAGTCCTAGGAAACACATTTCTAAAATATTGAACTAGAAGATCAAGTGAAAAGGTGTGCACGTGGCACTTTCAGCTGTCCGAAACCTGACTCTCTAATGCTCTAATGGGACATAAGAACTATATTTCTCTCTTTTTTCTAACAATTGTAAGTTCATAAAGTGGTTAGCACTCTAGACTTGATCTGTGCTTCTAATGCTTTTATGGCCACTTTGCTATATGAACTCAGGTTTATGTGCAAAATGCCCACATTTTAAAAAATGGAATCAAGGCATTAACCATGAACCTGAGGCAGAGTGGATTATTATCTCAAATGCATTCCAGGGCTCCGTTTTATGGCATTGGGTTCAAATCCATTTTTATTGAATTACTATCTTTATGCTTTTGGATTTCCCACTTATCCATTTCAAGTATTTCCTTTGTGTGTTCGTCATGGTGAAATTTCTAGTTCCCTGTTCTTTGTAATCACAGGTGGAAGGCACAGAAATGGAGCCCCTGTATCTTAGTGCCGGAGTCTGTCAGGCAGGGAATAATGAGCACCAGCGAAGCCTGTGGGAAAGGGGTGCAAACAAGAGGTAAGAGGATTTTCAAACAGGTTTGCTATTGGAATGTGACTTACAATCATGTTATTCTTGTAAACTGTTGACTATGCTTACTAGTATATTGGAGTAAATTGCGGTTTAGATTGCCTTATTTGTAAGTGTTTGAGTTTAAGTTTGGTGTCAGTTAATGCTGATATCATACTATAGTTTAACCATAACCAGCTAGTGTATCTAAGGTCTAATGCAATGTAAGCAAAATATCTATTCTAGCCGAAACCGGTTTGGCTCAGTGGATAGAGCGTCGGCCTGCGGACTGAAGGGTCCCAGGTTCGATTCCGGTCAGGGGCATGTGCCTGGGTTGCGGGCACATCCCCAGTAGGAGATGTGCAGGAGGCAGCTGGTTGATGTTTCTCTCTCATCGATGTTTCTGACTGTCTCTCTCCCTTCCTCTCTGTAGAAAATCAATAAAATATATTTAAAAAAAAAAGAAAAAAAAATATCTATTCTAAGTCATCAACATACCCCAATGCTGATTTTCCAAATGCGTGTTGGATATTAGCCAAGGAATGAAGGATATGTCAAGATTAGGCTCAATAATATGCATTGTATTTCTTAGGTGCTAATTAAATATTTGTTGAATGAATGAAAGGATAACTGAATTAATTGACTAATCTTAACAATCATGACTAAAACCATATATATATATATATATATATATGTTTATAATTACATAGAAAGGAACTATTGAATTTCTAGAAGACATTATGAATAGGTTTCTGGATCTGAGTGAAATGTCTGGAAGGGTGACATATTGAAATCTATGAAAAACACTGAGAGAGTCATCAGACTGCTCTCTTTTATGTTTCATGTATAAGCAGGTGCTAGTAATATGAGGTTTGATTATAAGTGCTTTAATCTTAAAATCTGAACACTGTTGCTCAAGGGATGTGTGTAGCAAAATCAGAACTTGTGGGACCAACTGCATTGCACTAGTTTCATTTATCTTCTAAAAGGCATTTTTAGAATTTAGTTTCTCTTCCTATTTCATGGATTATTGTATTAGTCAGGATCAGTCATCCCAGCCAGCACAGGAAATATATTCAGAGTCATGAAGAGCCCAATATGGCCAGGTAGCAGTCTTAAATTCCAGTTCAGTGGAATTATTGTTGTATTTCCTAGTGGAAGCCTTCCTCTCTTTGGAATTAATACCTATAGCCTTCCTCTCTTTGGAATTAATACCTATAGGCCAGCAGAGCTTAGGATTCTGGGGACAGGATGCAAAATTTGTACTAGTGGGTCACAAGGGGTAAGAGTGAGTTTTGTGTGTTACAACATAGCATTGAGTCAGCTTGCCCAACTCCTGGTGACTCTATTTGTCCACAATGTCCTGTCCTCAACAGCCCTGCTCAGCTCCTGTAAATTCATGCTTATGGCTTTTTTTATGGAGTCTGTTTTCTCATATTTGGTCTTCCTCATTTCCTGCTGCCTTCTGTTTTCCCAGTATTATTGTCTTTCCAAAGAACCCTGCATTCTTGTGATGTGCCTGGCATATGACAACTTCTGTATTGTCATATTTTTTTTGCCTCCAGCAATGTTTCAGGCTTAGGACCCGCTTGTTTATCTTTCTGGCAGTCCAGGGTATCTATAGAGCCCTCTTGCAATACCATATTTCAAATGATTTTTTTTTCTGTCAGCCTTCTTCACCATCTAAGTTTTGCATATGTACAAAATAATTTGGAATATGAGGATGTGGATGATCTTAGTTTTGGTCTCTAAGGACACATCTTTTCTGAAATGATTTTTTCCTAATTCTTCTAATGCTGTCCTTTGATAGCTGTTGGAGAAACAATATTATTGGATGTCAAATCAGAGCATGTATAGCCTCCTGTCAAACTTTGTCCCAGCTCTGCAAGGATTGCCACCTAACTGGTTCCATAACTGAGTCTTTCCACTATTCTATCAAGCCAGTTGCTTCAGGATAGTATTTATCATGATACAACCAGTAAATTCCATGATCATGGGCCCTTTGCCACATTTAATTTGGTCAGAGGCAATGCTATGTGGAATACCATGACTATGGATAAGTCATTCTGTAAGTCCACAGATGGTAGTTTTATCAGAAGCATTGCATGCAGGGAAGGCAAACTCATATCCAGAATAAATATTACAGTAAGAACAAAACACTCCCCCTTCTCTGACGGAAGTGGTCCAAAGTGATCAACCTGCCACTATGTTAGCTGGCTGATCACTCTGGGGAATGGTGCCATAGTGGGAATCAGTGTTGGTCCCTGCTGCTGGCAAATTGCATGCTCAGTGGTGAACATAGCCAGTTAGGCATTGTTGAATGAAGTTCACGTTTCTGACCTCATATACAGGGTGTCCCAAAATTCACGCAAGATTCGAATTTTGCGTGAGCATTAACAACAACAACAACAACAACAAAATAAAAGCCTAATTTTACTTGGTCTATTGAATCAGATTATAATATCTGTTGCCTTTTGATTTCAATCCCTTCAATTTGATAAGCATTACCAAGTATCAATTATGGCCCAGGAGCGGGGACAATGAAGACCAATGAAGACCACAGCTTTGCGTATGTGCCAGCAAAGCTGTGGAGGCCATTTACCCGATGTGCTATTCCATACATAACCCTATACTGTATACTTTAAGAATCAGTAAAAAAATTTACAATTTTTAATTACAAACCTGTGTTTTCTATCAAAATTACTTCTTGGGTGAATTTTGGGACACCCTATATAACCTCCATTTCCGTCATTATGGCTACTTTGTTCATGAGCCCATTGGGTGATGTCAGGTCTAGCTGGGGAAAGAGGCTCTCTGGTGTCCACAGAATGTGTAGTCACCCTTTGGTGAGCACATCTGTGGGCTATAAATATGTGCCCATACAGAAAAGTCTACCTGCATTCCTCTTCCCAAATTCTCTTGCCACCAATTTTGTAATCCAATTCCTGTCAGACCCTGACCCTGCAGCAGATCCATTGGCCACAGACTATAAATGTGTATATACACCACACATCTGGCTGTTTCTCCTTCTGAGCAAAGTGAACAACCAGGTGCACTACTTTAAGTTCTATCCACTGGGAACACTTCCTTTCACCTTTGTCTTTCAAGGATGTCTCAGAGAGGGGCTCTTGTGCTGCAGCTGTCCATTTTGAGGTTGTACCTACATATCACGCAGAACCATCTCTAAATCAGACCTAAGTCTTTTCTTCTACCAGCTGATCAGAGGGAACTCCCCATGAGGCCTTCTGTGCAGCCTGGGAGAGAGAAGGTAGTGGAGCAGGAGTGGGTACCCTGGTCAATTGCCTACTTCTTCATGTAACTTACTTGTGCCTTCAGCGCCTGCTTTGGCCCAGTCAGCCATTTGATGATGGAGTACTGTTGTACACCCTACCTTATGGTTTGGTGGGCCAGATAACACCCAATTCATGATGTAAAGCTCAGGTTGCATGATAACTTGGCCCAAGGTTAAGCTTTCAGTCTCTGCAGTAACAGGCCAAAAGCTGTTTCTGCAAACAATAGTTATTTGTAGCAGATGGCAGGGCTTTTCTCTAAAATCCTAAGGACCTGCACTGAGATTCACCTACAGCAGCCTGTCGGAGCCTCCAAAGAGCATCCCCATCTGCCACTAATACTTCAGTGGTCTTAGATCTCCTGGATCATGTGGCCCAAGTGGCAGAGCAGCATGCACAGTGGCCTCAACTTGTTTTGGCGCCTTGTCTTATTCTGGGTGCTACTCAAAACTAGCAGTTTTTCTAGTTACTTGGTAAATGGGCTGGATTAACACACACAAATGAAGAATATGTTGTCTCCAAAATCCAAAGAAGCCTATTTGGATTGTAGGAGGGCAAGATGCAACAATTTACTTGCCACTTTAGATGGGGTATCTCAACATGCTCCATGCCACTGAATCTCTAGAAATTTCACTGAGGTAGAAAGCCCCTGGATTTTTTCAAATATTTTCTTCCCCCACTGACTTATCAAAATGTCTACATTAGTTGATACTTTTTTCTTGCTAGGTCTAGTCAGCATAATGTCACTCATGTAATGGCCAAGTGTGATATCTCATTGAGGGAAAAGACTGGTCAAGGTGACCACAAACTAAATTCTAAAATAGGGCTGGAGAGTTACTATGTCCCTGATAGAGGACAGTGAATGTGTATTGTTGGACTTGCCAGCTAAAAGCAACCTGCTTCTAGTGGTCTTTACTACCTTCAAATACAGCAATATTTGGGGCTATGGCTTCAACATGACTTTGGGGAGGAACACAATTCACTTTGCAAATGATGCCCCATCTGACCATTTACAGATCGGCAAGGTTGTTAGATACAGGACGGTGATGAGGCTGTATAGACAGTGACTCTGTGTAAATTATAGGAAAGACAGCTTCAAAAAGCAATTTACTTCCATATGTCAGAAAATAGTAATAATATGATCTTGCTGTTACAAGGCCTTTACCTACCTTTAGCTAGATCAGCACTATCTACATGAATGTGTTTTTTAAAACGGCACCTTTGTGCAGTACACACTTAACTCTTTATCATTACCTGGACTTGACACCCTTTACCACTGGAGTGTCAGAATGGTTGGTTTTCATTACAAAACCATTAGTAAATTCTTCAGAGACATTGCCCCTAAATTATGTAGAACCTTATCACATAAATGGCAAATTATTTCATCTGTCTTGGAAGAATTCTACTTTGGATTTCAATTTAAATGCATTCTGGGTGCAATCCTGATAGTCCTTTAAGCAAGTAAACTACTTGAGTTTTCCCCAAAATATACCCCAACATTAGAGAATTCCTAGTGTTTAGCTGTAGAGAAATTTGCACTTTTAAAGTCGTGAGATGAGTCTTCAATTTTAAAATATTGAAGCAAAACCATTTCTACTACGATCTTTTCTCTACAATTACTTCTAAACCAGCAAGGAAAACTTGAGACAGTAACACAAAGTTACTCTCCATGAGATTTCCTTTTTAAAATTTCTCTAGAGACCAAGAAGCACACACAGTAAGCTCACCTTCAAGTACATTAGGAGCCATCTGCAACTTCAGTCAGAACACACCATGTAGAATGTGAATGGAGATATGGAAAAGTACTTCATGAAACAGTATTGTACCCATATGTTGGCAGGGGGGAAGGTGTGGGGGCTAAGGGAAACAAAGCGATTTGGACTGGTCACCTCCATAAAGGCACCGTGTACTGCAAAGGAACTCTGCAAGGGTGTGTGTGTGTGTGTGTGTGTGTGTGTGTGTGTGTGTGTTGGGAGTGGGAGAAAAAACAAGGATCCTTTGAAAGTCTGAAGATCAGTTTCTCATCTTTCACCATGCTCAGTCAGATTCCTACCTCTTCCTGTTTGTGGAAGAACTGGGAGGTTTATTCTCTGGGGTTATGAATCCAGAGCTATTGTGCACTTTGGACAACAGGCAGAGGGGGTGGAAATGAGGGACTGGACACAAAGCAGGAGGACCCAAGGAAAGTCTGCATCAGGAATTAGGAGACCCTCAGCACCCTTGTTCCACATAATTTAACATGCTGGCCTGCTGGTTTGTATACTTCTTAGTCCAGTGGTCGGCAAACCGCGGCTCGCGAGCCACATGCAGCTCTTTGGCCCCTTGAGTGTGGCTCTTCCACAAATACCACGTGTGGGCGCGCACATACAGTGCGATTGAAACTTCGTGGTCCATGCGCAGAAGTCGGTTTTTGGCCAGGGCGAGTCCATTTTGAAGAAGTGGCATTAGAAGAAGTGGGGGGGTGTCGGTGGGTCCGAAGATGGGAGACGCGGCGCAGGCGGGCCACGGGATACACAGCACAGGGGAGGCACCAAATATCAACAGTACTTCAACTATATAGGTAGGTTAATAACAATGTACCTATCTATATAGTTTAAGTTTAAAAAAATGTGGCTCTTAAAAGAAATTTCAATCGTTGTACTGTTGATATTTGGCTCTGTTGACTAATGAGTTTGCCGACCACTGTCTTAGTCCCATGGAAGCCCTACCAACCTGGAAACACTCTAAAATAAATTTCTCTTTCAAGATGTCTTGAATCACAGAAGGGGCATGAATTCATATCATAATGCTTGGAAAGGCCAGCTTGGGGTTTCAAATGCTCACAAGAGCTTTTTCTCCCCTCTTCATTTAGTGTTAAGTTTTAGACATGCGAGTGGCCTTGCCAAGACATTTTGTTTGGCAAATTTATCCCTCCTTCACCCTTAAATCGAGGGCCAGCCTTTGTCCATCATTTCTGGTATGGGGACTTTTATGAGATTTTCTGTAATAGGATTTAAAGCCATGGGAGTGGAAGCTTTGGTCTCCAAAACTTGATAGAAACCCTCGGGAAAAAAAATTGTCTTTCTTGCTTACCTTGCATCGCAATCTTTAAATTTGTGCTTTATGTATTTCTTTCTTTTGGGCCAGCCCATCAATACATTTAGAGGTCACATATTTTAGTTTATTTTTCATTATAAAGGTCTTTTATGATTTCTGTACCAAAAATAGAAGTAGTCCTTGTTTTACTTTATTGTGTTTATATTGCTAACCTGGTTAATGGATTTACAATAAGAATACATTTATGCAATATAATTTTAATCAAAGAAGAAGGGAAACAAAGAAACAGAAGGGCAGGTAGGATTATAGCAGTCACTAAATGTCTATACCTTCTCCATGGAGATGGGCATTTTAAGGCCCACTGTCCTCGCCATCCCGTTATTCAGTGACAGAGGTATATTTCTGTCCAGCTTCTTGCTGAATCTAAGTAAAGAAGGATGGTAGCTCAGCTTTTATGGAAAATAAAAGCATAAGAGGAAGAAACTTAAATATTCTAACATACTTTGCTGAAACTGCCTTTAACAGCGTAAAACATTAATTCTAAAAAGGAAGAAAAAGTAAAGATGCTGACATTCCTAGAAGGGAGTGAATTTGTCTATGAAGTGATGTGGTCGGATTCTTGTTTTGCTGTTCACAGTCACCACTTGAACACTGGCTTAACGGACTTGCCAGTATTTTTCTTTTGGATATTATATTCTCATTCATTAGTTTATAAGTGTACACTATCATAGCATAGAGACAACAATATAATGGAAACAGGGTAGGTATTAGATATCAAAGTTGTACTGAGATAGTCTTGACTTCTATGAAGTACCTGAATTCTTTTAGGTTCATTTTCACTGAACACTGTTTATGTGGCCCAAAGGAGGCAGATCTCTTATCTCTGTCAAATCATTGTGTTCTTCTTTAATTATTTTTTTGTCACCAGGAAAGGCATAGTCTTCTTACATAATATTTTTGATGGAATCTGCTCATTTTCTTTGCAGTCAAAGAATCTCTTTAAATTAAGGTGTTTTTACAGGAAAAAAAATAGGCAAAGTGATCTACTTTAGAAATAAGTCTTGGGTTACTTTTATTTTTTAAAAGGGAGGGGGTAAGAATTTGGTAGGCAGGAGTGATGTCAGGGGAATGGCAGTGTGAGAGATCTCCTTGGTTTCTCCCCTTGAGGGTTCAACAATTTAAACAGATATAACTCAACAAGGGATTCCCTGCTCAATGCACAAACACTTCTGAGATCTGTGCATTGAGACATCTGAAGCTAGGCAGGTGGGAGTGAACTGGGAGGTGAGAAGGGGGAAATGCTGAGACAAGCCACAAAGGCAGCCCTGCAGGTAGGAGCTCATGACAAGGCTCAGCCCCAGGAGGGGATGAATCAGATTGTGGCTAGCACTCCCTTCAGCAGGAGGAGCAATGCTATTCAGTGGGCATCCCTGCAGGAGTGGGGAGTACCAGCTGCAGCTGAGCACCAAGAGCTGGGCAAGGACACAGCACAATGGAGCGGCCGCAGCTGCTGGGTGGCCAACATTACAGACGGAGAAACAAAGCCACCCCATAACCTCCCAGAGCTCGCCTCCCTTTGCCCTTGGTGTCAGGTTGTGGAACACACTACCTGCAAACCCAAGAACTGGCATACAGATTCGGTTTTTCCCTGAGCAAAGAGTGCACTTGTGACTGGTCCTGTGGTCTGGGTACAGAGGGATACCTGGAATGTCACTGGTTGCCATTGCCAGGAGTGCAAAACAACAAAGAAGCCTGCTGGGTTTCCCCACCCCACCCGCATACACCACTGCCACACTGACAGCAGCATCCGGCTGCAGGGGATGGCACTGGGGTTCCATGGATTTGGAGCCCAGTCACTCACCACATTCCCCTGAGGGGTTGGTCTCCTGGGACCAGGGCCATCTGATTACACAGGCAGTGCCCGCCTTCCCAGGGAGCACAGGCCATTTCCCACCACCTGGCATTGGTCTGAAAAGTCAGAGAACTGCAAGAGAACAAAAATAATAAACAAACAAACAAACAAACAAACAAATTATGAATCAGCGCTACCTACTGGGAAATAATGAATTGACTTAGTATTTGTATTATTCTACTAGAGAAATGCCACTCATACATAGATGCCTAGACAGAGAAGAAATTCACCAAATACCACGAATCACTAAGGCAACAAGGCAGCTCAGAAAGAAAATAAAATATCTTTAAAAAATGAACTTAAAGACACAGAAATATATGACTTAAATGACTGATAGCAAAGATTGCATCTTAGTGTCAGAGAATAATGATTCTGGGAGGTGTCTTTTGTTTCCTTGGCATGTCCTAGGGTAGAATTAACTTGGTGGCTTTCATTGTTGCTGCAGATTAAATATGAACCCTTTAAAAAAATTTGGAAATAAATTAAAAATACATATTAAAGGAGGTGGGTGACCTAAGGCATGATGCTTTAGTAACACAATGTTGATTAAGTACAGATTCAGACATGGCATCTTGTACTGGCCTCTCCATTTTTCACTTAATAAGCTCTAATGCAAAATGCAAAGTAACTCTTGAGCCCACTCCCACCTCAGTCACATCCCAGCTGATACTTCCCTGATAAAATCCTGTTGAGGGTGAGGGTGGGTAGGGAGTAATGTTTTCATTTGAGGAATGCAGTTATTTGCTAAACTAGGAGCAATATATTTCTCTTCTGACTGCCCGGCTCTCAGTTACAGAACTAGCTTTCCTTCAGGAATGTTAGCATGAATTTTAAAGTCTACTGCAAACTGTATAAAGGTAATAGGATTACATTTCTCTTGTCCAGGGCCAGAACTTAGTCTCTTCAAATCATGTGAATCTCTTGGCTTCCCTTTGCCTTCAGGTTACTAAGGCCAAGGTATGCATTTCTGTGTGGCCCAAGAGCCATTTTAGGATTGTATTGGAAGGAAGAAATGTTTTTACATTTTTTAAAATATATTTTTATTTATTTCAGAGAAGAAAGGAGAGGGAGAGCGAGATAGAAACATCAATGATGAGAGAGAATCATTGATAAGCTGCTTCCTGCACACCCCCTACTGGGTATCCAGCCCGGGCATGTGGCCTTGACTGGAATCGAACCTGGGACCCTTCAGTCTGCAGGCTGACTCTCTATCCACTGAGCTAGGGCTGTTCTTACATTTTTATTTTCAATTTTAAAGAAAACAGAAACGGCAATACTCTTTTAAATAGCAGCAAGAGGAGGAGGAGGAGCCCCACTTGCTCTAGAGCAGCGGTTCTCAATCTGTGGGTCGCGACTCCTTTGGGGGTCGAATGACCCTTTCACAGGGGTCGCCTAAGACCATCCTGCATATCAGATATTTACATTACGATTCATAACAGTAGCAACATCACAGTTATGAAGTAGCAACGAAAATAATTTTATGGTTGGGTCACAACATGAGGAACTGTATTTAAAGGGCCAGAAGGTTGGGAACCACTGCTCTAGAGGCTCTAACAACTCAAACTTGACTTCACTGCTATTCAGAATTCAAATGGACACGCACTTTGCAAAATAAGTGCCACCTCAGGCCAACCATGCTATGAAGGATTCACATGGTGTGATAAAATACAGTGTTTCAACCAGATGCGTGAGGAATAACAATTATAAACCTGTTGGAGTCCATTAAATTCACTAGGTACAGAGAATAATCAAGCTCATAGGAAATTCTTGAAAGGAAGAACTATAAGTAGAAAGTTTTGGGTTCATGGAGTTTTTGTAAATTATACCACAAAGGCTTTGAAAGCCTGTACCAGACTTTAGGAATTAATTAGAAGAAACACACATAAAAGGCATTTAAAAAATCAGTTGGAATTAATAGCCAACTTTACATATAGAACAAATGATAGGGATGGATTGGAAGTATATAATAGTTTTACACCCATGAAAATGAACACTATTGATGCAAACAAAGAACATAAATAATTGATATAAATAACTGACATAAAGTAGAGATAGGGGGAGAGAGAGATGCAGTATTTGAGTATGTGAGAATAATCACATCTAGAAAATACCTTTTTGAATCACTTGTTTAAAGCTTGCATATGATGTCTGTTCTTTACGGGGGAAACCCAAAGAGGAGAGGCCTAAGGCCTGGAGGCAGCCTGGTGTGATGAAAGTACATTTCTTCATTGTGGAACATCAGGGCCCTTGGCTCCAGGTTGCCTGGTTTTGCCACTCACTACTTTTATGGGTGTGGATAAAAGACTTTACCTCTCTGTGCCTCAGGTTTCTTTTCATTTGCAATAGAGATAATGATTCCAGTTTCTCGCTGCTTTTACCAATGTTCATAGTTGCTCAGGAAATGCTGATTTCCTTTCCTTTTCCAAAGCTTGGAAGTTAGGAATATGTATGTATGTATGTATGTATGTATGTATTTATTTATTTTTTAAAAATTCTTTATTGATTAAGGTAATACATATGTGTCCTTATCCCCCATTACCCCTTAACCCCGCCACTCATGCCCTCACCCCCCTGTTGTCTGTGTCCATTGGTTATGCTTATATGCATGCATACAAGGTCTTTGGTTGATCTCTCCCCCTTACCCTCCACCCTCCCCTACCTTCCCTCTGAGGTTTGACAGTCTGATCAATGCTTCTCTGTCTCTGGATCTGTTTTTGTTCATCAGTTTATGTTGTTCATTATATTCCACAAATGAGTGAGATGATGTGATATTTATCTTTCTCTGACTGGCTTATTTCACTTAGCATAATGTTCTCCAGTTCCATCCATGCTGTTGCAAATGGTAAGGATTCCTTCTTTTTTTACCACAGCATAGTATTCCATTGTGTCAATGTACCACAGTTTTTCAATCTATTCATCTGCTGATAGGGACTTAGGCTGTTCCCAAATCTTAGCGATGGTGAATGGTGCCGCTATGAACATAGGGGTGCATATATCCTTTCTAATTGGTGTTTCTAGTTTCTTGGGATATATTCCTAGAAGTAGGATTACTGGGTCAAATGGGAGTTCCATTTTTAGTTTTTTGAGGAAACTCCATACTGTTCTCCACAGTGGCTGCACCAGTCTGTATTCCCACCAGCAGTGCACGAGGGTTCTTTTTCTCTGCACTCTCACCAGCACTTGTCGTTTGTTGATTTGTTGATGATAGCCATTCTGACAGGTGTGAGATGGTACCTCATTGTTGTGTTGATTTACATCTCTCAGATGATTAGTGGACTTTCTTGTCATAAGACGGGAAACCATAAAAATACTAGAGGAACCCACAGGCAGCAAAATCTCAGACATATGCTGAAGCAATATCTTCACTGATACAGCTCCTAGGGCAATGGAAACTAAAGAGAAAATAAACAAATGGGACTACATCAAAGTAAAAAAGCTTTTGCATAGCAAAAGAAACCATCAACAAAACAACAAGGAATATGTATTTAGAATCCAGGGAGGATGTCATGTCACGAAGCATGGTTTTAAAGTAATTGAGTGGAGAGATTCATTGGTTACATGGAAAAAAGAAGGATTCTCTGACTAAATTAACCCCTCTTGGAGATCTCAGTGTAAATTTAGCATATTGAAGACCGTTACAGTGCTGCAATAAAGAAATCTATCACAATTTTTTTTCATCAGAGAATTTTCCCAAACAATTTCTCAGAGGGTCCATTTTTTTATGACATACCAACTAACTTATTTTTATTATTGAGAAATATGGCATATGATCATAAAATCATGGAGGGGAAGTTTTTAAGAAGTGTGTATGTGGTATTGCCAATGTTTTAGAAGTAAGTGTGTAACTAAAGAGGGAAGAAATGACTTGGCAATTGAGTAGACATAGCTGAATATTGTCTAGTCTTAGCAAAGTAATTGCAGGTGAAACAAAATTATACTTTGGAGACCACAGACTGAAAGGAAACAGATGTTGAAGTGGTGACTTTAAAGAATATTTGTCAAAGAAGTAGCATTATAGCTCAGAATCTAATGTGTGAAAATAGAACCATGTTATGCAAATATGAAGACAAGCTAGAAATAAGTGGTGGGGAAAATATATCGCAGCTGTGAGAGAGGAAGGGGAAAAAACAAATGTGAGCATGGATCTGGAGACCAAAGGTGATGATGGGACAGGATGTAGAGGTTTTCTGGATTTGGAAAGAAGATAGTCTGTCTTCCTTTTTTCTAAACTCTCTAGGAAATTCTCAGAACACAGATGTAGGGCCAGTGAAGAAGAAACACGAGAGAGCTTTCATAACATAGCTCAGTGTCCATAGAAACCCCTTCCCAGTACTCACCCAGGATCTTCTCGTCGTAACTCCAGTTATGTTTTCTTTAATACCAAAGGGTCTGTCTTTCCTTTGGAGACTCCTCACCACGACCCCATGCCCAGTCTTCCCCGTGCTTCTCTGCCTCTCCTGAACACTTCTGTCCCAGTCTCTGAGCCTGGCTTCTCTTTCTCCACCCAACCCTTTCAGGACCTCATGCTTCATAGTTCTCATCTTTACTTTTATCGTCTCCATCTATGTCTCCCCACAGAACTCCAGCTCTTTCCAGGATTTCAGCTCTCGAGAGGATCACCAAGTCCTTAATTCAAGGGAAAGATCTCTCTTGCCTGACAATTAGAATTCTCACTTGCTGAACATTAATCACCCTACAGACAATGCATCGGTAGTTCAAACTTATTGCTTCCAAAAAGAACTTACTTTCTCCTTCCAGAGGCTAGAGATTTCAGCCCACGTTTTCATTCTCAAATGGTTGCATCTCCACCCATCTGTTGCTAGAGATAGCCAGCCATCTAGCCCTGTGAGTTTCATCTCCATAAAGCTCCACTGTGTCTGCCTCCCTTCTCCTGACAACTGTTATGTAGTCCTGTTTTTTTTAAAAAAAATAACCTCCCTACTGTTCTTATCACAGGCACTTTTCTTAAAAATCCATCCTTAAGTTTTATGTAGAGGAACTCATCTGATTTTTTTAAAAATATATTTTTATTGATTTTAGATTGAGAGGAAGTGAGAGGGATAGAGAGAGAAACATTGACCACTGCCTCCTGCATGCTCCCTGAGCATGTGCCCAGAATGGAACTGGAGACCCTTCGGTGCATGGGATGATTCTCAATCAACTGAGCCACACAGGCCAGGGTGTAATATTATCTGATTTTAACACTCACCTACTAAAGAATTTTCAGTGTCTTTCCCAATGAAAGTCATTACCTTAAAGATCCTCCTAAGCTCTTACCCACTTCTCCCAGTTTTTCTCCCAGAGTCGGCACCTACTAGCCATTGCCCAGGCACCATTCAAAACATACAAAGCACTCAGCAACTTAAAATTTCTCCTTCAGCCTGGATGTATCCTTCTAAGCTTCCTCTACTTATTGATATCTTATACCTCTTCCTGGCCCCATATCACCTCCTTCTCCAAATAACTCTATTCTTTCAGTTGTGGGCAAGCATTTCTCAGGGTACACTCCCTACTTACTCATACTTCATGTTTTATAATTATACTAGATTAGAGGCCCGGTGCACAAAAATTTGTGCACTCGGGGGGTAGGGGGGGCCCCCTCAGCCCGGCCTGTGCCCTCTCGCAGTCTGGGACCCCTCAGGAGATAACGACCTGCTGGCTTAGGCCTGCTCCCAGGTGGCAGAGGGCAGGCCCAATCCCTAGGTGCAGCCCCTGGTCGGGCTCAGAGCAGGGCCAATTGGGGAGTTGGGGCACCGCCCCCTGTCATGCACAGAGCAGGGCAGATCGGGAGGTTGCAATGCCACCCCTAGTCACACTCAGGGTAGGGCCGATTTGGGGGTTGGGGCACCACCCCCTGTCACACTCAAGGCAGGGTCGATAGGGAGGTTGTGGCGCCACCCCCTGTCACGCACAGAGCAGGGCCTATCAGGGGGGTTGGGGCTCCGTACCCTGTCACACACAGAGCAGGGTCGATCAGGGGGTTGGGGAGCTCCCCCATGTCATGCACAGAGCAGGGCCAATCATGGGGTTGAGGAGCTCCCCGCTGTCACCCACAGAGCAGGGCCCATCAGGGGGTTGAGGAGCTCCCCCCTGTCACGCACAGAGCAGGGCCCATAGGGGAGTTGGGGCACCACCCCCTGTCACACACAGAGCAGGGCGGATCAGGGGCTTGGGGCACCACCCTCTATAACCCACAGAGCAGGGCCTATCAGAGGGTTGGGGCGCTGCCACTGTCACAGTCAGGGCAGGGCCGATGGGGAGGTTATGGCTCTACCCTGTCACACACAGAGCAGGGCCTGTGGGGGGTGGGGGGGTTGGGGCGCCGCACCCTGTCACACACAGAGCAGGGCCGATTAGGGGGTTGGGACGCCACACCCTGTCACACACAGAGCCACAGGGTGATCAGGGGGTTGGAGAGCTCCCCCCTATCAGGCACAGAGCAGGGCTGATCAGGGGGTTGGGGCGCCTTCCCCTGTAATGAACAGGGCAGGGCAGATAGGGAGGTTGTGGCCCCGCCCCCTGTCATCACACACAGAGCCCCAGGGCAATCAGGGGGTTTGGTCGCTGCCCCCTGTCATGCTGATCCCGGTGCCGGGTGGCCTCGCTGCTCCACTGATCCCAGTGCTGGGAGGCATATTACCTTTTTACTCTATAGGATAGAGACCTGGTGCATGGGTGGGGGCCGGCTGGTTTGCCCTGAAGGGTGTCCTGGATCAGGGTGGGGGTCCCCACTGGGGTGTCTGGCCAGCCTGGATGAGGGGATGATGGCTGTTTGCAGCTGGTCACACTCCCTTCAAGGTGGGGGTCCCCACTGGGGTGCCTGGCCAGTCTGGGTGAGGGGCTGAGGGCCGTTTTTAGGCTGGTGGGTGACTGAAGCTCCCAACCTGTCCTTTTTTTTTTTTATTCTGGGCCAGCTTTAGCTCTGAGGCTTGGCTCCAGCTCTGAGACCTTGGCTGCTGAAAGCAGGTATCTGGTTTTTTTGGGTTCTATAATTGTAACACTGTTGTGGTCCTGCTCACTCC
The DNA here is from genome assembly GCF_028538775.1 of Myotis yumanensis. Lineage (NCBI taxonomy): Eukaryota > Metazoa > Chordata > Mammalia > Chiroptera > Vespertilionidae > Myotis > Myotis yumanensis. The sequence continues at coordinate 73,902,512 of NW_027223759.1, read as the reverse complement.
AGCTCTGAGATCCCGGCTGGCTGAAAGCAGGGATCTGTGTTTGTTCTATAATTGAAACAATGTTGTGGTCCTGCTGGCTGAAGCCCGGCTGGCTGAAAGCAGGTTTCTGGGGTTTTGTTTAGCTTCTATATTTGTAACAATGTTTCTTAGAGTGCAAGCTCAGAGGCCGGTGGGGAACCTTGGCTTCCTCCGTCACTGAAGCAAGCAAGCCTCCTGTTCACTTCAAGCTGCCTGGCTGCCGGCCGCCATCTTGGTTGGCAGTTAATTTGCATATCGGCCTGATTAGCCAATGGGAAGGGTAGCGGAGGTATGGCTAATTACCATGTTTCTCTATTATTAGATAGGATGCCTGGTGCATGAAATGCGTGCACTCGGGAGGGGTGGTCCCTCAGCCTGGCTTGTGCCCTCTCGCAGTCCAGGAGCCCGTGATTTTCAACCCCACAGAGGGAGGCCCCACCCACCTGCTGCAGTGACGCCAGCCAGGTAATCTGAGCCTCCCTCTGCAGGGCAATTAATCATGGGGCTCTGCCATTGATTGCCCCAAAGAGGTAAGCTCCGCCCATCTGGCCAGGGCTCCAAGACTCATTGCACCACAGAGGGCCCCATCCACCCATTGCAGCGCCGCTGGCCAGTAGCCTGGGCCTCCCTTTGTGGGGCAATAGTGGGGCAATGGCAGGACCCCCGATCAATCACATCACACCCGCTTTAGCTGGCTTGGCGCCAGTGCGTGTCATAGCATGGTCTTCTAGATGGTCGTCCGGACTGTCGTTCTGCTGTTTGGTTGTTCAGTCAATTTGCATATTACACTTTTATTATTATAGATTACATCTTGAATGACCCCCTTTTTTATTTTTAGCCCTCAAAATACAGACAATCAACTTTATTCATCTCTATATCACCAATGTCCCAAATAGCCCTAAATTATAAACATAATAGTTGCTCAATAAATTTTTGCTCAATAATTATTATACTGTGTACCAAAATAGGAAGTTCAGGATGTTGCCCAAAATATGATGAATAAAAATATGTATAATGTATATGTAATTTTATTCTGTGAAGGCAAAAACAGAAATTATAACATATTAAAATTACTATTATATAATACTTCATGCTTAAATCAAGTAATGGAAAATGGAACTCTGCTTATGAGCATTTCATCTCTTAGAGAGTAGTCTGTATCAACTTTATAGTGTGTTCATTTTACTAATTGCTTCCAAAGTGTATTTTTAGTGTAAGATAAAGAGGTGATAATAAAATACCATACAACCTGATTCTCTGATGTCAAGACTGTGAATTGAACTTCTGTAATTATCAATTTACATGAAAGTGGGAGGGTTTTGTTCCTTACTGATACCAGTGGGGGCATAGGTGTTGCTTTGCTCTCTCTAGAGCAGTGGTTTTCCACCAGTGGTGAATTTGCCCCCCAGGGAACATTTGGCCACATCTGGAGACATTGCTGGGGGGGCAGAAGTTACAGCTGGCACAATTCTGGCATAGCAATAGTGCCAAGGTCCAGAAATCCTACTTCTACAATCAGAAGTATAGTGTAGCTTCACTTTCTCATGATTTTAAACAGATATAATTTTAAAATTCCTTTTTATTTTAAGGACTTATCAGAATGCTTCCCATATAAATAATATGTCTTACAATTTGTGCTTATTGTTAGTAACATAGGCTGCTGGGTTTCCTGTATGTATAGCTGTAAATTAATTAGAAATACATTGTAATCTAGTTGTGCTAGAGGCTTTTTACAAGAATGTCTTTCAACACGTGGTTCCAGACCACCTCAGAATTTTCAGTTGGATGGAGGATGATAACATGACAGATGCAAAACCTCACACTCATGATTTAGTTCTGAAACACTAATGCTGACTAAAAATGAGTACTGTGCCACCTTATCAGCAAGTTCCCTTAAAAGTCTTGACTTTGAAGTGGATGGTATAATTATCCTATATAATAAAAGGGTAATATGCAAATTGACCCTAACAGCAGAACAACTGGTGATGACTGGTCACTATGACACACACTGACCACCAGGGGGCAGACGCTCAATGCAGGAGCTGCCCCCTGGTGGTCAGTGCGCTCCCACAGGGGGAGCTCTGCTCAGCAACAAGCCAGGCTGATGGCTGCCAGTACAGCTGTGGTGGCGGGAGCCTCTTCCGCCTCCTCAGCAGCGCTAAGGATGTCCGACTGCAGCTTAGGCCTGCTCCCCGCTGGCAAGTGGACATCCCCCGAGGGCTCCTGGGCTGCCAGAGGGATGTCTGACTGCCAGCTTAGGCCCGATCCCCTGGGGAGTGTGCCTAAGCCAGCAGGTGGACATCCCCCGAAGAGTCCCAGACTGCGAGAGGGCACAGGCCAGGCTGAGGGACCCCCCGAAAGTGCACAAATTTTTGTGCACCGGGCCTCTAGTCATAATAATAAAAGGCCAATGGCTGCAACAACCAAAGGAATGGTCACCAGGAAGTGCATGGAGCACCTCTTGGTCTCTCCCCTGCAGCCCACAGGCTCCTATCACAGCAAGGCTGGTGGCCAGCGGGTGGGCAGGGAGGCAGGTGGGTGGGCGCGGCAAGGCGGGCTGGAGGTGTAAAGACCTCGCTGCCATGGTGGTGGCTATGGATCAGGCCAGGAGAGAGAGGCAGGGCCTGATCCACAGCCGCTGCAGAGGCTGTGAATTAGGCCTGGAGATAAGCTCAGAAAGAGAGGCAGCTGTCAGTGGGGCTGTTCTGAATTTCCCAGAGGAGCCAATGGCTGCCTAGGAGGTGGAGCTTTTGACACTGACTGGCATAGAAACCGACCAATTAGAATCAAATCTGGGTGAACTGTGAAGGCGAAACCTAAGGTGGGGGCTGAGGAGGGGTTTTAAGGGCACAGCTGTTTGGTGTAAGGTGTAAGAAAGTGGTTCAATATTTTAATAACTGGTTTGGCAGTATAGTGCATATGGCTGGCTATCAGTCCAGATATAGGGGTTATGTATTTTTGTCTGCCAAGAGCATTTCCTCCTGCTGAAAAAGCCCCCTGCCCCCCATTTAAGCAATCCTATCCTATATAATCTATCTATACTAATAAAAGGATACTATGCTAAGTAGACAGGGTCGACCGGCTATCTTCCAGACATCTGACTTCCTTCGGACAAAGCCATGGTGGTGGGGGCTGAGGCAGAGGCAGTTAGGAGCTATCAGGCCTGCAGGGGAGGGCAGTTGGGGGCAAGATCAGGCTGGCAAGGGAGGCCAATTGGGGGCGAGATCATGCTGGAATGGGAGGCAGTTGGAGGCAAGATCAGGCTGGCAGGGAGTTAGGGGTGGTCAGGCCGACAGGGGAGGGCAGTTGGGGGCAACCAGGCCTGCAGGAGATGGCTGTTGGGGGCAACCAGGCTGGCAGGGGAGGGCCATTAGGCATGACCAGGCTGGCAGGGGAGGGCAGTTGGAGGTGACCAGGCTGGCAGGAGGGGGCAGTTGGGGATGTGACCAGGCCATCAGGGGTGGGAAGTTGGGGGCATTAGGCAGGCAGGCAGGTGAGTGGTTAGGAGCTAGTGGTCCTGGATTGCAAGAGGGATGTCTAACTGCCTGAGGGATTGGGCCTAAACTGGCAGTTGGACATCCTCTGAGGGGTCCCAGATTGGAGAGGGTGCAGGCCCGGGCTGAGGGACACCCCTCTCCCCTGTGCATGAATTTCCTATACTGGGCCTCTAGTACTTTACATAAAGAGCTATTTATTCTGTGTTTAGATTTCAGAATCTGCTAAGATTAATTTCTACTGGCATTATTGTAGCAATCTAATTGACTGCTAACACAGTTTGCATTTATTAACTTCTTCTTCCTTAAATTACCAGAAGAATAACTTTGTCTCCACTTTTTATCTACTAACTAGAGGCCCAGTGCATGAAATTCATGCACTGCCGGGGAGGGGGGGGGCATCCCTCAGCCTGGATTGTGAGAGGGTGCCGGCCAGGCCAAGGGACCCCACCGGTGCATGATCAGGGCCAGGGAGGGACACGGGAGGTTGGCCAGCCAGTGAGGGACTATGGAGAGCTCTAGGGTATGTCTGGCCCATCTTGCTCAGTCCCAATTAGCTGGACCCCTGCATCAAGATAACCTACCGGTCAGAGCATCTGCCTCCTGGTGGTCAGTGTGGGTCATAGTGACTGGTTGACTGGTTGACTGTCTGCCCCCTGGTGGTCAGTGCATGTTATAGTGAGTGGTTGAGTTGCCTTAGCATATCATTAGCATATTATGCTTTGATTGGTTGAATGTCCGACTAGACACTTAGGATATTAGGCTTCTATTATATAGGATATCTTTTTCATATTAGGTTTTATTAACTCATGCTAACTACCAATATTTGTTGGACATAAAGACTCTCACTTTTTCCTCACTCCCAGCAGTAATTACATCATCTCAGCTCATTCTAATTGCTCTGGTTCATGACTTCATCATGACCTCAGTCTGCATTGGTCTTTTCTACATTAAGGATGACTTGCTCTTCATTTAGTTGGTCTCTTAGGTTAAATTTGTACATTAATACTTCTGATCTCCACCAGAAAGTGAATTTTTTTCTTTCTTAAAAACTGATGTTTTCAAGAGAATCTTCCTGCTATTAAAAATTAGGAATTATCCTAGTTTTTGTTTTGAGATGTGGAATTCATATTTTTCATATTCTTTTAAATACCTCATATCCTTCTCTTGCTCTCTCTCTCTCAAGTTAATCAGAATTGATTCTCTCAGTTGCAGTTTTAAATCCCTAACTGATATGTATCTCAATATTCCAAACTTGGTATTCCTATATTTCACATTTTAAAAATAGAATAACTGTAAAATTATTCTGGAATCTTCCCAATTCTTAACTAATAATATCTTATTAAGCATAAGTTCCTACACATTCTTCTCCAAACCTATTCTCTTCTCTCTTTTTACTACTGCCAATGTAGTTCAAGTCCTCATCACCATATCCGGCCTATAATATATTATTCTCCAAATGTATGCTTGAGATTTCTAAATGATTATTCTAGAATTAATATCTCATATGTCACTACATGTTTAACATTTTAATACATCCCTTTTTACTTCTAAAACATGAAATATAGAGCTATTCATGGCCTGGCCCCACTTTCATTTCTCATCTCACCTGGCCCTATCCCTCCAGTACCTAATTCAGCAATGCACTCTATTTTTCCCAGATGGGTTGTGCTCTCTCTTTGCTCAAACTCTTTACTGTGCTTCCAGAATAGGAGATTCTCCTCTCCCATAATATCCTTCTCTCAGGCTCATGTAGTACCAGTTATAATTGTTGATTTACTTGTCTCTCTTCTAATAGTGGGCTGAAATTATGTTTACCTTATACAACGGTTTGGCTCATTCTAGGTATCAAATAAATATCTAGAAAATCATGACGTTGTTTATGTTCTCTTGTGGCATGAAATTCTGACTAATGCTGACTTTTTAACGTTTTATTATTGGGTTTCAAATATAGAACTCATACCTATACATACACCCATATTAAGTAATTACTAACATACTACTTTCATGTTTCCTTTATTCTCCCCCATCACTGCTATTTGCTCACATGTCTCAGGTGTTATTTGTTAGATGAACTTGTAATTATCTCCATTTTCTCATTGGAGTCACTATAGAAAAATAGCAGTGTCTGTTTCAATCAGAACACTAGCAAACCAGCAATAGCATAGCAACAAATTTTACAGAAATAGCTTAAATAATCTACACAACTTGTCAATTGAATAAATATTTATCTTTCTATTTTATCTAGTTTATAGTACTGCATTAGAATGGCAGATTCTAAGTCTTTTTCTCCAAAATATATTTAATACACACATACACCATTTTTTTCCTTTTCATCTATTGCCTTTAAAGATTTCCTTTGGAATTTTGAACTCTTCTACATATGCCCCTGCCCCTCAAAGAGTACAAAAACACCAAGTGGACAGTGAAAAACATGTCAGCCTTAAATAGAGCGTTTTTCCCTACTGAAATGAGAAAGTATTTTTCATTAGTGGAATTTCCTGGCTTGTATTTCTTTAAATACTGATACTAATTTGCTTCCATTAATATTAGAAGTGCCCAAATATTTTATCTTCCATTTGTCAACCTAGATTAAGCTTTGTGAATCTGTGTCCTGCATGACCTGACCTCTTTCAATCAACAAGGATTGAGTTCTTCCTATGATTGATTTATTTTTTTGGTTAATCTTCACTGGAAGATACCAGTATGTTTTCCATTGATTTTTAGAGAGTGGGAGGGAGAGAAGGAGGAAAAGAAAGAGAGAAGGAGAGAGAGATAGAGACAGACGCACAGAGAGAGAAACATGGATGTGAGAGAGACACATCGATTGGTTGCCTCCCCCACTCATCCTGACCAGGGCTGGGAATTGAATCTTCAACCCAGGTTGTGCCCTTGACCGGGAATTGAAACTTTGACCCTTCAGTGTGCGGGCTGATGTTCTAACCACTGGACCATGTGGACCAGGGATGAAGTCTTTATTTTAATAATATATTTCTATGGCTATCAGTAAGACAGTACAGCATCATAAGCCAGACACCATTATCCTCCTGTTATAAGTGAATCAATATTATTTGGGAGAAAAAAATCCATTTTGCTTGAACTGGGCTTTTTTTTCACATATTTCATATCACAAATTTCTTCTAAACATCCTCTATTGAACCATAAGCGTCTAGAGACAATGAAAAAATACATTCCATATTGTTTGCAAATTAATGTCATTTGTACTATGTTTAACTAGAATTTTTGCTAGAGTTCTTTAGTTTGACTCATTACAATGAAGTATGATCTTTCTTATTTACCATTTATTCATTCATTTATTTATTTATTTATTAATATATTTTATTGATTTTTTACAGAGAGGAAGGGAGAGGGACAGAGAGTTAGAAACATCAATGAGCGAAAAACAGATCAGCTGCCTCCTGCACACCCCCTACTGGGGATGTGCCCGCAACCAAGATACATGCCCTTGACAGAATCGAACCTGGGACCCTTCAGTCCGCAGGCCAACACTCTATCCACTGAGCCATACCAGTTAGGGCTACCATTTATTTTTTAAAAATCATTTGGTGTTACTTTCTTGGTTACAATGACTCAGTATGCTACCCAACTAACAGAACTTTCTACAAAACTCAGAGGTCCCTCAGTGTGAGGAGCTAACATGTGAGTTAGTAAGATTTTATTCATGGAGATATTAAAAGTAGGTAGTTATGCTGTAGATGACATTCTGTTTTCAAGATTCTGCATTGAAAGCAATGTGGCTACCATGGACTCTAAACTTATAATGGCCGATAGAATTTTGAATCATTTTGTGAAATTTATATTTAGTAATTATTGCTTGACACCAATACTACATTTGAATTCTAAGTGACAAATTTTGACTCTGCACATATGAGGTCACATAAACTGAAGGTATTGTGAAGAACCTCCCTGCATCTCTCACTGTCATCAGAGGAGGCGATGAATGCAGAGTCAGGTGCAGAATATGGTGCACTCAGGTCCCAATAAGGCTCCTACCACCTGGCTTTGGATGCTATATTAGTTACAGTTCTCCAGGGGGAAATACCATACATACATGTACATATATTGTGTGTGTACTATATGTAACATATGAAATATAACATATATGATGCATATAAAGATAATTGTAATGAAGAATTAACACACATGACTGGAGGCTGACAGGTGCTAGATTTGTAGTCAACAAACTGGGCACTCAGGGTTGCTGAGGGTTTAAGTTCCAGTCTGCCTGTGGGCTGGCTTGAAATCCAGGCAGAGCCCAAGAGAAAACATGTAGTTCAAGCAGACATGCAGGGAAGTTCTCACTTATTCAGTCTTTTGGTTTTTCAGGCTTTTATTCTTTTAATGACTGGATGAGGCCCAGCCACATGGGGGAGGACAGCCTGCTTTACACAGTCTATCAATACAAACATGACTCTCATCCTGGAACACCTTCACATGGGCACTAAAATAATGTTTTACCAGATATTTGGGCAGCACATGGTCCAGTGAGGTTGGCCCTCAAAATGAACCATCACAAGTCGCGTTGGTCCCTAGAGGCCAGCTCAAATTGGCTCCCTTCCTATTGACATAATCAAATATTCGGCTCATGTTTACCGTTTGCCTTGACTGTTTTTGTCTCCAGTAAATTGTTTCTTCATGATCACCATCACCATCATCATCATCATCATCATCATCATTTTAATGCGTGGATTTGTTCATTCTTGTTTTCTTTTTAAAAAATTATAGATATGAAGGTCAGAGGGGATCTCATAAAATATCTAGTGGGATTGCCCCACTGTCCTCTCATCCTTTCCCCAGCCTTTTAAGGATACTTTATACATAAGCATACTGAGCTCAGTATGGTCAGGTTTGAGAAATGTTTTAAAACCACAGATTTCAGATAAGAAATACTCAGATACCTAAAAGGAAATAAATTGATCACCAATAGGTGATTCCATATATATGGCAATTTTAATAATTAATATTAATATTTAATAGTACCATCATGACATTACATGCCCTTGAGATGGATATTGTACATCATTTTTTTCCTTTCACTCTCTTGGACTTAATCCAAAGTGACTTACTTCTGTAGCAAAAAAATATCTGATAGGAATTTTGCTAAAGTAATTTGCTGAAGTCCTTATTTAAATATGTATAAATATATGATTAACTGTAAGAGCTATTGATTTTATTTTGTACTATTGAAAGGTTGCATTTAGGGTTTTTAGATCAAGAAATCTCAGAGTGCAAGTTTATAAAAAAACTATCAACTACTTTATTAAGATACAGAAAGATTTGGGGAAAGTTATCTTTTATGAAAATACAGCAATATACTCTTATCACACTTTTAAAAATATTTAAATTTACGTTCTTAAATGACTATGGTGCAGTCAGACACAGATATAATATTTTAGCTTATAATATTAAACTTAAATATTGTATCTATACTTAACTTTGATCAGTCACTACTATATCTTAGGTTTTTCTTTATTCACTATGAGAAATTGATTTGGCACAAGTGAATGGTAGATGTGATATTTAAATTTTCTCTTTCTATAGGTTTGTTCTATTTTTGAGAAATTTCTCTTAAACCATAAACATGTATTATATGCAATCTTTTACATCTGTTCTCTCAATTGGGCAATAAAATATTGAACAATATTTCTTACAGGAACATTGCTGTGTCTCACTGTTATGTACTTGATTAAAAACATTTTATCTACTTTATTGAATGTATTGGAGTAGATAAAGGTTGATTATGATTTCTCAAAATTCTCTTGCATAGATGGAATTGTTCCTCTACATTTTATGTGCTAAGGGAAATCAAATATGAATCTCATTATTCTTAGCACTTATAAACTTAATGCTATTCTAATTGCTTCTTATTCCTACTCACCCCTGCCCTTTGCAAGTTTCTAAACCAGAGAAAAAAAAGAACTTAATTTATTCTAACTAAAATATCCATTCTGAGTATACCATTATCATTTAATGTTATAATAAAGAAGTTGGGCAAGTTGTTTTTTAATGTATAAAATGTTATGAAAATGTAGAAGCTTTTCCTTCCTTCCTTCCTTCCTTCCTTCCTTCCTTCCTTCCTTCCTTCCTTCCTTTCTTCCTTCCTTCCTTCCTCTCTTCCTTTTAGTGATAAGTAAATGGTATGCCATCTCTATTTGACCGACCTTCTTAGTGACACAACTTGATCCAGTGATTATATAATAAGATATTTAAATCCAACAATTATTCATTAGGACATTTCTAGATGGAAAATTAAAATTTCAAAATTTATTAATAATTCTTTGTGAAATAAAGGGAATAAGCTGTCCCCAATATGTAATTTATACTCTCTGAAAATCTAGAGATGGTAAATTTGTAAGAATTCATGAGAGGATAGCAGTGCTGTACATAGAAGGCACATGCTGTAAAAAGCAAAAGTGCAATCAATCACACACACACACAAAAATTTATGTTTGTGATGATGGGTTGATTTGATGTTGAATATGAGAAAAGTAATATATGGGAAGAAAAATTGAAAGAGCTCTTGCTATGACTGTGGAGAGTGGAGACCAACATAGGCCAGTGAGGACAGAGGCGGGGGGGGGGGGGGGGGGGCGCGGTCTATGCGGGGAAAATATTCAAGCTCTAAAAACCACCTGTGAAGTATATATGGCTATGCAGGTATGAAGTTCTTTATTGCCATTCTTACCACCAACAAAAGGATTAAAGTCTTTTTATAATTGGAATTTATAACCTTTCTTATATTTTATAAAGCAACATGAAAACCTCCCTTCCACTGGCTCTAAATAAATTATTGCACCCAGCGCTGCATCACAGCTGGCTCATTAATGTGTGTTATGGGCATTAACCCATCGGCCTCCAGCTTCCTTTGAATTGCTGCTCTTGCTTTTTTATCCTGGTCACTGTGATTGGCTCTGGACCCGAGCTTTTAATACATAGTAAGGACTCTTTTAGGCATGATTGTTTGTTAAGCCGTTCACTTATTTATTTATTAATTGATTAAACAAATATTTCATGGGCAATAACTATATCATTAGTACCAGTTCTAGAAACTGATGTATTAGTAAACAAAATCAGAAGTTTCTCATCTCCTGGTATTTATATTGTGGTAAAGAGAAATGGATTATCAATAAAATGAGGTGCTGGAGAAATATAAACCAGAAAACAGGGATAGGGAATGCAGGAGTGTGGTAAGGAAAATTATTTATTTTATTTTTTTTTTTACTGATTTTTAGACAGAGAGGAAGGTAGAGGAAGAGAGACAGAGAAACATCGATGTGAAAGCCAAACACTGATCAGCCCCTACTAGGGACCAAGACTGAAACCCCAGGCATGTGCCCTGACCGGGAATCAAACCGGCAACCCTTCAGTGCACAGGTTGACACCCAATCAACGAAGCGACACATGGCCCGGGCAAAATGACTTACTTTTAAATATGTTAATCATGGAAGCTCTTGCTAAGAAAGTGGCATTTGAGCAAACATTTGGAGGTGGGGGAGGGAGTGAATGATGCTTATATCTGGAAAATGCAAAAGCCCCAAGACAGTGAAGGCTCTATGCATTCAAGGGACAGGACAAGACAATGAAGCTTGGGCAGAAAGCCCAGGAGGAGGAAGGGGGAGAAAGAAGGTCAGAAAGGTAGAGGAGACACTCGGAAGGACCTCTAATTTGAATTCCGAGTGGAATGGGGAGCCCTCGAAGGCTTTATGCAGAAAACTGCTGTGATCTGACTTACATGTCTGTTGAGTGGATAGTAGACTCTAAGTGGAAACATCCAAGCAATGCATCCAATTAAAAGGCTGCTAGAACCATCCATGGGAATGATGATGGTGACTTCAACCAAGATGCTACAGTAAAGGTACAAAATGCTCAGGGTTCAAATAGGTTTTGAGAATAGGGCTCTTGGGATTTGGAGAAGGAGTGGATGAATGTTATGAGAGAAAGGCCTTCCTAAGATGAATGGAGATACAGCTTTGTGAATCTTGAGCACATAGTTGATACTTAAACCATGAGATTGGATGAGGTCACCGAGGTGTTCCATGTAGCTAGGGAAGCATCCAAGGACTGAGCTAAGGCTAAGAGGTTGGGGAAATGAGGGGAAACCAGCAAAGGAGACAAGAGACCAGTTAAAGAAGGAAAACCAGAAGGATGCATGGAGCCTTAGACACCAAGACAAGGACATATTTCAAGGAGGAGGAGGCATTGACTCTGCTAAATGTTATGAAATGCACAAGTAAGATGGGTTGGGGAATTGTCCATAGATGTAACAAGTTGAAGGTCATTGTTGAGCTTGATAAAAACAGTGATATGAGGTGACTAGGGAGGACTGCAAGAGCATGATTGCAAAAACAAAACAAAACAAAAAATCCAGGACAGTGTTGCTCAGTGGTTGAGCATCAACACATGAACCATGAGGTAATGGTTCCATCCCCAATCAGGACACATGCCCAGGTTTTGGGCTTGATCCCCAGTATTGGCAGGAGACAGCCGATCAATGATTCTCTCTCATCATCGATGTTTTTATCTCTCTCTGCCTCTCCCTTCCTCTCTCTGAAATCAATAAAAACAGAAAATAAAAGAAATAGGATAATAGGGAACAGTGAAGTCAAGCAAGTGACTTTTTTTTGTTTGTTTGGTTATTTTATTTGTTTCTAATACTGGAAATAACAGCTGAAGAGAATGAGTCATGATGGAGAAAGAAGAAAAAATTGCTGGAAGGATGCTCTTGAAAGCAAAAAGAGATGATTTTTATGTTTTAAATCTTTTATCTATTAAAAAATGAAGTTATGTCCATTAAATGGAGAAGAAAAAAACACAGTACAGTATAAATTCATTCCTTAACCCTCACTTGTCCAACTACAATCTCACTTCTCAAATGAGCTTGAAAGTAACTTGGCATGCATCTCTCTAGAAGAGCACATGTGAATAGCCACACTGACACTCAGAAAGGCACTCCTAAAATATACATTCATACTGTGCTATAACTACTGCAGTTTTTTAAAAAATATTAATGATACAAATGTATTTCCAAATAATAATTTGTACAAGTTCCTCGTTCATTTGTAACTTACATTTAATTTTTTTCTCTGATAGAAAAGTGGACATACATTATTAATAAAGTTAGAAAATAATGAAAAATATGTTATATGAAGAAATGCTTTTTTTCTAAATTCATTTTCCAGAAATAAAGCTATGTTTTAAAATTTAAAACTTTTATTTTATATGAATGTAATAACAACAGCAAAAAGAACAGAAATGAACACGAGAGATTTGCTGTAATTCAAATGCTTTATCTTAGTTTCAAAAATAATGATTTGGTTCTCAAAAATTAATTTAAATTCTAAAAAATCCATAGAAACATTAATAAGTTGAAATCATGATTATAACTTTAATTGTGCTTCTTAAATATCATAAAATTATTTGCATTAACGTAGTTTGCCAATTGTATCCTAAAAATCCGAATGTCTACTGATGTCTACACAGCAAACTGATTCTTCCTAAATTTTTAAAATTAATTAACTAATTTAAGTTAGATCTCTCCAGCACTGATAATGTGCTCAGAAGTGAGGGTGCAACAATTTTAATAAAAGTAAACACCTTGCCTTATGGAGCAAAGTAAATGCCTTGCCTTATGGAGTCATTGTCAGAACAGAAAATACATTTTCTGATATAAATCTATATTTTAAAATAATATTTGTGAAAGGGTGATTTAAAGGCAAATTTTAATAATTTCCAAAAGATTCTTTTATGAAAAATAAAATAGTACATTGTGGGATAACTATTATAGTTAATACCTATTATAAGTGAAATAAAAATTACAAATCACACGACTTCATAGTCTCAGTAGGCCTCCTTATTTCTCCGCAGTTTCTTCACTGATATATGTATGCTGTTATTGTTTTTTCCAGAAAATTATGACATATCCTGTTAATTTCTTCACATCATATCATGTTTAGCTTGTTTCATTTATGAACCATGGCTCTCTTTTTTTATTTTTCTGGAGTTTTCTTTTTGTTTGTTTATTTAATTTTTTAAAATGTCAGTTTTTCTTAGCATCTGTGTACCATAATCATACTTGTGATTTTGAGCATGCTGAGTGTAAGTCTGCATTATGGTGGATGCTGTCTTGCTGAAGACATACCTGTGGGGTTTTCTACATCACTACGTGATTATAAAACTAGGACTTGAACATACGTTTAGTTCTACTTTCATTTCTTGGATTTGCTTGACTTATTGTTCAGGAGTTCAAAGGTGTTAAATTTTCTGAGCGCTTATGTGCTCAAAAATGATGTTATTTTCCTCTCCAATTAAAATGGATTCTGGCTTTGAAATAATGCCTCCCCACCCCGCCCCTGGTTGCAGGTCAGAAATATTATGCTAATTGGGCACGCACTGTTTCAGTCCAGGACCAACCAGAGATGCAGAATCAGCAGGAGTTCTGGATGCATTAAGGGAGTTGGCCTATGCAATCGAGGAAGCTCGTTGGGCACTTTCTGTAAGGCTGTCCTGATCTGATACTGAAGTTATAGGTCTACAGGGCAGTCACTCAAGAAAAACAGCCATGCGCACACTGCAGGCCGCAACTGCTAGTTGGAGCTTCACAGGATTGAAACTCAGGTCTGTCTCTAGCCTCAGTATTGAGGACAGCCTGCGGAAGCTGGGTTCTTTGTCAAAGTCAAACACAAACCTGGTCCAGGAGTCAGAGAAGCGAAAGGAGTATCCAGGGAAGGTAGAGAAATTCCTGGCTTAGCTGCTGCTTTATGCCAGTCAGCAGATCAGTAGCAATGTCTATGAGCTACAAAACAGCTGTTGCTTCCCTTCCTCCTTTCAAATCCCTAAGAATGTTTCCTGTGGCTCACCCTTCCCTGCATGTACAAGCAAGGGAATTCTGGGAAATGTAGCCAAGTTTCTGGGCAACTAGACACGTTGGAATGTCACGTGGTTTCTTAGGTATTTGAGGTAGTCTGCTTTTGTGAACTTTTATTTTTTTCTCCAAACCTTTAAACTTTTTTTTAACCCGAACTTCTAAAATTTTAAAAGTATTCACCAAATGTGTTTATCATCACCATCATTTCATTCTCACCCTTATGTACATAGTTTACTGTAAAAGTAGATCTTATTGTTTTATTGTTTAAGTTTTTACTCTATACTTAGTGGGGCAAAATTTAAAGATTTGCATATTCCTCTTGTGAAGAAGAATTATACTTTATTCTTTCTATGCTTCTTTTTTCTATATATTTTTGTGATAGCTCTATACCAGGGGTGGGCAAACTTTTTGACTCGAGGGCCACAATGGGTTCTTAAACTGGACTAGAGGGCCGGAACAAAAGCATGGATGGAGTGTTTGTGTGAACTAATATAAATTCAAAGTAAACATCATTACATAAAAGGGTGCAGTCTTTTTTTTTAGTTTTATTCATTTCAAACGGGCCGGATCCGGCCCGCGGGCTGTAGTTTGCCCATGGCTGCTCTATACTGTATATGCTGTCTATATTTATTTACCATCTGTAGTTCAATTATTTTTCTTATTGTCTATCCCCTTTTCCTTTAATTTTTATTTTATTATCCAGGTCTCTAAGATGGTTTGCAGCATGCCTACTGTATTTTTAATATGTTTACTGAATGTTTGTAAATATGTTATGTTATTTTTAAAAATTACAAGAATTCTTTCTTACTTTTGATCGTCCCTTGCATAAAACATATAAGAAAGACATGAATGATAGATAGATGATTGATAGGTAGGTAGATAGAACAATATTTTCAAGTAGTAACCATTTTTAAGTTGATGCAATATCCTCTTAAATTTTTGAGAATAGGAATACTTTAAATTATCTTCTCTAATCTGCATTATCTCTGTTCATTTTGGTCTTTCTTTATTAAACTGTGGATTTTCCTCATTTGCCTTGAGATTCTTGCTTGTTCATTTACATATTGCAGTTGAAGGATGAGTTTGAAACACGGGAATATCCCCTGAAAGGACAGGGTTATTTTGTGATTAAAAGCTCTTTCAGGTTTAGCAACACATAGGGAACCTTATGGAAGATCTCAGGCTGACTTTTTGTGTTGTTGAAACCATTGATGTTGGTACCCCCAGCCCTCCTTCAGTCAAGGTAACTCCCAGGTCCCTGCTAGGAGAGGAAGCATTAGGATCACAAACAGGAAAAGAACAAGAGACACTAAACTTCCTAGGAACATATCTTGACTGCCCAGAAATAAGAGAAAGCTCTGAATCAATATCGATTTCCACATCATACAGAATCACAGGTGGTGTTCATTTACCCTTTGAAGACACACACGTTAGAAAAGCCATGAGAATTCTCTGGATAAATTGCCATATTATTTATTGAAATTGTGGAAATGGGCATGTCAAATGCCAATTGTAAAATCTATCTATATATATAAAAGCCTAAGTGACCATCGCAACCTAACAGACGACCGAACTGGCTGCATAGGGTGACCAGGCCAGTAGGGGGGTTAGTGAGGGGCAACCAAACAACTGAGCAGCAGTCTGTGTGGGGCGACCAGGCCGGCAGGAGGCTTAGTGAGGGGCGACCAAATGACTGAACAGCAAGCTGCATGGGCAGACCAGGCTGGCAGGGTGGTTAGTGAGGGATGAACAAACGACTGAGCAGCAGGCTGCGTGCGGTGACCAGGCCGGCAGGGGGGGCAGTCAGGGGTGACCAGACCAGCAGAGGAGGGCAATGAGGAGTAACCAGGCTGGCAGAGGGGGGCACTGAGGGGCGACCAGGTCGGCAGAGGGGGGCAGTGAGTGGCGACCAGGCCAGCAGGGGGCGGCAGTTGGGAGCGACCAGACCAGCAGGGGGGCAGTTAGGGGCACTCAGGCAGGCAGGCAGGTGAGCAATTAGGAACCAGCGGTCCTGGATTGTGAGAGGGATGTCTAACTGCCGGTTTAGGACGATCCTGGGGATTGTGCCTAAACCGGCAGTCGGACATCCCCCGAGGGGTCCCAGATTAGAGAGGGTGCAGGCTGGGCTGAGGGGACCCCCCCTACATTGCACCAATTTCGTGCACCGGGCCTCTAGTGTGTTCATAAAAATGCTGTCAGGCTTCCCCACTCCTGGGAAGCCACACAGATGTTTTCATGAAAGGTAAACAACACTGAAGATTATCTTATTGCTCTGTATACAGTTTGGATACTGCTAGGCATAAATTAGACTTAACATTGCACACGCATAAATTATATTCTTATCAGAGTTAACTGTTGGATGGGCATGAATTTTAGGGCTTATCATCCTTGGTTTTGGTGCCTTTGTCAGTCAGTGAACAACAGAATCTGGCCAGTAGAAATGTCCCCTCTTGGGGACTCTTTTATGAAAGCTTCTGACCTACCACCTGCCAGCAAGAGGTAAGAATTCTTCTGGGAATAGTTGCAAATAGGGCAACCATTTCCTATCATATACGCTCTTTATCATTCTGTCCCTGCTGTCTCATCTGATAAATATGTGTGATGCACAGTAAAGAATGGAAGCTTTCCATTATCTTTGCTCCAGGTGTTAATCCCTTCTTGTTCTTCCCACCTCCCCCTACAGCTTACACACATGGGCACTCACACTCACAAACTCAAGCCACAGCCCCAGCTGTGATGGGAATGGCTCTACCCTATTTGAACTCCAAACGAAAAAAGATCACCAGAAATAAGGGAACAGACACTAACACTGGCGATTCCTTTTACTGGCTGAGCTTTCTGATCAGGTTCCAATCCAACTTACTTTCTGCTTTTTTCCATCTATGAATAGAGATCTGGCTGAAGCGATTCTCTGCTTTGAAGTTATGTAAGAGCTTTATAAGTGACAGAGTAGAATTACATTGAAATAGGCCACAATGAAAAGGGCCTATTGCATATTTAATTCAGAATCATTATGAATAGCCCTAAATTGTCTATTAGCACACATTAACACATAGTTGTCAAATTAGGGATATCAGACAAGCAACTTCCTTCTTTTGCTTGTTTTATATTTATGCAATTCTCTTGTTTCCATAATGTGCTTTATTATTATCATAAATATACTATGTATTTTTTTAAAAAAAATTACTTTTGCACAGAATTCTGTGAAAACGTAATATAATAAAAATCACCTGGAATCTCATCAGGCTGAGCAAACCACTGTTTGCACTTTAGTGAGCAGCCTTTCCAACATCATTTTACGCACACACACAGGAACACACCTGCTTTCTTTACTTCCTAATAGTTCCTATTAAAACAGACTTTCCAAGAGTCCTTTTATTATAGATGCAAGGCTACTGATTATATAAATGCTCTGTTTTGTAGTAACCTGTGTATTACTGACTAATGTGAAGGTGTTTCTCTATTAGAAAGAGAAATGAATACCATTATACCCACTTTTAATTTTAGAATTTACTTCTAGAAGTGCATTTCTCAGTCAGAGTTAATGCTGTCTTTAGAGAGTTTGTAAATATTTCCAAATTGGCTTCTGGAAATGTTGTATCATTTTATGCTCTCAACAATAGCATAAAACAGTGCTCCCTCCTTACCTCCTTTATCTAATGCTGGGGCTACTCACACCTGGTGGGATTTGTCAATCCTACTGAATAAGTGAGCATTTATTTTTGTGCTTATGTTTCTTCAGTTGTTAGTATTTCTTAGCCAATCATATTCCTTTGTAAACACTACCTGTCAAAGTTCTGTGTCTATTTATATAGTCATTGTTTGCCTTTTTGTCTTTCTCTAAAATTTGAAAGAGTTACTTGGTATATTATGAATAGTAAGCATTTATTCGTCATGTATTTTTTCAATTATGTTCCCAATTTTGTATGTCTTTGGACCTCATTTAGAATTTTTTATGTGTTTTTAGAAATATTGAACAGTGTTCAGTGATATATATATATATATATATATATATATAATTTTTAAACATTTTCTGGTGGCATATCTATCAACTTTTACTTTGGGGGTTCTATAATTGATATTATATTAGAAAAGTTTCTCTATCCCAAGAGGATAAAAATATCTACCTGTACTTCCTTTTCCTGTTACATTAAAAAATTTAAAATTAATGATTGTATTGCATTGGACTATGTATGAGGGAAAGATTGAGGTAGAAATCGGATGTTGTGTTTCTTAAGTAGTCAGCCAGTTATCCCCAATTTCCCCACACTTTGAAAAGTTGTTTATCACCCTAGCCAGTTTGGCTCAGTGAATAGAGCTTTGGCCTGCAGACTGAAGGATCCAAGGTTCAATTCAGGTCAAAGACACATGCTGGGTTTCGGGCTTGATCCCCACTAGGGGGCATTCAGGAGGCAGCCGATCAATGATTCTCATCACTGATGTTTCTATTCTCTCTCATCACTGATGTTTCTATCTCTCCCTCTCTTTTTCTCTCTGAAATCAATTTATATATATATATATATATATATGGCTTATCAAACTTCCTATATAAAGGTCTGTTTCTGAAACCTATTTTTTCTTTGATCTATTTACTCACACCTTAGTAATTTCTCTGTTTTAATAGCCTAAGTGTTATGTTTTAACATCTATGCCAAATTTTTCCCATTGTACACTTAGTTTTTGAATTTTCTATATTTAATCTTCCATGTGAATTTTTCAACCCTGGATTAAATTTTCATTTTGACTTTTAAGGCTTGTATTGTGTGCATGCCATAGTCTGGGATATCATCTCAGATTTATTACTTGGGTAAACATATTACTCCAGCAGGATAAATCTGGTAGAAATATATTAGCTATTATAGCAAAGAGGTATGTATCATCACAGATGTGTTAGAACTTTTGCAAAGGCTGCATGTGTGGAAGAGAAGATTACCATAAGTGGTAGCTTCGAACGAATCCTTAAAACATGGAAAAGGTTAAATGATTTATCTTAACTGAGAGCCAGTCTTCATTTCTGTGCTAAAAATAACCTCTGACATTAGCCAAAAAGAAAGTTATTATGAATTTGCTCTAACAGTTTCCCCCGATGAGTTTATTCCTTCCAATTTTTCATATATTTTCCAAACTATTAGAAAAAATCTAGGTTCACCAAAATTAGTCATCTATATAAGAACTAATTGCTATGAAGAAGCAGTGAACAGATTTATGTATTCTTTAATTTGGGTTAGGAAAAGAATAAGAGGAGAGTGGCCCAGCAAAAGTAGGATTTATAATCATTAGGTGTTGTTAACATTTTATAAATTTATTACTCCCAATGGATAATTAAGGCTTTTTAATACTCTGAGTTGGCAGGTTCTGACATAATCTGTATTTCAAGAGTAAAAGTAAAATCATAGGGGAAAAGTCTGTAGAATTTAGAATATAAGTTGACATCATATATAAATGTGACTCTTATTCATAGCATTACATTGATCCCTGCAAGCAGTGGACAGTTTTTCCCAGGTGATGTTTATACATAAAATTTTTATATCTTGATTTTTTTCCTGTTTCTTTATCTTTGCAGAATATTGATCAGGTACTATTTTTTACCAGTAAAATGACACTGATCTACACAGTAGTTTTCTGGTATCAAATTTTGTTTTTCCCAAATATCAGTGAGCAGTCAAGTTTGATTTTTTATATATACTAATATAGAGCATCCTTTATGAATGCAAGATGTTCAGTAGTGTTTATTGATAATTGTATATGAACCTATTTACACACAAACCTTTTTCATGATATGGTATGACTGTATTTCCTGCAATTACTTACCTACAGAGGGGTTTTATGGAATACAGCAACTGAACTACTCATTTTAGTGGATTGAGTGATGTCAAGTTAAAAAAATACAAGACTCTAAAATATTCTAATCAAATCATTTTATAGTTTATCTACAAACCTGTCCAGAGAGGGAAAAAGTCCCAAATCTACTCAAGGTAAAACAGTTTTGCTAACTCAAAAAACTTGGCCTCTAAAAAGCATTGGTCCTGGATTACAAGTAATTATATCCTGATTAAGTTCTAATTAATCAACATTAATTACATCATAGTAACTACATAGCAATTTCATCTTCTGTAAAATAACATTAATAGTCAAGACAGTTTTCATTACTATAATAGAAAGTATAACAAACTAGGCTAATTACACAAACAAGAAACATTGCCTCACATAGTTGAACACTAGGGTCTAGATCTTGTATCAAGCGTGACTGAATCTGGGGACACAAATGTCATCTGAGCTTGAGCTCTCTACTTGACTCCACTCTCTCTGTGCTGACTCCATTCCCTGACTGCCCCAGCCAGGAGGAAGTACCTCTCCAGTTCAGACTTAACCACAGGACAATGAGAGTCTTTCCTTTCCAAAGCGTGCAGCCAATTGAGGCTTAATGCCCTGATCTGGGGTCATGCTATTGCTGACAGCTGAGGACTGAGGGGAATGTACACTGGATGACAATAACATTGGAAAGTCCCAATCCAACATAATTTCTCTACTTCTTTCTGGTGGAAATAGTACAACATTTGGAATCTAATTAGCTGAATTTCAATTTTGTTTCTACACGTAATAGCTGTGTAACCTTGATTTTAACTTTTTTACCTCCATGCCCCATAGTTAACCCATCTCTAAAATGGGAATAATTCCCTCAAAGGATGTTATGAAGATTGAATTGCATCAAATATGCAAAAATATGTGTAGCATATCTGCAAATAAGACTCATTAAGCAGAATTTTGTAATGGAAGTTGCCTATCTGTCTTAGTGTTTCTGACCCTAAAATCTTTACTCTATTTGAGTGTAGTACATCCTACAAGCTATCTCTACACTCTCTATAATTCCATGAAGAACATAGAACATTCTTAAACTTGGGTCTTCTTGAATAGCAAAACAAAAAAAGAGAGAGGAGGAGGAGGAGGAGGAGGAGGAGGAGAGGAGGAGAGGAGGAGGAGGAGGAGGAGGAGGAGGAGGAGGAGGAGGAGGAGAAGGAAGGAAGGAAGGAAGGAAGGAAGGAAGGAAGGAAGGAAGAAGGAAGGGAAGAGAGAAGGAGGGAGGGAGGGAGGGAGGGAGGGAGGGAGGAAGGGAGAGAGAAAGAGAGAGAGAGAGAGAAAGAAAGAAGAAAGAAAGAAAGAAAGAAAGAAAAGAAAAGAAAAGAAAAGAAAAGAAAAGAAAAGAAAAGAAAAAGAAAGAGCTTTGTTACTTCTGTGAAGATGGATAATGCAGTAGTTCTCAACCTTGGCTGCACATTAGAATCACCTGGGAATCTTTTTAAAATCCTGATTTCTGGGCCTCATCCTCCGGAAATTCTGTTTCTTTGTTACTAATGTTGTGGCCCCACCCCATAACAAAGAAACGGAATTTCCAGAGGATGGAGCCCAGAAATCAGGATTTTAAAAAGATTCCCAGGTGATCCTAATGTGCAGCCAAGGTTGAGAACCACTGGGATAGTGTGAGGTCCTGAGAGCCAGCTTGCCCCTCATGAAGGCGCTGGGAATAACGTGCAACACGTTTGGCTTTGGAAGTGTTCTGTTCTGGTTGGTAATCTTCTTCTTTGTCTTGGGAAGGCTGTTACGGCTCCTGGGTCTCATTGCATATGATCTTTACCATGAGGTTCACATCCAGCTTCAAGCTCTTACTCATATCCACAGAGAGAGGCGCTAGTCTGGCTTTTCTCTTATTCAGAGCACTTGCTCACAGCGCTCCTGTGCAAAGCTTAGGGAATGGGTGTTCTTCTCTTGCTTGCCTCCAGTGTTCAGTGCAGCTACTGACTTCTTCCCCACTTGGTAATGAACGTGGCTGCATGATGATACCTAAAGCTGTACCTCTCACCTGAGGATGATGTTCACTTGCCACTGTTTGCCATGGCTACAGAGGAGTGAGTGGTTTACAATGATCTTGGCAGCTCTTGTTATGAATCCCTCAGTGACACTTTCTGTGTTTCAATATCTGTGTGCCCCAAACCCTCTTGTCTGGGCCATTGCTGTTTATTCACTTCATGTTCAATATTGTGTAAACTGCAAAGCGTGTCCCAAAGTATAAAGCACCGTAGAGATATCATCATTGCTATTGCTGCTGTTTTCTCAACATATTTAACAGTTTGGGGTTTTCCTGTCCTACTATGCTGGATCCTTTAACTGCCTGCAAAATTTCAATTTTTTTCTTTTTCTTTAATAACAGAAACTTGACTTTTAAAGCTAGGAGATTCCTAGCTTTAAAAACATTCATTGTTTCCCAGGCTTCCTTGAAGGTAGAGGTAGCAAATAAGTTATAAGAATATTTCGAGGGATTTTGGGGAAATATTCTTAACTGGGGCTCACTTGGCTTGCCCTCAAGCTTGCTCCTGCCTGGCAGGGTGAGGCTGCCATTGGAGCCCTGGCTGTCATCTGTGGCCCTGAGGATGGAGGGCATCCACCAGCATGAAAGAGCACAAAGGCAGAAGGAACCTAAAGGAGCTGCTCCCTCAGCTGGGACTACTTATCAGTGATTTGTTTTACAGGAGAGAATAAAATTGGAAGTTAATGTGTTTAAGCCATTATCATTGGATTTCTGTTATTAATAGCTGAATATAATTCCTAACTGATAGGCACTCCCATAGAGACTCTTTCTTCTTGTCATAGTACATGTATTTAGCACATGATCTCACACAAGTGACCATAACTGTATACAGTGTGTATGTATGTATGTATATTAGTATATACACACATATAAATATATTTATATATAAGATATAATTATATCACATTGTAGACCAGTTCATATATTCCAATATTATATATATATATATATATATATATATATATATATATATATCTCAATATATTTTTTTCCCATGGAACAGCACTTTTAAATATGTTTAACCTAGTTTACCATATTTATATCAAGAATAAATTTGTCTTTTTCCTCTAAAAAAAATCATCCAAGTTTATTAGAAAGTATAACTATTTTAAAACCACACACCTTCAGTAAGATTTATAATCTTTGAATAAGGAAATAACATTAGATGCAGAATTTGTCCTTCATAAAGCCTGGTTAATTTTGAGTTAATCTCTGTATATTTGGGCCATAGAAATCGATTATAATATATGAACTAGTGCTGTAGTTCTAACTTTGTAGCAAGTGTCCCAGATAATGCTTTGATATCTAAATGAAAGAAGGAGTTTTTGTTTTATATATATATATATAAATGTATACATATAAATTATATATGTATTATATATGTATACATATAAATGCTCACAAAGGTGGATCGGAAGAAGTATGTCCAAATTAGTGCAAACTCATTCATTTCTCTCTGCTCCTAGCTTTGAACCAACTATTCCTTCACCTTGGACAACCCTTTCCTTCTTTGCCTGATAAAATCCTACTTATTCTCAAAGTCCTGATGAGATGGCACTTTTTCTATGAAGCTTTCAAAGCTTCTAAGACAGAATTATTCTTCCTCTTTATTGGTTTCCCAGAGATGTGCAGTAAAATGCATTTGGGAATTCATCCAGACTCTATGACTTAGAGCTTGCCTGTGCCTGAGACAAGTTACTTAATTTCTTTAAACCTCAAGTTTCTCATCTTGAGAATGACAATACTAATACCTATGAAATAAAGTAGCTTTGAGATTAGTTATATTAGTATAAAGTCTTTACAAAGAAGTCAGCCTATTTTTAACCCTTACTTTATAGAATGTTTCACAACCCTTATTTTCTTCAGTAGCCCTACACAAGTTATTTATTTATTTATTTTTTACTTTTGCACTTAACATGTGCTGTAATTTAGCGGGTTGTTTCTCTTACAGGCTAAATTCTGTGCACTGTGCAGCAGGAAAAGTTTCATATCCATCTTTGAGTGGCCCAGATCTTAACAGTGAATAACTCATTTATTAAACAGGGTAAATCTAAAGTATCTTTTTTACTGTGGTATAATCCTATATAATAAAAGGGTAATATGCAAATTAACGGAACAGCAGAATGACCAGTCACTATGACACGCACTGACCACCAGGGGGCAGATGCTCAACACAGGAGCTGCCTCCTGGTGGTCAGTGTGCTCCCACAGGGGGAGCACTGCTCAGGCACAAGCCAGGCTGACCGCTGGCGAGCACAGTGGCCTGCCTCTATGGCAGTGCTAAGGGAAGTCCAACTGAGGCTTAGGCCCACTCCCCGCAAGAAGTGGGCCTAAGCCATCAGTTGGACATCCCCCAAGGGCTCCCAGACTGCGAAAGGGCGCAGGCCTGGCTAAGGGATGCCCCCCCGCCCCCCCGCCCGCCCCAAGTGCAGGAATGTCATGCACCGGGCCTCTAGTTGACATATAAAATTATATTAGTTTCAGGTGCACAACATGATTCAGTATTTTTATATTTTGCAAAATGATCATCCCTATAAGTCTGGTTAACATCTGTCACATTACATAGTTATAGAATTTTTTCTTCTGATGAGAATTTTTAAGATATACTCTCTTAACAACTTTCAAATATGCAATACAGTATTATTAACTGTAGTTGTTGCTCTGCTATACATTATACTAACAGAACTATTTATCTTATAAGTAGAAGTTTATACCTTTTGGATTCCTTCACCCATTTCACCCATTCCCCACCATCACCTCTTACAGCCACCAATCTCTTTTTGTATCTCTGAGCTTGTTTTTTGTTTGTTTGTTTGTTTTGTTTTATTTAGATCCCACATATAAATGAGATCTTACAGTATTTGTCTTTCTCTGTCTGACTTATTTCACTTAGCACAATGCCCTTGTCTTCCACTAATGTGTCTTAAATGTCAAGATTTCATTTTTTAATAACCGAATGTAATTCCTGTGTGTGTGTGTGTGTGTGTGTGTGTATCCATTCATCCATCAATGGACAGTTAGGCTGTTTCCATAGCTTGCCTACTGTAAATAATGCTGAAAATAACATGAAGGTGCATATATCATTTTTAGTTAGTGGTTTTGTTTTCTTTGTTTACATATCAAAAAGTGAAATTGCTGAATCATATAGTAGTTATATTTTTAATTTTTTGAAGAACCTGTTTTCCATAGTGGCTGCACTAAATTTACAATCCCACCAACAGTTCACAAGGGTTCCCTTTTCTCCACATCCTTGCTACAATTTATTATTTCTTATCTTTTGATCATAGCCATTCTAACAGGTGTGAGGTAGTACCTTATTGTGGTTTTGGTTTCCATTTCTGATGATTAGTGATTTTGAGAATCTTTTCACGTACTTGTTGGCCATCTTAATGTCTTTTTTTTGGAAAAAAAATTTCTACTGAGGTTCTTTGCCCATTTTAAAACAATATTTAGATTAAATATTTTGATATTTTTGCTATTGAGTGGTAAGACTTCTTTATATTTTTGATATGTATATTTTGAACTAATTAATTCATTAATAATTTATTTTACATACCTTATGCTTTTTATATGGAGAGAATGCATATGCATGCCTAAGGTTTATATGGGAAGCATTGCGCTTGTGCTAATGAATCCACATACTTATTATTATCTGGTCACGTATTCCAGAGAGAGTGAGAAAGTCTTACCGTGATACTGAATAAAATTAACTTCTCCAGATGGGGAAGGTAGCCATAATCCTGGCCTCGTTAGCCTGGCATGTCAACAGCAGAGCTAACCAGTCACAGTCACCATAGGAGTGAGGCAGTGTGACAATGTGAGAAGTGGGTTCTTCTGGAGAAATACCTCTGAGAAGTGATTGGCAGCAGGAAAATCAAGCCATCGGGGCACTCAAATCCACACTCTGGGATGGTGAGCTGTGTATCCCTTTCAGTGTTCACCAAAAAATACAAATATACCGACCATATTGTGTTGTTTTAGCTCATGCTGAATTTCATGGCGTATAAATTCTTGTCCAATCTAAGCACATCTGTTCATAATAGTTAACTTCTGCGCCTTGTGAGCAGAAAAGCAACATCAGCTATATAGTGAGATGCATTGGCTTTATTTCTGTTTGTCATAATGATTCATTGAGACATTATGGGGAAGCAGATGCCTTTTATGCACTCCAAGACTCTGCATTGTGGCTGCCTATGCGCTGCCATTACTCCTCATATGTTGAATTAAGCAGGGTTTTAAGGTTGTAGAGCATTAAGGCTGTCAAGTGTTAATACCACTGCGGGAATATAATTTTGGAACTTTAAAAAGTCATTTGCTCATTCCAAAACTCAGTTCCCTTTTCCACCCTGGTGTAGGATAGTAATTTAAACCAACATAATTTATCTTGATTTTGAGAAGGAGCTTTTATAAAGTTTCAAATCACTGGACTGGAAGTTTCTGTGAAACCTTTCATTCCAGTCCCAGATCTAGCACCTTCTTTGTCAAAGACGGGTGATAACACTCCCCCAGTAGAGATGTTTTGATGATTAAAATGCAATTATAGGAGGAAAGCACATAGCAGGGAGCCTGGCACATAGTAATAACAGCAGCCAGTGAAGGTACTTTTCAGCTCTGTTCTAATGATATGGGTTGTTGTATTTAGCTCAAGAAATCCTGTAAGGGGCTGCTGTTACTGAACCCTCTTTGTGTAAGAGGAAATGAAACCTTAGAGAAATGGACGCTGCAAAGGTCATTCAGCAGGAAAGTATGTAACCAGATTCCGGCCCATGCAGCCCCATCCCAGAGCTGACATCCATAATTCTGTTCTTAGCTTCATAAAGGTTCGTTGACAGGCCTTTAACTAAAGGCGAGATAAAAGCATATTTTGACCTAGAATTGAGATTTGACTAGATATTGCTGAATCATAGCCATGGGAATGGTTATGGTAAGTTTAGATTGGATATAAGAAACGCCTTCTCATTCATTCTGATTTCTAGACTTGGAACATCTCTGTTTGTCACAATGCCTCGCCTTGTTGTCTTGCAGGCTCTGAAAACTAGTTTTAATTGTTGTGGGAAGACACGGAGGGGAAGGTGTGTCATTATATCAATCACAAATACATTAAGAACACTTTTGTAAAGGGGAGTCACCACAAACCTCCTGTTGAAAGGGCAACCCTTACCCAACCACATGTGTTATTGTTTGGTGCCATAGTCCTGACTCCTGGACTAGTTCACTGGCCCAAGCCAGTCAACACGTAGTTACACATACAATTTAGTAGAAACTCAAAGAGGCCAGGATGGCTCATGTTGTTAGAAATTTTGAA
This sequence comes from Myotis yumanensis, assembly GCF_028538775.1. Classification (NCBI taxonomy): domain Eukaryota; kingdom Metazoa; phylum Chordata; class Mammalia; order Chiroptera; family Vespertilionidae; genus Myotis; species Myotis yumanensis. The sequence continues at coordinate 73,874,946 of NW_027223759.1, read as the reverse complement.
TGAAAAGAACTATGAGTGAATAGAATACCACGGGTTTAAAAATAATCTACCACATACAAGAAAAACAAACAAACAAACAGCACAATGGACAGAGTAACCTGGCATAAAAACAAAGATGGAGGCAGAGGGGTGTGACAGAATCACCATTCAGCTGGGGCGCGAGGGAGCAATAGCCTGGCCTTCTAGCTGCCCTAGGCCCAGTGTCTTTCACCAGAAGCTCAGGGCCCAGTGTCCTCTTATAGTCCCAGAATATCCTTCCTCATTAGTTCCTGTTAAAATAACCCCATAGCACTAACCCACTCTCCACTGAATTATCATAAATAACTTTTTTATTTTTAATCAAAAGAATGAATTAAAGCATCTACTCTTCGGTGACTATGCTGGAAGGTACTGTGTGGCATTAAAGAGAGGATTTTGGCTGCACAGAGCTCTGGGCTTGAATCTCTTATTTGACACTTATTAGCTACTGAGGGAGTGAAGGAAGCTATTTTCATTAAGTAGTCATGACGAGTGAGTGCTTAGTCTCTTGCTTATGTGAATGGATTTGACTGAAAACTTGATGACAAATTTGTCTTCAAGCCAAACTGAAGACAAACTGTGGCAAATTGGTAATTTTGAAAGATATTAATTCCATAAATTTCACAGAGGAATATTCATCATTTTATATGAAAAAATTAGGAAGATGAATGAGATTCTATTTGACAAGAATAAATGTTCTGGTTCTAGCAGGGCAAAATTCTGCATTATTTTCAGCAGTAACACCTTTCATTTATTTTCATGTTTTCTCTGGGTTATAATCATTCTGAACATGAATTTTAAATAGAAAAATGTATCACTCTCTGAGGCTCAGAGCAATGAGTAGCCACAAAAGAGACATCATCATTTGAGCTGTCGATCATCTTTCCCCCTCTTGTCAAATCTCCTGGGGATATAATGTGTTTTAGAGGGAAAAGTGAGAGGTTAGTTACACTGGGAAGTTGACACATAGTGCCATTTTCCTTTTATTATCCCACTATTTCATAGTTTTTAATTGCCTTTTCCTGTCCTAAATGCCCTCAGGCAGAGATGAACCTCTTTAACATATACAGTCCTGCAGCCTTGTGTAGTTGGACACATGGTTGGCATTCAAGAAATAAATGTTTGTTTAAGTAGTGGATAAAAAATGAAATAACAATATTAAACCTCCTCTTTAATGAGTTATATCTACAATGCTTGAATTAATATTACTAAGGAGAAAAATGAAGTCAGCAAATAATTAATGAAATTCATTACGTTCATTCCACTCATTGAGAAATTAATGAATATTTTAGAACCCATTCATTTATTGCTTTGAATTTTACCAGACACCTTGTGAAATAGCAACAACAAAATAGCCTCTATCGTTCATACCCTCAAACTGATTATAGTTACAAGGGATATTAGTGATATGATTACTAACAGACAGAGTTATTGGAGGAATTGCTACTTGTTCATATGATTCTATAACTGGACCATTTAAGAAAAATGTGCATGCAGCCTGTAGAAAAATGAAATTTAATAGAAAGTATGTTTTGTACAAGTCAGGGGAAAATCTAATCAAATCAAGAGGGGACTGATTAAAAGAAAGGACCAAGAAGACCAATTAAAATGGGAGTCAGAACAAAAACCCAAGCTCCCTCTTTCAACCCTTTTCTGAGAAGTTTTCTCCCAGGAGGAAGAAAGCCTCAGACATTGAGTCACCTTGATCAATACATGCCTCCTCCGTGTGGAGAGAGGTCAGCAAATCCATTTCATAGTTAACTGCATTCAACTGGTGGTTCAGTTTCCAGGAGGCATTATGACAGAATTGCTCAAATTCAGTGGTTCTATTTTTAATCTAGCCTGTGGTTTTGCCATAGGCATTGGCATGAAGTGATGTGTCTATTCAAAATTGTGTTGTTGTAAAAGATAGTTACTGGACAGGCAGATGCAGGTTAATAAGAAATCACCTCTGTGAGTTTGATTTCTCATCCCTGCCTCCTCTTCTTCTTTTTTTTTTTTTTTAAGCCAGTCACAGACAGAGCCAGGAGAATGAATGCTCCAAATGGAAGTGGAAGCAATCAATTGACTTCTACTTTGGCTTGCTTTCATTTAGAGTTTTGATTTTTTAAAAAAATTTCCCATTTTTGCTTCCCATAAAAAAGGAGCAAGGACAACAATGGAACAGGTTAAAAATGCCTACACCCATCAAAGTGACATTGCAGAAGGAAACCTGGCAATGGGGGTTGCCAGACATGCTTTATTTCTATATTGGTTGTCCAACTGGTGGGATTATGTATCCTTCATCAGTTTCATATCATCATTATCTGGTGACATACATCAGATAATTTTTGAGAGCTAAATGAAATAATCCACACCCCCCCGGAAAAATAGTACCATGCCTGCCATTCAATATATGTTAGCTAAATTTAATATCAGTAAAATGGGAATAATACCCATTTCTCTTATTTGACAGAAAGACATAAAATGATATAAAATATTTGGAGAGATTATTTTGATGCAAGTAATTAAAAACTCTACCCAAATTATCTTACTGCCCAGAAATGAAGTCCTTGTGTCTGCCTCATTGTTTTTCTAATTGTCTTGACTCTGTTCTGTGCCTCCTTCATTCACTGGCTTCTCTGTGGCTACACAATTCCAAATATATCCTCTTGTTGCTAAAAGAGAAGTAATTTCCCAGTGCCTTCTCTTAAGTGTGAAGGAAATGTTTTCCTAGAAGCCCTTGAAAATCTTTCATGTACCATTGACTTGGATTGGTTATAAGCCCATTTCAGAACTAATCTTGTCTATACAGATTATCAAGAACTGATTTCCTTAAGTTTGCATTCTTAATTCAATCAAGATTTTAAGGAGTATTACCTTTAGACTATTGTACCTACCTTTGGCAGTGGTGAGGGGCTTGACTTCTATTGAGCTACATGAGCATAGATAACCAAAAGAAAATTAGGTTTTTTTCAGAAAGTGTGGGGGGGGGGGGGAGGGAGGGAATAAATAATGCAGAAAAAACCAACAGCATTAACACAATATGTAAACATGCTTACATCTTTGCCTAGGATGTAACTGATGCTCAGTATAAGCTTAACTAAAGAGACTCCATAGTAGGTTACACAAGGTTATTTACATTCCTAAATGAAATGGGCTGAATGATTGACAGAGGGAACAGTGGCCTTATGAGTTTCCATATACGTATGTTTTTGTTAATTATGAAATCCACCCAAAATCATACCTGCCAGTCCTTCTTAGTAAGAAAAATTGTCAGTTGGTACAAAGCATTGATTTCAGTTCTGTCAGATGCAGACAGAGCTGCTTGGAGATATCAAAATAAATAGAAGACATTGGAATGAACTTTCTTTGGAAACAAAATAGCCGATGAAATTGGATGTACACAGTGAGTGACTTGAGTCTTCACAAAATGGCAAGTAGACCAGCACAGATCAATATAAGAATGTCAGAGGAATGCACCTCCCCTTGAAGCACGCAGTTAAAAATAGTAGTTTAAAATGCTGCTTGTCAGTCTGTTAACTTGTACATCTATATGTGTCCTTTCTTTGTAAACATAAGACTTTCTAAGAGTAAAAAATAGAAAGCAGTTTTTTGTTTTTTTTGTTGGTTTTTTTTTTTTTTTTTTTTTTACTCACAGTGGGCATGCTTAAGTGAGCTTTGTGATAAATGTTTAAGTGTAGAAATAATAAGTGAATAAAAATCTCTCTGTGGGTCAATGATAGAACATTTAAGCCTGTTGATTCTTTCCCGGAAAACACATTTATCCACACATTTAATGGTTTTATTTCTATTTGACTAAGCCATCCTTCCTTCCTTTCGTGGTTAGCAAGTTATTTGTCATTTCTAAATCAAAGCTGAGTGTAGTTTTTGCAGGATCTGCATGTTCTCCTGCTGCAGTCCGTGATTTGGAGAGCAGGCATGCATCAGAGGGAGCTGGAACAGTCCGGCCATTGCCAAGCCTGAGACTTTCCATGACATCTGCTGAGCACCGTGTGCCTCCTATTGGTCTTGCCCAAGAGTGTTGGCCCAAGCCAAATACCGAATGCATTCAGGATTTGGTTGGTTAGTTTTGATTTGTTACTGTTACTAATCGTAGTACCTCATTATAGTGGTTTTTAAACTTATAATATGATAAAAAAGTGGAAACCCAGTATAATCTTACTAGTACTTTGATTAATCAACCCAGTCTCCAACTGAAACTTTTCCAATAATGTATTTTTTCCTTCCACAGAGTCTTTTCTCCTCCCTCTTCATGTTCTTTTCTACTCCTCTATCCCTTTCTCCATTATCTCTCCCCTACCTCCTCCTCTCCTTGCAATCCTTTACTCCATTTGTACCTCTTCCCTCATCTCTCTACCTTTCTCCTCTAGCTTTCTCCATCATTGAATATTTATTGCAAGCTTACCATAGGTAGATGAATAAATTTGAGTTAGACAAGTATTGATAGTAGGTAGCTTTAAATAAGCTCCAACTTTGAAATGTGTAAAGCTAGATGTAGTAAAAATGTTTTCAAGAAATAATTTCAGAATTGTTAGAGAATGAAATTAATTATACTTTCTAGTCCTACACATGTAGTTCTTGGTAGCACAATGGCTAAACAGCATTACTTAATCATCATAAAATAAAAGCTGTCAAACTCTACAGATGTGGCCTTTGGAGTTTACAGATTATTCTTCAGGGGGCTTTTTGTGAGAGGCATGCTGACATTTTGAAAAGTGGAAAGTCCAATTTGACATTTTTTTTTTCTTAGCTGGATGAATTTTCAATACACCACTGGGGCAAAGAATATCAAAGCTCTTGCACTGTCTTTGCCTTATTGATACGGGGATTTTTACTTTCTAATTAGGTAATTAGGTGATTAGCATTTTCACTGCATTCCTTTTAAGTGGGGCATGGCTCTGTCACACTTAATACCTTATTCTTAGGTAAACATAGGTAGATATAATTAGATGAAGAAAACATTTTTAATGCTTTTTATTAATTTCAGAGAGAGAGGAGGGGAAAGGGAAGGAGAGAAACATCCATGTGAGAGAAAAGCGTTGATCAGCTGCTTCCTGCACACCCCCTTCTGGGGGTCAAGCCTAAAACCCAGGTATGTGCCATGACTGGGATCGAACCAGCTACTTCTTGGTGCAGAATGCTCAACAAACTGAGCCACACCAGCCAGGGCAGAAAGCATATTATTTCAAAAAATAAATTTTAATATGGCTAATTTTTTCACTGGATTCATTTTATCTCATAAGAGTTTCTTTACTAAAATTTGGACAGGAAAAAGTTTATGAGCAAATACAGTAGCCAGTTTCCAATAGCAACAGACTTTAGTTGTCCTCTGACTCTAAAGTGAATTGTATTGAATTTCATGGAAACACTTATGATATTTAATATAAAACATTTAAATCTTAAATAGGACACTGTGAATTATTCCATTACTTTTCTTTAGCGTGTAAACAGAAACAAAATATTTTTATTCTCAACCTAAAACATGAAGAAAACATAGAAGAATATATTCTACTGGTAATTACATTTCTTCCTTAATGGAAGGTTTCATAATGATTCATAGACTGTTTTCAACAGAGCTAATAATATGACATAAAGATTACATAATGTTTCAATAAAATTATCTCCAGGAATGTTATGCAATTATTACCTTATTTAGTTCCATGGTAATATTGCATTGATCAACATTCTAATTTTCCTTAAGGGCAATTTATGGCAAGCTAGCTAAATGAATAGTTAGTATAAAGCTAAAAATGCAATTTTGTATTGGTGAGTATTTCCTTAAAGATTCTGAGAGCCACCCAGAGAGTGTGGGCTGGTGTGACTCAGTGGTTAAGCGTTGACCTATGAACCAGGAGCTCACAGTTCCATTCCCTGTCAAGGCACATGCCCAGTTTCAGTTTTGATCCCCAGTAGGCGGGTGTGCAGGAGGCAGCCAATCAATGATTGTCTCTCATCATTGGTGTTTCTATCTCTCTCTCCCTCTCCCTTCCACTCTGAAATCAATAAAAATATATTTTAAAAAATCCTGAGAGCCCTTGGATATTGAACAGTATATCTGGATCTGGTTTCTTTAGTTAGCTACACTATGAGATTTTGGATGTTATCTACTTTTCTCTGTTGTCTATGCTATAAAATTTTGAACTCTGTTGACTATGTGGCTCTCATTTAGCTGGCTCTTTCACCATTGGAATGAATTTTTTTCCTCAGCATGTAAGCATTTGAAATATTATGTATATGTGATAGAATAACAAGCATGCAATGGGGAGCCAATATTGAAAGATGAAAATAATTATAAAATGTCAGACTTTTCACAGTATAATTTCCTAAAATGGCTAAGAAACAAAAATCTTTCATGAAAATGCATTTGTTTGCCAGTTGTACCTTTTTGAAATTAAGTACAATTTAGAAAAGATTTGTAAGAAATAATGGTTCTTTAATCAGTACATTCTCAAAATTTTCAGGGATCCTCACCCCACTAAATTGAATCTTGTATTTTCTTGCCTCTGAGTACATCTACATGAATAAATGGCTTCCGTACCTAATTCATTATTCAGGCACTCTTTAGTATGTTACTCAGCCTGTTTCTAGACTGTGCCAGACACCATGAAAGGCATATAAGATGTATACTCCTTATGTATAAAAAAAGCTATTGCCCAGCTGAGAAAATAAAATTCCCATGTAGATGAAAAAGAGATTGAGACAGTAGACAAATCTAACATTTTATAGCATAGACAACTAGAGAAAAGAGAGTCGGGGAGCCTTTATTTGACCTTTTCTTAGAAAGTAAGCTTTCCTTGGATAGCTAAAAATAACCCCTTCCCGTCTGATTTCCCAAGCACTTTCTCTTCACTTCCTCTCCTGGGTTCTGCACTTTGTACCACTGCTTATTAACCTTGCTTATATATGATCCCTTAGTCTTCTGGTATTCTTCTGTATTGTCCCTGGTCTCTCTCTGTTGTGCCACCTCCAGGCCACAGTAGCAGGATATGCTTAGTCATGATGGGGTGAGAAAGAGAAGACAGGCTTAGATGGAAAAGCTCTCTCCCTTTATAGGACTTTTAAAATTCAATGCCCAAACACATTCTCCATTATGGATCTTAACTTTTTCTGTAAAGTTCCAGATAGCAGATATTTTTGTTTTTGTGGACTGTATGGTTTCTGTCATAACTACTCAACTTTGACATTTACCCAAATATATGGCTGTATCTGTCACCCAAATCATACTTTTGTTACAAACAGGCAGCAGCCCAAATTTGACCCACAAACTATGGTTTGCTGAGGCTTGTTCTATATCATCCATTTTCTAGCTCAATGCTAGTTTCCAAAAAATAAAAATAAAAATAACAAGGAAAGTGATAAGCATATTTGGTACATTTTGTTCCATCACTCTTCTTTTCTTCCCTCCTCAGCTTATCCCAGCATTATCCCCACAGGAGCTAGAAGGCAGATAGGGAGAGAAGGGAATTGATGGGAGGAGTGGATACGCTCTGCCTATCTTTTTCTCCACTCCTTGAGTCTACTTTTAAGAACCTTGGTCTCTTCTGTCATTCCCCTCAATGTCTTGTGCAAAATTCTCCTTGTCCCTCCAGTCCAATATTAACTCCTTATTATGCCGCCAACAAATGCTTTTACTCTTCCCCACTCCCCCAATCCCCTCATCTCCTGCCCCAACAGCTCTGCACCAGTGCCTAACCCAACAGGACATCTGGTAAAGACATATGCTTCTGGCATTGCAAAGTTATTTCTGAGTCCATTTTGCCATTATAGGTTCTGTTATAGAAGATACGTATGATTAGAATTGGGCTAAATAGATTTCTATACTATACCCCCAGGTACATTTTATTTCTATGGGAACACAAACTAGTTATTTGGATATTCAAACTGAGTCAACCTTAACATAATGAACTTTAAACATACAAGCATTCATAAATTAGAAATTGCTCCTTAATCTTATTCAAGTCAAGAATTGCCTAGTGTTGGGATTGTCTGAATGCTCACAGATGAAGTAACTACAGCCCTGACCATTGGTAATAAATGGCTGAAGAAGGAGTGTTCTCCATGGGCTCTGAAAACACTGTCTGATCTTCATCCTCCTGCTGTTTTCATGAAGGGTCAGCTTAGCAACTGATGCATCAATTCTTGCTTCTTTTATCTTAACATTTCTTTTATGGGCCTCTCTTAGAGACAATTTTTCTTGTCCACATTGAATTTTCTTGCCAAAGCTAATAGCTTGTGCTTACAGCCCCTAAATAAATCAGCATCACTTCCTTCCAAGTTTGAAATGTTTGTTTTTCTTTTCTTCTTTAGTTTGTAGTCGTTTATCTCTATCAATTTATTTATTTGTTTATTTTCTTGTAGCTTCCCCCTGGTAAGCCATTAATGAATATTATTTAATAGCAGAAAGATAAACAAGATGCTTACTAATTAAAAAAATATGAAAGAAGTAGAAAAGTTTGTTGATCATTAAAAGTTGTGTTGCTTTCTTGAGACAGTAGAAGAAAGTTCTCAACAATCAATACTGAAGAGTCAGGGCACCAGTTGATCATGAGGATTAGATCATAAAAAATATTCAAGGTCACTTTAAATATTTGAGGCCTATTTGTAGTTTAATATTTATATCTGACATTAAGAAAATTAACTGCCTGCCAAGGCTGCAATATGAAGAGCTAAAGCAGGAAAAGGTCGTAAGTGAGCTACCTTCTCCCCGACTTCTCCTTTTACTGTCTTTGGAAGCTATGCTGGAACTGAAAGATGGCATCTGTTTTACTCCACTTTAACTACATAAGTTCAACTCTTCCTTCAGTTGGGTAGGATTTTGCACCGTCCATGGTACAGGCAAGGATCTACGCTGTGCATCAGGAATACTTCACAGAGGCAGCATTAGAGTGCTCCTTCCCTTCCATCGCCACCTCCAGAATGGGTTGCAAAATCAAACAAAATCAAGATGTTTGGAAACTGTCATTATTATCAGTTGCCATAACAGCACATTGTTTCCTGGTCTTGTTCTCTGAGCTGGGAACATGAAGGGCCACAATGAGATAAACCACAGCACAGGCAATTCAGTTCCAAAGTCATGTTTTTGAACAGAAGACCACACAACTGTGTGTGTCAACCTTGAGCTATAAATCATCTTATTTGGAACTATTCAGTGAAGCATTACATATATGAAAGGTCCCCATTATTTTTATGCCTTTAAAAATTACTATGTAAATGTCTGTTCATAAAATGAAGCATCTGCTTAGTCACTCCTAATCCTCCTCCATCCAAATTTTTAATGTATCAACTTTATATTTACTTTCTATTTAAGATCATTTTGACCTACAAACAAGTTGTAAAATAATGCACTGATTATTTGTATGGCAATTTCCCTGTTGTTAACATAGTATGTTAAATAATACTACAATTATTACTTAAATCAGGAAAGTATAATTGATATAATACTATTAGTAATCTTCAAATTTTATTCAAATTTCACCAATTGCTCCATTAATATTGATTTTTTAAAAAAAATGTTGTGTGTGTAAGTGTTGATCCAGGATCCTATATTGTGTTTAGTTGTCATTTGTCCTTTATTTCCCTCAGTCTGGGACAGTACTTCCATCTTTCTCCTTCCTGACCCTGGCACTTGTGAAGGTCACTTGTCATTTACTTTGTAGCATGTTTCTCAGATTGAGTTTGTCTGACATTTTTCTCTTCATCAGATTGAAGTTATATTTTTTTGGCAAAAATGGTATCAAGTCAGGAGTTATGTGATGTCAAGATGTCTTGTTACAGCTTGATTCTGATCATTTTGTTAATGTGGTAGCTGGCAGGTTTCTCCATGGTGAAGCACCCATTTCTCTTGTAATTAATACATAATTTTGTGGGATCTTACTTTGAGACTATTCAAATATCCCATTTATCATCATTCTTTTGCCCATTGATTTTAACTCTTATCAGCAAAATGTATAAGTGTCATAGTTGTCAAATGGTGATTTTCTAGTTCCATCATTCTTTTTATATTTATTCATTTGAATACTATGGACCAGAAGGATTATCTCTTCCCCCAACCCCATCAATTTCTTTGTTTAATTATTTATACCAGTATGGACCCATGGAGACTTACTAGAGTCAGTGAATTATAATCCACCACTATCATTATTTCGTAGCTCTAATTGTTCCAAATTTGGCCACCGGAAACTCATTAAGGTTGGCTCCATATTTTAACATTTTTTAAAGAAGAAAAAACATATTCTTATGGAAGTGCTTCCAGTTATTTAATGCTATGTAAAAAACTCAAAACGTAGTGCCTTGTAATTACATCATGTTATTAGTTTTCAAGCTTCTGGGAATTGGCTGACTTCAGTTTTTTTCACTTGGGATCCCTCAGACAGTTTCAGTTGGAACAGCTGCTAAGACTGCTGAGGGCTTCTTTAGTTACTTGTTTAAAGCCCAGTCAAGAATTATTGGAACAGGTCGGGGCCCGTCAAAGATTTCTCGTCCTGTATAGTCACTCTGAATGGCTGGTGAGGTGTTGTCATATTATTGCACTCTCAAAAGGGTTGAATGTTTTACATGGTAGGTAGCTTCTCTCAGAGCAAGTGTTCCAAGTGACCTGAGGGGAAGCTACGAGGCCCCTGGTGACCTAGCCTCAGAAGTCACACATTATTACTTCTACCATATTCGGTTGATCAAAGCAGGTATGGGCCACTGCTCTCAAGGTTGAGGCATGGGAGGGCTGCCCTACTCTCAGTGGGGGGATTGGCAGAGGAGAAGGAAGAGAAGAAACTAAGGATGGTGTCATGGAGATAACTGCTCCACATACCTGCTGTTGACTTAAATTAGTTTAATGTTAATGCTACTTATACTTCTAAATACATGAAACTAAAAATATGTTCTTTATGCTCACAGTGCTTATGGATTACAGAGCAATACAAGTTAAATTCAAGAAAAAATCCAATATATTTTAATTAACTATATTAATTTAACATGATAGTTGATCTTGCTTCATTGAAACCAAAATTCTGCTTAGGATATGGTACTACGTACTGTAGAGAAGGAGGTTTGAATTTGACACACCAAAACCACCTCTATACTGCAATCATGAATTAATTTGCTGATGGAAGGGAAGAAGAGCAGAAAAGGTACTAAAACTCATGTCTGTGCAGGTTAATTGGTTTTTAGGGATTTTATTAAAATCTGTTGGCCTCAGTCAGTTATCTTTTCTATGATTCTATGACTAACTACTTGTTTGTAGTCACAAGGTAGCATATATAATATATATAGTCTCCACTCTCAAGAAACTTAACATCTACTTCTCCATGATATAAGAAAGTAACAGTCTGAACTTTCTCTTAAAAGTTGACAAAAGACCAACTTCTTTTTTTTCTGAATAAATATCTTTGAAGACAAATTAAGAATGGACTCTGGTACTTCTTTTCTAAGAGTCGTGTCACCAGTCAGAGTCCTGTGCCGTTAGAAGCGCAGTCCTTCTGCTCAGACAAATAGGCACAACTGTCACTGGCAGGTGGGCACAGCCAGTGCACCCGGGAGTGGCTGGAGCAGGTGTGCTGGTGGGAACACAAAGTAATTAGAGGAGAGTGGGAAGCACGAGCTCCTTAATGCTCCGCTGAGGGCAACGGGAAGGGAAAAAGTATTACATGCCAAGAGAGAACCTTCCTTCCCATATTGGAAACATGGGATGGAAGAAGCAGGGGGAAAGGCATGGGGTTCAAGTGGTTGTCCTAATTTCTAAATTGAATGTTTTTTAAAGAAAGGCTCTTCACCTCTGGTTTAAGGTTTTTGGTAAATTTAAAAGTCTCTTGATGAGCATAATAAAGGAAAGTGCTTTGAGCCAAGTGATTATCAAGATGTGCCCCTGGCCCTAACCGGTTTGGCTCAGTGGATAGAGCGTCGGCCTTCGGACTGAAAGTTCCCAGGTTTGATTCCTGTCAAGGGAATGTACTGTGGTTGCGGGCATATTCCCAGTAGGGGGTGTGCAGGAGGCAGCTGATCCATGTTTCTCTCTCATTGATGTTTCTGACTCTCTATCCCTCTCCCTTCCTCTCTGTAAAAAATCAATTATATATATATATATATGTAAAAAGATGTGGCTCTGCCCGCACCTCTCTTAGCTCTCTCCCTGATCCCTAATTCAACAATGCAGAGAGGCAGTAGTGCCTTGAGGGAATAGAATGGGCTTTATTTTTTAAAGATCAGAGAGACCTGAGATGTTATCCCCATTTCTCCAGTTACTAACCAAACAGTATTTGGCAGTTTGCTTTAATCCTCTGATATCCTCGTGTTCTTTTTCTCTAGAATGAAGGTCTAATAATTACATCATGGTATTATTTTGACACAGAAACTTACTGGTTCAGTGTCTGGTATATTAGAGAGCCACATCATATAGAAGATATTATGGTTTATACTGAATACAAGCTGAAATCAGTTCCTTTGTTGTAGACATTTTATCTTGAACTGTGCTCTTATATTCAGAACTTTCCTTTAATCAAATAAATATAAGATATAGTTTCCATATGTATAATTTAAGGAAAATTTAGACATCACTTAAAATTTTCAAGTTATAGAGGAACTATATTTTTTATTGACTTTTTAGAGATAGGGGAAGGAAGAGGGAGAGAGAGAGAAACATAGATGTGAGAGTGAAACATCGATGAGCTGCCTCCTGCATTCCCCCTACTTCAACCCGGGCATGTGCCCTGACTGAGAATAAGAATCAAACCAGCAACCTTTCAATGCGTAGGCCAGGGTGATGAAATATATTTTAATATTCATATGTGAGGTATGTGAATGGTTTAAAAGGGATTCAGAAGACAATTATCTAATTAATCAAAGTGTTGGGCTGAGTGGTGTTTCTCAGCTGTGGCACTGTTGGTAATTTGAACAGGATGACTCTTTTTTTTTATTCTTTTAAAAAAAATATTATAATAAGTATTACAAAGGGTATTACATATGTGTCCTCCCCCCTACCCCCCCACCCTTGGCAATCCCCTGCCCTCCCTTACCCCCCAGTGTCTTATGTCCATTAGTTATGCTTATATGCATGCATACAAGTCCTTCGGTTGATCTCTTACTCCCCTCCCTTCTGCCCCCTAACCCTCTCTGGCCTTCCCACTGCAGTTTGACAATCAGTTTGAGGCAGCTCTGCCTCTGTATCTATTATTGTTCAAAAGTTTGTAATGGTCTTTATTATCCATGATTGAGTGAGATCATGTAGTATTTTTCCTTCATTGACTGGCTTATTTCACTTAGCATAATGCTCTCCAGTTCCATCCATGCTGTTGCAAATGGTAAGAGTTCCTTCTTTTTTACAGCAGCATAGTATTCCATCGTGTAGATGTACCACAGTTTTCTAATCCATTCATCTACTGAGAGGCACTTAGGCTGTTTCCAGATCTTAGCTATGGTGAATTGTGCTGCTATGAACATAGGGGTGCACATACGAACAGGATGACTCTTTGCTGTGCAGATCTGCTCTCGGTAATGCAGGATGTCTAGCTTCTGTGTCCCTAGGTACTAAATGCCACCAGTCATTGCAACAACCACAAGCTTCTCATTTTTAAATTTTAACTAGAGGAGCACTGTTATCCTAGCTGTGAACCTCTGGACTAGACTATATATTTATTTATTTGTTTGAAAACAGGGGAATGTTTATTTTTTAAACTTATCTTTATTGTTGAAAGCATTACAGGTCTTCCCTTTTCCCCCATTGACCCCCCTCTTCTCCACCCCCGCCCCTCCCCAGGTCTTCACCCCACTATGGGCTGTGTATATATGCTTATAAGTTCTTTGGATGATCTCTTCCCTCCCCCTCTCCCTCAGTCTGTTGCATGCTAGCATGTCTCTGGATTCTTGATGTTAGGTTGAGCACATACTATAGTATACAAAGTCCCACACATAATCCTTAGAAATGATATAAAAATAACTTTAATGCATAACTTCATTATTTTGCAAAGCTCCTTGATGGACCAGAAATTGCTAACATAAAGGTTTTGATAGCACTAGCCAGGTAGCTCAATTGGTTAGTGCCATCCCAATAAGCCAAGGTTAGGGCACATGCAAGAAGCAACCAATGAATGCATCAGTAAATGGAACAATAAATTGAGGCTTCTCACTCTCTCTCTCTTTCACTATCTCTCTTTATCTTCCTTTCTCTACCAAATCAATTTTAAAAAATCAACATCTTAACAAAAATGTTTAGATAGATGATGGAAGCAGTGTTCCCCACTACATAAGTTGGTTTTTAAAAATGACTTAATAATGTCTATTTTTCCTCTTTGAGCTCTGAATGAATTGAGAAAAAAGAAAATGGGTTAAGACACACAGAATTAAATATTTCTGTGTTAGGTAAATATGTTGATATCGGAAAATATGGCTTTTTCTGGGGACAAATGAGTTTCAGATTATAAGATTGAAATAGATTTACCATTCATTACAGCACCAGACTGACAGGCCTTCCCACACTTGGCGTTATGGTTGCTGCCTGTTATATCCATTGCATAGATGAGCAAAGGAGATTCATGGTTTCTGCAGGCAGGTCCACATTTTAATAAGGAAAGAAAAAAGCAAGTTACTAGGTTTTATATGTCCACATGATTCCAAATACCCCAGAGTTAATTTCCTGTCCTCCAGGGAAGGGACAATGAATAGAAGCGGTGACCCAGGAGTGTTACAGCTACTGGAGCGTCCTTCATGTGGAGGGAACATCATGAGCTAGAATAAGTCAATTTCTCTGCTACATTGGAATGAACTGCTGCAAAGGCAAGGGGATACCATGTCTCAAAGGAATGAGTAGAAAGAGCAGAAAGAGCAGGGGGATAGTCTAAATACCAATGAAAGGGTGATCTGTTACCACGTGAACAGAAACAGGCTTTCCCTGGGTCAAGCACCAGTGGCGGGGGTAAATGTTGTGATGGAGCCTGGTAACTTTTATGGGAAAGACAAGTTGGTAATTAGCAAGTGGAATAGGGAGTGTCCTGTCAGGGACTGACCCCAGGGCGTCTTTGACTACATATCCAGCCCCCTAGTCCTCCTGAAACAGGTGTGAATACAAGCTACAGAAGGAACCGTTTGCCTTCCCTAACTGCCATCCTCAGACATGTAGGGTACACTAGTACATCAAATGGTCTAACAGAAAACCTCCACTATAAACAAATACAATAATAATTAGCCACCAAACATTTAAGGAAAGCCGCCATCACCAAAGCAAGGAAGAAAAAACTCAATGAATGGAAGAAACTACTGTGAAAAGAGTTAATTGAAGAAGCAGACTAGGGATGAAGCAGATTTTGATACCACTTTTCTGATTATCAGCTGAAACTGGCACAAGACCCTCAGAGAGCTAAGGATAAATAATGTGCCACCTAGAATTTTATGCCAAACCCACACTCTCCTACCTATGTGTGAGGAAAAGAGAAAACTTAAGAAAAATCAGACACACAGAAACATGTAATGCTGTCTAGACATAGGCCTTTCTGAAATGAAAGATGTGACACAGAAAGAAGGAAAATTATTTAGGAAAATAATACATTGTAAGAATAAATGCTACTTAAGGATTTCCTCAATAAAAATACAACCTAACATTTAAAAAAATTAAAATCAGAAAGAGAAAAAGGGAGAAAGAAAGGGAACAGGAGAGAGGAAATGAATTTGGGATCCAAGTATAGTAGTGACTGTGACCAAGAAGAGTAATTAAATAAAAACATAGAAATAGCAGTGCATCAGGCCTAGGGAACAGTTAGCCCAGAGGACAGAGGGGCAAGTGTATTCCATGGACTAGAGAGTTTATGAGGTTAGAAAGAAATTTTGATGTGAGCAATTCAGCAGATGCTAACTAACTAACGAAATAAATGAGTGCAGAAGAATAAGAAGCCGTGGAAGAAAATAAGTCTAAACAAGACATAGTATATATATTTTAATTTAATAAACACCTGCACCCCCCACCTGGATGATGTGTTCTGGGATGCTTGGTGTGGTGGGGGCAGTGGATGCAGAACTTTCCCTCCATTTCTGTGTAGAGTTTGGTGTCTTCAGCTTCTTCATAGACTTGTGTAAACCTTTCTTTCATGGGCCTTTTGCTATTGTGGTAAAAAACAAACAAACATAGAATTAACGTTTAAAACCATTTTTCAGTGTATGGTATAGATTTATTAACTACATCTACATTGTTGTGCAACAGGTCTCTAGTTGTTTCTAGCTTGCCAATCAAAAATGCTATTCCCATTGTAAAACCACCCTCCTCAATAAAACAACTTTTCTCTTTCGAAGAGTTCAACTATTTTAGATACCTCATCTAAGTGGAATCCTGCAGTGTTTGCCTTTGAGTGACTAACTTATTTAACTCAGCACCATGTCCTCAAGGTGAATCCATGTTGTGGCATAGGACAGAATTTTCTTCTTTTTCAAGGCTAAATTATACTCCATCATGTGTATATGCCATCTTGTTTATCCATTCATCCTTTGATGGACATTTAGGATATTTCCACATCTTGGCTATTGTGAATCATGCTGCAATGAACATGGGGGTGTGCAAATGTTTCTTTGACATCCAGTTTTCAATTATTTTAGATATATATCCACAAATGGATCGCTGCATCATAAAATAATTTAATATTTAATTTTCTAACAGAACCTCCTTGCAGCTGCACCATTTTACATTCCCACAAACAGTACACACATGTTCCAATTTCTCCATATCTTCACCAGCATTTGTTATTTTCTAGTTTCTGTTTGTTTGTTTGTTGGGGCTGTTCTGATAGTGGCCATCTAATGGGTGTAAGGTGTTATCTCCTTGTGGTTTTGATTTGCATTTCCCTAATCACTAGTGACATTGAACATCTTTTTCCTGTGCTTTTCAGTCATTTGTGAATCTTCTTCAGAGAAATGTCTATTCAAGTCCTTTGTCCATTTTTAAATCTAGTTATTTGTTCTTTTTGTTGTTGAGTTGTAGGGGATTTATTTTAAAAGACTACATAATCTTGCTAGAGGGAATCTAGATCAGTTTTACAGTGGCTGCACTTAAATTGGACCATTAATCATTTTATTTGTGTTAATTCAACAATGTAGAAAGTCTATATGGAGGCATTTGACCCATGTTAAATGCTCCCATGTGAAGAAAGATATTGTAAAAAACCAAATGGACAATTTCATGGATATCCAGTTTAAGTAGACACTCAACAAACGGTATGATTAAAATGTCAACAGTAGACTATCTAGATGCAGGTTGTACAAGGCGGCGTCAAAAGCCAAGCATGATTTAGTAACTACAAAGCAATTGTTTGCCACTGAAAGCCTGCTGACAGTCTCCATAACTTTAGGGCCAGGTATTCAGACTCATGCTTTTCTTTAGTTTTGTTTTTTTCCTGATGCTATTAATCATAAGTCCTTGATGTGCAGCGTTCAGTCCGTTTTGTTAGTCCTTTATCATTTTAAACAGTTACAGGTTATGTCCCCATGTAGTGTGCTAGGAATGTCCTTATGTTGCACCAGTCTGTGCTTTATGAGATAAACAAATGAGTAATTCAAGTTTTGTGGTGAGTCTGTGTGTCACATAAGGGATCAGCCATAATTTTTGAATTGTCTGCCAATGCACATTAAATCAAAGTGTCTATCTGATGCAGCAGTATTATTTCATGAGCTGTGCAGAACAGTTCATTATCCTATTTCTCAGAACTCTTTTTTCTTTACCTTTTGAGTGTTACTTGGGGCCTGGGAGAGTTCAAAAATTCAACTTTATTTTTAATTGATTATAGTTGCTATATAACATTTTATTAGTTTCAGGCAAACAACATAATGATTCTATATTTGCATACTCTGAGATGACTACCACAATAAGTCTACTTACCATTGTCATCTTAAAAAGTTAGTTTTTTGTGTAATGAGAATTTTTAAAATTTACTCTCTTACCAAGTTTCAGTTACGCAGTACAATAGTATTAATTGTAGTCACCATGTTGTATGTCACAGCCCCATGACTTATTTATTTTTTACCTGGGAGTTTTTACCTCTTAACCCCAGTCACCCATTTTGTGTACCACTTAATCTCACTCCCTAGCGACAGTCACCAATCTGTTCTCTATATCTATGAGTTTTGTTTTGTTTGCTCATTATTTTGTTCTTCAGGGTGCACATATAAATGGAATCATACAATATTTGTCTTTCACTGTCTGGCTTTTTTCACTGAATGTAACACTCAAGGTCCATATATGTTGTCACAAATGGTGAGATTTCATTATTTTTTATGGTGTAGTAGTCTATTGTGTAGCCTATTCTTTGTTTTTCTTTTTTTGTTGGTTCATCTATTGGTGAAAACTTAGTTTGATTGCATAGTGTGACTATTGTAAATAATGCTGCAGTGAACAAAATGGTGTATATACCTTTTCAAACTGGTGTTTTTATTTCTATGGATAAATACCCAGAGTTGAAATTGTTGGATCATGTGGTAGTTATATTAGTTTCCTATATATAAGAACCTCCATACTGTTTTCCATAGTGACTGCACCAATTTATACTCCAACCAATAGTGCACAGGGGTTCTTTTTATCCCCATATCCACCCCAACACTTATTTCTTGTCTTTTGATAATAGCAATCCTAACAGCTGTGAGGTGATATCTCATTCTGATTTTGATTTCCATTTTCCTAATGATTAGTGATGCTGAGCATTTTTTCATGTTTCTGTTGATAAACTGTATGTCTTCTTTGGTAAAATGTCTATTCAGTTCCTCTGCCCATCTTTAAAATTGTTTGGAGTTTTTTTTGTTTGGTTGGTTGGTTTTGTTTTTGTTGTCATTCTTGGTGTTTTGCTACTGAGTTGTAAGAGTGTTTTTTTTTTACATATTTTAGGTATTACCTCTTATTGAATATATGATTTGGAAACATTTCATCCCATTAAATAGGTTGCTTTTACCTTTTGTTGAAGGTTTCCTTTTCTGTGCAGAAACTTTTTATTTTGAAGTAATTTTACTTGTTTATTCTTGCTTTTGTTGCCTTTGCTTTTGGAGTTGGATCCCCAATATCATTGCCACGGCTGATGTTATGGAGCTTACTGCCTATGTTTTCTTCTGTAAGTGTTATAGTTTCAGGTCTTATGTCCACATCTCTATTTTGAGTTAGTTTTTGTACATGATGTAAGATAATGTCTAATTTCATTATTATCTATGTGGCTGCCCAGTGTTGTTTTTTTTTGCTGTTGTTGTTGTTGTTTGTTTGTTTGCTGTCCAGTTTTTTGAACACCATTTATTGAAAAGACTATTCTTCCCCATTTTATATCCTTGCCTCCTTTGTCATAAATTAATTGAGCATATATGTATGGATGTTTTTCTGGGCTCACTATTCAATTACATTGATCTACGTGTGTCTGTTTTTTATGCCAGCACTATACTGTTTTGATTACTATTACTTTGTAACATAGTTTGAAATCAAGGAGAGTGATGGGTGCAGGTTTGTTCTCTTTCCAGATTGCTTTGGTGGGTCTTTTGTGTTTTCATACAAATTTAAGAATTGCTTGTTCTATTTCTGTGAAAAATACTATTGGAATTTTGACATAAATTGCATTGAAGCTGTAAATTGTTTGGGTAATATGGACATTTAAAAAATGAAATTCTTACCATTTGTTTGTGCTTTAAAAAATTTCTTTCATAGATCTTATAGTTTTCAGTGTACAGGTCTTTGACTTCCTTGGTTAAATTTATTACTAGGTATTTTATTCTTCTGATATAGTTGTAAATGCGATTATTTTTTTGTCTTCTTTTTTCGATATTTTATTTTTAGTGTATAGAAATGCAACAGAGATTATTTTTAATATATTGATTTTGTACCCTGAAACACCACTGAATTTGTCTATTAGTCCTAATAGTTTTTTGGTGTAGTTTTTAATATTTTTAAATATAAAGTCATGTACCCACAAACAGTGACAGTTTTACTTCTTCCATTTTGTTTTACTGTCTAATTGATTTTATTTTACTGTCTAATGGCTCTGGCTAGGATTTCCAAAACTATGTTGAATAAAAGTGGTGAGAATAGGTATTCTTGTTTTATTCCTGATCTTTTAGAGAGAAAGCTTTTAACTTCCAAAGTTTAACTTAATCGAGTCAAAGTTAAGGCACTGGAATCTAAATATTGCATTTTTCAATGCTATTTTCTTACAACTAGACTAACTTGTGAATATAGATAGCATTTTGCTGGTTACAGGATATTGTTTTTTACTTGAGTTTTTAAAAAGTGCTAATAAATCTGAAAGTTTTTCAAGAAATCAATATTACAAAATAAGTATGAAATAATATGTTTCTGGCCATCTACAATGGCGATTTTCTGAATGTGAATGCATGTGTGGGTACATGCATGCTTCTGTGTGTGTGTGTGTGTGTGTGTGTGTGTGTGTATTTTCACAGACTAGAATAAATTTAGATAAAGTAGATGATGCATTTTGTCCTATGGCAAAATCCTTTATTTTACTCTGTGATCAAAATGGAAAATGGCTTTAGAAGCATCCATTCAAGTGTATTAGTTTGGGAAATCATATGTAAGCAATCATTGTAATCTACTAATCAAATTAAATTATGTTCCCGAAGACCTTTTTTGTGGTTTTTTAATAGCCTTTTTACTCAATTGCCATATCTTTATGGAACAAAATGATTATGATAATGAATATTATTAATTTGTGATACTGATTGCGTTCCATTTCAGCTGATTAAAGCCAATGGGGTTTATAAAAATCGTTCCTGTCATGTGCAAAGTTCATAAAAATCCTTAGCAATTTGTTAAACAATGTGCCAGGTGATAGCTTTATATTTGTAATATTTTAGAAAGGTCTATCTTTAATTCATGAACCTTTCCATTGCCATAAAAACTTGTGCCTGGAGGGCAAGGCTGTCTGACCCACTTACAGTTATTGCAAACTCTGCTTCCAGTTCCAGTTCCAGGGTAGGTTATTGATATTACCTGCTGTGTTGAACATATTATTGAGACCATTTTTCTTTGACTCTTGAATGCTCAGCTAGTTAATTGTGATAGTTATTTCAAATTCTATTCTGTCTCTCATTTTAAAAATGAGCCCATACTTTATCAAAATCTTGCTTAATGATCAGCCAATGAGAATTTTAATATGCTAGAGTCATAACATCAAAAGAAGTACCAGAAATTAAGAGGGATAAATGTCTTTTTAAGGTATCTATCTTGTCTGCTAAATCTCAGATGACTCATAATGTATCCAGTGTTAATCATAATTTTCTAGGCTGTTTCTAAGATTTCTACTCTGGAACACACAGTTAGGGACTTGGAAGAGTGATATTGCTATCACATGTCACTATAAGTGTTACTTAAATATTAGCTCTTTCTCACTAATTTATTTTAAAAGATGTACTGTTTGATAATTGCTATGTACTAAGGTACTAGGGATAGATAGTATGGAGAATAAGGTGTATGCAACGCTATCCTTGTACACCTTTTAACTTAATTAGTGCTTATGTACTAAACAAAGATTTATAAAATAACCAATTATGAGTCTATAACTGTTACAAAGGAAAAGTTCAGAGTAAATGAGTGAATATAATAAAGCTCAAGAATCCTGGAAGGTTTTCTTAAGTAAATGTAATTTAAGTCAAGACTTAAATTGTATAAAGAGAAAATAGGCTTTATCCAAGAAAGGGAATAGTGTGAGCAAATCTGAATGTAAGGAAGTTGTTTAGTGCATTGAAATGATTGAAACTAAATTATAGCTAGCAATGAGGAGAGTTAGAGAGTGGGTCAAAGCAAAGCTGTATCAGTGGGGGGAAGGGCAATAACAAAAGAGCATTAAGCCATGTTAATACGTTTAGACTCTATGATGAAAGAGCTGCATGATTAGATTTCTATTTGTTAGAAAAATCACTGGGCAACAGTGGAGAATCACTAGAGTGAGGAGGGGAGGAAGACTGGATTAAGTGAAACCAGGTAAGGGGCTAGTTTGGTAATTGAGTGAAGACATGTTAATACATTATCAAGATGCCAGTGGAGATGGAGAGAAAAGTGAGTGCTGAAGAAAGAGTTAAAAGTAGAATACCCAACCTTTTGGAGGATTTGATCTCCAGTCAGGGCACATACAAGAATCAACCAATGGAAAAAAAAAAAGAATCAACCAATGAATGAATAAATAAGTGGAACAACAAATCTCTCTTTCTCTCTCAAAAATCAATTTTAAAAAGTATAATACCCAAGATTAATTGGATATGGGAGTAAAACAGAGAGAAATATCCAGGCCAGGACTCAGATTTCTGACTTGAGCTATGACAGCACTAATGAAGATCCACTGATGAATTAGGCACTAGAGTAGAGCAGGTGGCAGAAAACAGCACTAACAGAACTTCAGACATGCAAAATTTGAAGAGCCTGAAAAAAAAGGCCTAGGGAGATGTTTAGTAGTCAACTAGAACTAAATAGGCAAATCTGAGTTGCAGATTCAACCCTGATAATCATTGATATCACCATTGATAACTGAATCCTTGAGATTAGATCAGCAGTTCTAATGTAGGGAGACTGTCAAGTAGGAAGAGATAGAAGCACAAGGCCTACCCCTGAGGAGTTTCAACATTTAAAGTTCAAGTGGCAGAACAGGGTATGAGTTTTGGGTGTCTTTTAATAACCTGCATAAGTAATTAGCAAGATCTGATTAACATTGAATATTAAAGTCATACATTTGATATATTGTTTAACACCATCCAATGAAGTACTGTATTTTCATCAGGACACTACAGTATTTCTGAGCTTTCAACCAAGTCCTAGACTCTAAAACTTTGATTTATTTTTTGGCAAAATTAAAAACTGCCCAACTAAAGAGAAAACAGAGTTTTGATAGAATGAGGCACCAAATGAGTAAATCTTGGTAGAATTAAGGAAATAGATAAAATGTGGAAGATCAATAGTGTAGAACTTCTGTAGCATGAGATGTAGCTAAAGGAACTTAGAGATTGGACGATGGAGATACATTTTGTCAACTGCAAGTTTTATTTAAGAATGGCCTTTTAATAATATTGATGTTTTTCTTTTAATGCTCCCTAAAACTGGAAAGCATTAAATAGTTGCATTATTTATTCTATCACCAAAGCAACACTTTGCCTTTAAAAAAAAGGAAATAGAAAGGAGAGTAAAGAAAAGACGCACTTCACATTACAAAGGAAAGATTGATTCCAAGAGCAAATCATATGGACAAAATAAAGATTCTACTCTCCCTTACTGTTCTATTCTGCTGACACGATGCAAATGGAAGTCACTGGGCAAAGGGTTTGCATGGGATGAACCATGATTACTTTGGAGAGTCCACATGCTTGAGTTTTCCTCTTTTCAAGAAGGACCAAAAACTTGTTTTTGCTGGACCTTCAGTAAATTGAACTGGCTCGTGGGTTGAATAACTTAATCTCCATTTTAGAAACTCTAATTAGTCTTGTATTAAAAGTCATTATCCCATGATTTATGGGGTTTGCCTAGAGAAATTTACAAGATTCCTGCCATGGTTGCATCTATCTTTTTCTTTTCTTTTCTTTTTGATCTTCCCAAGGATATTTTCTCATTGGTTTTTAGAGAAGTTGGGAGAGAGAGGGAAAGACAGAGAGAAATAAAGATGTGAGAGAAACACATCAATTGGTTGCCTCCTGCACGAGCCCTACCCAGGGCCCGGGACAGCTGGAGCCTGCAACCCAACCAAGGTACATGCCCTTGACCGGAATCGAACCTGGGACCCTTCAGTCCACAAGCTGATGCTCTATCCACTGAGCCAAACCAGCAAGGGCCATGGTTGTATCTATCTTGAGGCAAATGTCCATCAGTGGTTCCTGACATGTAAATTGTTGAGATGCATTATGTGTCCTTGGCATTATACCCACAACTCATGGACCACATATCAGCATAAGTAGAATATGATTTCCCAAACTGTAGTTAAGATTAAGCTCTTTGTGGAAATGTTTTAAAATGTTCAGAGGAATAAAGGTGTTCAGAAAAAATAAAGTCTTACATTTAAAATAAATTTATTTAATTATTAAGCTGAGTTAAATAGTGATTTTTTTTAACTTGAACATTTTAGAGCCTTCTTTATATAAATATGCATTATGAGTAGAATTGCTATGCATTTTCCATAGGTCTTTTGATATGGAATAAAATCTGATTAATATCACCTAGAGTTAGTGTCCCCTGGAATGCAGTAAACATTTTAAATAATTTTTATTGATTTCAGAGGGAAAGGAAAAGGGAGAGAGATAGAAACATCAATGATGCGAGAGAATCAATGATTGGTTGCTTTCTGCACGCTCCTTACTAGGGACTGAGCCCCCAACCCAGGAATGTACCCTTGACTGGAATTGAACCAGGACCCTTCAGTCCAAAGGCCCATACTCTATCCATGGAGCCAAGCCAGCTAGGGCTACAGTAAAATTTTTGAGTTAGCCAAAAATAGATTAGGCACCTGTTAATTGGTCTAATCTAGAATTCTGCTCAATTGAGATGACTGATTGACCCAGTAAGATTCTCATTATTGGAAAAGACAGAAAAAGAAAAGAAACCAGAAAGAATATGAGTAATGAGTGTGGTGAAATGCTAGCTTAGGGAGAAACAGATAACCTCATCTGAGCATTTAGCAAGATGTGCAATTACTGGAGGTACTGTCAAATCATTCCTGTTGCTGTTAGCTATTAGCTTCTTGGTGATAATGAACCTTTGTCCCAGATCTCCAAAAGCAGTTCATCCCAGACTCCCTGTGTATCCTTCACTTACCTGACCAGCCATGCCCTGTTCCATGCAAGTTGGAATGTCTTTTAAGCAGAAGTTGACTGTGGAATTCTATCCTGGATAATGGCATAGATTTCCCTAAGGCAATCATTTTTCTAGATCTCCTAGATTGCATTGTAAATCAGATAGTCAATTTTCATGCCTGGAATTCTTTTAAATACTTAAGCAGTGCAAATTCACATACATTCATCTTTTTTCTAGATATAGGCTCATAAATAAAAACATGTGAATAAAAGAATCTTATACTTACTTCTGCTAAATATAATAGAAGTTTTGACCACATAGAAGTTTTCCTTCAAATCTTTCAGAATCCTTATCTATATATATATAAAAGCCTAATGAATGTTAAGGCAGAATGATAGGAATGACTGGAATGACCGGTCGCTATGACACACACTGAACAGGCAGGCAGGTGAGTGGTTAGGGGTGAGCAGGCAGGCAGACAGGTGAATGGTTAGGGGTGAGCAGGCAGGCAGGCAGGTGAGTGGTTAGGAGCAAATGGTCCAGGTTTCTAAGAGGGATGTCCAACTGCTGGATGTCTGACTGCAGGGATCGGGCCTAAACCAGTAGTCGGACAATCCCCAAGGGGTCCCAGATTGTGAGAGGGCTCAGTCTGGGCAGAGGGACCGCCCCCCCCCCCCCCCTGCACAAATTTTGTGCACCGGGCCTCTAGTTTTACATAATTTAGGAGATTCCATTTATGGTTGAAAAAGAGGTCTATTTTGGAAAAATTAGTAGGCTATAGCTACAAGAGAAAAATACAATACTTTCAAATCAATCTCTGAGTCACTTTTAATTAGAGAAAGGCGATTTAATAGTCATATGGCCTGCTTTTCTAGTCTCCCAACTGGGTCTGATGTCTGATACTCTTCTCTGTCTCAACTAATCCTGTTTATAACAAAAGGTTTGGCCCTGGAGGCAGAACTAGTATTTCTCTCCCCTCTGCTTCTGAGCAATGATGTGCATTGTTATTATAGTTATCTGTTTATATATTCAGCTTTCCCATGAGGTTATGAGCTTCTTAAGGGCTGTAGTAATGTCTTATTTGCCTTTGCATTCCCAGGCCCTCACAGATCTCAGACATCTAATGCATAAATATAATTAATGCAGTCAGAAAAGTCCTCTTTACTCTGGATATCTTAATTTTGGTAAATGTATAAAACATGATACTTTACTTTTTAAAACTGCCTATTTTTAGAGGAAAAGTAAACTGAATAAGTCCCTACAGGTAAAAGCCAATGACTTATAATCATATTCATAGTTTGACCATTGAATAGATTTTTCTTTACCACATATTCAAGCCCTCTGGTAAATAATATAAAATAACATATTATTATATTTAGTTTTTGTTATAGATTTCCAGGAAAATAATTTTATAATTTTCTTTTTTTAAATAAAATAGTATACAACTGGCAATAAGAAATAGACACAAGTTAAGAGTTTTGTCCACAGGTTTTATCATCAATGAGTCATTTAGTAATTGCCTTTATGGATATACATCATATTATGAAATTTATGGTAAAATTGGATTTTCTATCATTATGAAATTTAAAATTAAATTGGAACTACCTTTTTTTCAAAAAACAGCTCATAAACTCAATCCTACTTTGAATAAAGTTCAAATTTCAGGTCCCTCTGGGTATCTAAACAGTTGGTTGTTTTTTTCCTGTGCCTTGATCATCTAATCAAAAGGGAATATTCTAAATGCATTTTCATTTTCCCTAAAATTAATAGTAAAGCTTTCAGCAGATGCTATGAGAGATTTCAAACTGTTAAATAAAAATAATACATTAAACAACCAAAGGCTCAAAGAATAAATTAAAGGGAAAGTAAATTTTTTTGAGAGAAAAAAATAGAAACACAACATATCAGAACTTTAGGTATGCAACAAATATTTTTCCAAATATCCAATATGCCAAGTTTTTTAGTTCAGTCCCCAATCAGGGCACATATAAAAATCAACCAATGAATACATAAATGAGTAAGTGGAACAACAAATTTCTCTCTCTCTCTCAGCAATCAATCAATAATAAAAAAGAAGCAAGGAAGATTCCAAATAAAGAATCTAACTCCACATCTTAAGGAACTAGAAAAAATTTTTTAAAAAATTAAGCCCAAAGTTAGCAGACGAAAATAAGAGCAGAAATAAATGAAATAGAAAAACAATAAAAAGGTTAACCAAAACAAGAGTTGGTTCTTTGAAAAATAATATAAAATTGACAAACCCTTAACTTGACCACCAAGGAAACAATAAAGGATCCAAATCAACAAAATATAAATGAACCACAGAATAGGCATTACAAAGGATAACACAGAAATTCAAAAGATCATAAAAGGCTACCATGAGAATGGCCCGTTAAAGTTGTGTTGAAAAACAAGTAATAGCATATGATTGATATTTATTTTACAAGGAAGTAAATACCTAATCATAAGCAGGAATCCATATATGTAAAAGCCTAAGAGACTGGCCGACCGGACAACTAGTAGCTATGATGCACACTGACCACCAGTGCGTAGATGCTCAACATAGGAGCTGCTAAGCTGCAGTGACTTGGCAGCTGCAGTTCTCGGGTGACGCACCCAGAACCAGAGAGGAGGGAGCTTGATTCCGGGGTACATCGCCTGAGAACCGCCCTCTCACAATCTGGGACCCCTCAGGGGATGTCAGAGAGCCAGTTTCACCTGATCCCCACAAGCCAGGCCTAGGGGCCCCACAGGTGCATGAATATGTGCACTGGGCCTCTAGTAATTTAATAAGAATAAAGGATTTCTTTTGTAAATATATATTGTAGCATCTATATGTATTTCTTAAAGTATCTCAAAATAGGAAACAAAGTATAAGAAATGTCAGCTCACTATTGAGAAAAAGTAATGTATCTTTGTACAGACACAGGGATCTGGGATGGGGCCAGAAATATGGTTAAGATGAAAACATTCTAATAGACAATTTCCAACTTATGAATGCTTTTAAAATCAGAATATAATGATACCATTAATTTTTCTAATTAACTGATCTCCTCAGAAGGCACCATGAGCAGTGGTTGAGAAACCAGGATCTGGAATTGAGTATAACTCTGTGTCATAAAGCTCCTTGGCTTTGGAAAATTAATTAACCATTTTTTTGCCTCTATTTCCTTGTCTATAAAATGGGAATGGGAATAGTATCCAACAGTAGACTGTGTGAAATAGCACATGTAATCTAGTAAGCATTCTGTACAGTTTAGCTAGCACTATGATTTTTTTTTACCATCTGCTTTATCTTGTTGTTTTGTAAAGATCGCAGACGTGGTAGTGGTCATGCACATCCAACCAGGAGGAGATGGACATCAGTGAAATCCACTATAGGCATGGCTTCTCAGTGAGGCAGGGAGGTGTCGTTGAGGCTTGTCTGTTGTGATGCTCCCGTAGTGGGGCTCTTTTTGTGGTTGTTGTTTTTAATATATTTTTATTGACTTTAGACAGAGGAAGGGAGAGGGCTAGAGAGATAGAAACATAGATGAGAGAGAACCATCAATCAGCTGCCTCCTGCATGACCCCTACTGGGGATCTAGCTTGCAACCTGGGCATGTGCCCTGACCTGAAATCAAACTGTGACCTCCTGGTTCATGGACTGACACTCAACCACTAAGCCACATTTACCAAATAGTTACATAGTGCTAATCATCAATGAGCATCACTAGGCCACCAGGGTTCTTACTATGAAAATATTCTCACAAGGGTACACTGTGGAGTGTTACCAATTTTGCATATCTTCATGCTCAGGACTCTTATTTTTCACACATATGCACATCTCATGGCTATACCTGGTCTAGGGCCTCTATTAAAGGGTGAGAACTTTACCGCTCCCCCTTTTGTTTTAGAAATTGACTTTATTTTTTTTAATTAAATTTATTGGGGTGACATCTATATATATATAAAAGCCTAATATGCAAAGTGTCCCCTCGGGAGTTCAACCGACGGACCAACTGGGAGTTCCATTGCTCACTATGACATGCGCTGACCACCATGGGGTAGCGCGGAACAAAGGGAGGCCATAGTCGGCAGCCACTAGGGACTCTACCTATGTATGAATTTCGTCCACTGGGCCTCTAGTTGGTTGATAAAATTACATAGATTTCAAGTGTACAATTCTATAATACATCATCTGTATATTACATTGTGTGCTCACCACTCAAAGTCAGATCTTATTCTGTCACCATATATTTGACCCCCTTTATCCTTCACTACCCCCACACCCCTTTCCCTCTGTAACCACCATACTATTGTCAGTATTTATTGAGGTTTTTTAAAAAATATTTATTGTTGAAAGTATTACATATGACTCATTTTTTTCCCCATCGACCTCTTCCTGCCCACCCCATCACTCATACCAGGCCATCACCACAGTATTGTCCTGTGTCCATGGGTTATGCATACATGCATACAAGTTCTTTGGTTGATGCTGCCCACCCACCCAGCCACCTATCTCTGCCTTCCCTCTGAGATTCCACAGTCTGATCCATGTTTCTATGTCTCTGGATCTATTTTGTTCATCAATTTATTTTGTTCATTAGATTCCACATATGAGTGAGATCATGTGATACTGGTCTGTCTCTGGCTTATTTTGCTTAGCACATGAGTTTTATTTTGTCTGCTTGTCTTGTTTCTTCACTTGTTGCTTTCAGTTTTATTTCTACTTATGATTCAAATCATGGTCCTTGACTTTTTCTTTCTGACTTAATTTGCTTAGCATATATTCTAAAGGTGCATCCATGTTGTCTCAAGTGGCAATATTTCATCTTTTCTCATGGCTGAGTAGTATTCCATTGTATGTAAGTACCACAGCCTCTTTATCCAATCATCTGTGGAAGGACACATCAGTTGTTTCCATGTCTTGACCACCATGAATAATGCTATAATTAACAAAGGGAAATTTACTTCAGATATTAAGATATATTTTCCCTTAAATCCTCAAAAACCAAGCATCTCATTATATCTTTTTTCGTCTGAACAACAAGGCTGCAAAGGAAAGTTATTTTCACTTCCAAAAAGGTTTCTGTGGTAGAGCGTTAGTTTAATAGGCACTAATAAATATCAGAGCCTAGTATCTATGTCCTTTGGTGTAAACTCCTCCAACATTCATTCTGTGCTTGCCCATGTCACTTGCTTTGGCCAATAGGTCATTAATAAAGATGACAAGCATAGACTCGATAAATGCGTGTTCATTGGAGTCCCTCTTGGATAGCTGTCACCATCAGTGAGGAAGCCTTATACTCTTTGAGGGTGCAACACCATGTGGAAAGGAAGCCCACTTACCCCATCTATGGCAGCTCAGCGCAGCTTCTAACCGACGCTCAAGCTGAATGCAGTCCCATGAGTAAGCCTGGGAAAACCAGGAGGAAAATTGCCTGGCGACCCACAGTTTTTTAAAAATCTTTGTTTTGGGTACTTTGTAGGCTGCAGCAGATACCTGATACATACAGCCCACTGTTCAAGCTAAAGTACTTTCAAACAACTCTTTTAAGTGAACACACACACACACACACACACACACACACACACACTCTTACACACTATTATCTTTGATAGCACACTTGCTACCTTGGCTTGAAAGTGTATTAGGTGTTAATAGGAAATGTATTTTTTAATTATACAAATCAAAACCTATTACTGACATTAGTTGTGTACAATTCACTAAAGGATGGATTCAATAAATACCCGGGAAAATATTTAGTTGGGTATTAAGGAAATTCAATGTTAAGGAAAATATGTAAAGAGATTTAAAAAAAAAACACCATCAATTTATTTGTACAATTAAACATCTTCAAATGTACTTAGGCTTCAAACTGTCTTTCCCTATTTGGAAGCTGCTAAGTATCCTGCAGTGACCACATGCTGTGAAGTGTGGCTGCTGCCGCCCTGCTGCCATGCATATCAATTTGGTACCTCAATGTGCTAGTTTTTAATTTAAGGAAACATGATAGGCTTTTCTGAGCTTTAGGTTCTTCACCTACAAACCGAAGGCTGCATTATCTAATTTACAGGCTTGTGTAATAGACAATGAGTTTTAAGATTTGTAGCAAAAAGTTGGGCCTTCGATGTCTTCATTGTTGTTTAGCACATTGAGTGCTCTCTCTTCTCCCCGTCACTGGTTTGCAAGTTTGCATCTGGACATACTTTTAAGTTAGACCACTGGAAAAAGTTGTTGTTTGAAAAAGATATTTGGAGAAGATGGGGAGTCTAACTTGTTTCTCTTTCGAGGACTAAAGGCATGCCCACTGCCATGACCTCCACTCTCGAATCTTCCATCCCAAATGTCAAGACACTGATCAACAGTGTTGCAGGATGAGACAAATAGCAGTGACAGAAATTAATAATCTATGTAATAATGACGTGGGAAGAGCTTCAATGATATTCTACTCTACTGCCTTTCGCATAGAGAGTGAGGCTTTACCCTGTGTGTCTGCCAGTCCCCTTCTAAGTGCACATTTTAATATTATCACTTATTCACCTCTCAGAGCAAAATATTTCTCCTTATTCTCTTGTGCCTTTGCCCTGACACTTTCCTTCTCTCCATGCTGACTTTTTCTTTTCCTGTTTTCTTCAGGTCCACGCGCCCCGCCCAATGCTTAAGTGAGCATTTGTGCCCTCAGATACTGATTCTGAGCCTCTGCCCCTTTCAAATATATGTTTTAACAGTAAAGCCAAAGGGAGGGGAGAGCGGGGTCTGGATGGAGGGGAATGAAAGGGAGGAAAATGAGGGACATCTGTAAGAATGTCAATAATAACAATACATTTTAAGAAATTCTCTTGTAGTGTAGAAGACACTTTAAGTCCCACTACCACAACATACACGCAAAAAAAGGAATTCTGAGATTTCCACTGAAATTTCCCCATGGACATGTTCCCTGAAAAGACACATTTTATTAATTGCCAGCCAAGGCTCTGCAGAGAACCTTATCTGTCTCTCTCTTATTTTATAAAATGATTTAGATTGGAGCTGACCTTTCACTCTCATGTAACAGCATCTGTGAGAGCATTTGTGGTCCTAATTAAGGGGCTGACTTAGGCAGTAGATAATGTAGATGTAAACGTATTACAACCGTATAAATGTTTATTTAAGACAGGATATGAATAAGTCAAATTAATTTGACAAAATATCTTAAACAATAGCAAGCTTGCTGTTGATTTTTGAAACAGCGTCACAGGAGACAAGGAGAATGCGTTCTGGAGAATGGCTCTCAGGGAAGCGGATGATCTTCTGGCGGCTTCAGTGACTTTCTGCTTCTATTTTTGGTGTCAATGTCACCATCCAGAGGTTCAAGGGAAGGGAGAGCAATCAGGAGCTGCTGTGGACCCACTGGGAGTAGAAGCTGTGTCTTACCCTTTGGATCTCTTCAGTGCTGAACATAGTCTTCCCCACTGAGAAGGTGATTGTTAGTAAACACATTCTCAGTGGGTGACTACAGTGACTTTACTTTTCCAGGTATCACAACCTGGATGTCAGCTTTCATTAATCATTTATATCAGTGTCTTGGTCATAAATGTATGGACCTGAGGGTACTCTGAGTACCTGCAGCTCTTTTCAGAGGCTTTTGCTATGGACATTCATTAGATATCCTAAAACACATATTCCTCTGTTGAAAACAGACAAAACAGAGTCGATAGCTCACTGTTGCCTGTGGAGACCAAAGTCCTTAATAGAGCATCCAGGGTCTCCCACAGTATTCTCTCTGCCTACTTGTATAGTCCCACTTCCCCTACAAACCTTAGGGTTTAGTCTGAGAAGAGCTAATTAGCTGATGCCATTCCTTCTCTGGAGGATGTCTCCTTCCCTCATAGAATCAGGCAAAATCCTATCCATCATTCATGGTCCTGAGAAGGAGCTACCTGCAGGAGTATCTCTGTCCCCATTCAGTCCTGAGGTGGGTGAGCAACAGATGGTGGGTGGACCAGGGCATTGATAGGCTGCATGGGAGAAAGGCTTGGTGGGGCTTAGTACAGGAGAGAAAAAACAGCTTTATCTAAAAATGGTAGGAGTTAAATTAAAGCAAAGGGGAATCAGTATCAAGCCACCAGAACAAAGGAAAATGGGGTAAAATCAAAAGAGATTATTCAGAAGTTTAAACCATGTCACCACCAAGGAAGACCACCGAGATGGGGGTGGGTGGTTCAGGGTAGGCTCTTATTGAGGTTCTTATTGAAGGAGAGCAGTAGGATGCTACAGACAGGCCTTGGCCTTTATCTGATCTGGATTTACTCCAGACCTACATTTTAAAAGAGCATGATAACCTGTGGGCTACTTAACCTTCAACAGTTGCTAGAACATTTATCCCCTCCATGGGCACCATGAACTTCTGAAAACACAGGTCATATACCAGGTGCTCTTTTAAAAAATATATATTGTTTTTTTTAGAGAGAGAGGAAGGGAGAGGGAGAAAGAGAAACATTAATGTGAAAGCACACCATTGATAGGCTGCCTCCTGCACACCCCCTACCAGGGATTCAGGGATGGAGCCTGCAACCCGGGCATGTGCCCTGACTGGAATCAAACCTTTCAGTGCACAGGAAGATGCCTAACCAAATGAGCCACACTGGCCACAGCCGGGTATTCTTTTTAGATGTGCGTATGTCATCTCTCTCCTGCTGTACTGTAGGTCCTGTCTAGAAGTTGGGGTTTGGTCCATACTTACTTTAACTCTCCCACCCCACATTCACAAACACATGAACTCTGAAGACAGTTGGTATTCAAAATATTTTTATTGAAATAGTGAATAAATCAATGAATAATTAAGTCACTTGTAATATAGGAATCTTAATATGAAATTCAGTAATATGAATAAAAGTGAATTTAAAAATATATCATGTAGGGCTACATTAACTGAGTAACTGCTACGTGTTCTTAAACCTACTAAAAATTAACTTGCCAAACAAGGACATGCTGAAGTTTCAATATTCTATTGAGATAAATTATTCTGTAAATCTTAAACAGTTTAGAACTGATAGATGATAAGTGGCTTTTTCTGTATTTGACATGACATTATGCAAATAAATCTTTTGTATAACATTTTACAAAAAAAATCCGAGTGTCATCAATTTAACAAACAAATCCTTATCTACGTGTAAAAGAGACAAGTAAAATTAATCTCAAATTCAAATAAAGAGATTCCTCTTAAACAGATCCAAATCTTATATAATTGGGTTAGAAACACTAGATTGGAAATATTTCCCATGTCAATTACTCAGCTTAGGAATGGGGATTGATGGTTATATTCAACAGGAAATATCATTCAACATTTAGAATCCAAATATCTATGAACTTTTTAAATGAGTGTAACAATGTCCTCAGAAAATCACCTTCTGCAATGTGAAATATTCAATAGCCTGACTGCAGAAAACTTGGATTTGTGGCCGACTCTGTTGGGCATAAGGTTTAGCATTTCTGAACTTCAGGTTCCTCCTCTGGGAAATGGAGACAATTTTCTGCATTACCTATTACACAGCGTTTGGAGAAGGATAAACTAATAAAATATCCATGGAAATTTCTTGGTAAATTTTCACATTATACAAATGTTACATTTTATTTTTTACTGACAAACACATTAATTTAGAGGAGGGCCTATTACCTAGATAATGATTCTTTGATTATTTGCCCTTTTCAGGTCTTTGCAAGACTTGTAAGAAAGGCATATCACTGCCTAGTTTTTCTCCCATTTTTCTTTTACTGATTGTATACCATCAGCATATTTTGAAGAAAAGAAGATGTGCACACAGCTGACAAAAAGGGAAACTTGGGTACATTAATTACAATAATTATTTAATATTTATGGGAAGTACATAATGCAATTAGATGAAAATATTGACACTTTAATAGATTTATTCACACTCTTAATATAATATTAAATTAGAGAATTTTATAACTATATTCCTTCTTCTGTTATTTCCTTTGCTATTTTGGTATTTCCCTACCAAAAACCCTTTAAATTCTTTCTGAAGTCATTATTAACAGAACTACCTCAGGAAATATAGGATTCAAATTTTTATTTTTCCTCTTTACTTCCAGAATGACAATATTTTATCTTCAAAGTTACTAGTTACTTTTTCAGAATTAATCATCTGGAATGATGAATAGATAAAATGAATAATAAATTACCACCCTTTTTTTCATTTTGCTTGATAATTTCCCCTGGTACATATGCTTCAGGGAGCCAAGTTATTTGTTAGTCTCATGTCCTGGAGCTATAGCTAACTAACATATCCCTTAGGTGCTGTGCAGTAGGAAACCAGATAGAGTATCAAGAGATTTAGGTTCTAGCCCAGGGGTGGGCAAACTTTTTGACTCGAGGGCCACAATGGGTTCTTAAACTGGACCGGAGGGCCGGAACAAAAGCATGGATGGAGTGTTTGTGTGAACTAATATAAATTCAAAGTAAACATCGTTACAAAAAAAGGTACGGTCTTTTTTTTTTTTTTAGTTTTATTCATTTCAAACGGGCCATATCTGGCCCGCTGGCCATAGTTTGCCCATGGCTGCTCTAGACCCATTTTTCATTTTAGTTACTTTTTCATTTAAGTACTCAGTTTGGCCAAGTCACCTTATATCTTTGGACTTTAGTTTCTCATGCTTAAAAGGAGAAGGTTGGCAGAAATCAAGTCTTAGGCATGAAGGAAGTTATGCAATGTGTTGTTAGGGCAGGAGTAATGCAGTGAACAATGATGGGGCTTGTGTAAAATTACAGTTATCACCTCTAAAATAGTTTTTACAGTGTTTTTTAATCCTTGGAATAATGAGTCATCTTTGAGTACCTTTCCAGCTTCAAAATTCTGTAATACCCCTAACCTGTATTAGTCAGCTCCGGCTGTCACAACAGAAAACAGCGACTGGATAGCTTAAACAACAGAATTTATGTTATTAGAGGCCCGGTGCACAAAATTTGTGCACGGGGGGCGGTGAGGAGTGCCTCAGCCTGACCTGCACCCTCTCCTATCTGGGAGCCCTCAGGGGATGTCCAACTCACAATCCAGGACCTCTGGCTCCTAACTGTTCACCTGCCTGCCTGCCCTAACCACTCTGCCTGCCTGATCCCCCTAATTGCCCTCCCCTGCCTGCCTGATCCCCCTAACTGTCCTGCCCTGCCTGCCTGGTCACCCCTATTAACTTTTTTTAAAAAATCTTATCCCCTTCACACACAATTGTATTTGACTTCCGTATTAGCTTCTCCCTGTCACACAATTTTTCTCTCTCCTTTATGTAACACTTTTTTCTACTGACTCATCATTTATAAACTTTTCTTTCCTCCTTATTTTCTACTTCTGTTTCATCATCCTTCTTCCCATCTTTCTCCTTCCCTCCCCACTTTCCTTCTTTTCTTTATCTTTACCCCTACCGTCCCTCCCCTTTTCCTTCCTTCCCACCTTAATTTTTTTCTTCACTTCCTCCCTTGGACTTGCTTTGCTCCCGTCCCCATTTCTTCCTTCTTCCCATTCTCCTTTTAAGCTCTACTGGCTCCCCTTTAAAACTTTTCTTCCCTCCCTCTTTCTCTCTCATCCACATCCTTCTTACTTACTTCCACTGTTTTAATATCTATCTACCTGCCTAATTATTCACTATTATTTATCTTTTTTTCTTTCCTGACCCCTACTTTTAAAATCTGTCCCCAGTACACAACTATACTTGATTCATTATAGCTCCTACAGTTCACTCACACATCCTCTTTCCTTCTTTAACTCTGCTTTCTACTGACTCCTTTATAAAATTCTTCCCTCCCTCCTTCCCTTCTTAAAGCTTCCGTTGGGGGTGGGGAGGCTGTTAACCCCCAGCCCAGGGCTCAGCCCTGGCCAGGTGTTTGTCACCCTCCCTTCCTGGCCTCCCCGCTGCTGTCCTGCTCCCATTCCCTGCCCGGGATGCCTGGCCCAGTGAAGGTGGCCGAGACCCATGTGGCTCAGGCACTACTGCCACAAAGCAGGAGCGCCTCTGCCCAGGAGGGCTCTGACCATCCTTCACTCTGTCCCGTACCTGTGGGCACCTCCCTGCCAATGGCTACCACTGCCCTCCTCCCACATCTGGGCGGGGCTTCCCACTCTGCGCCACCTGAGCCCTGCCCCTCGCCAGGCACACCTGCTCCGCCCCCCACCCCGAGGTTGCCACCCCCTTCCATGTGCAGTTTCCTTCCCTTTTCCATTCCTGCGCCTATGTATCCTATCCTACCCTGGGCCTTGCAGCTGCCTGAGCAGAGGGCAGGGATGCAGCCTGCTGATCTGGCCGTGATGTGACGCTGTAACGGACAAATTTGCATATTCCTCTATTATTAGATTAGATAGTTTTGGAGGCTGAAAGTCCATGATTTAGGTGCAGAAGGTCAGGTTCTGCTAAGGACTTCCTTTCTGGCTTGCAGATGGCCTCCTAATTGCTCGGCCTTCGCATGGTTTATCCTGGGTGTGCGCAGGTGGAGGGAGAGAGATTTCTTTCTCTTCCTCTTCTTATCAGGCTACTAATCCCAGTTTGAGGGCTCTGCCAGTATGAGTTAACTTAACCTTAATTATCCTACAAAGTCTCATCTCCAAACACCTTCATATTAGGGACTAGGGCTTCAACATAGTAATTTTGGAGGACACAAATGTTTAATCAATAATGTATCCCATTCAGAGTTTGACTAAAAATCTTGGAAAGAGTTGGTTATGTAGTTGAAGGCTCTAAAGAATGCAGAGATTAGTCCTTTGATGGTGGATGATTGAGAAGGAAGAAAAGCTTTCATATATTTAAAGATTATGCAGAGACTATGAGCTCACTCTTTTCTGTCTCTGTTAATGAAAGAAAAAGGAACTACCTTCCAAAATAAAGAGAAATAGATTTAAGATATATAAAAGAAAAACCTCTATAAATGAGCCCAAGTATCCAGATTTTAAGAAATTATAGATTATTTTTCTAAGATTTTCTATCAGAAGACTAAGCTATTTTTTTCTCTTCTTTTCTCCTTATCTTTTTTTTTTTTCTCTAAAAAAAAGTGCAAATTGGTAATTCAGGGCTTTATCCAACTCTTTGGGTTTCTCCTGTCATCAATAAGGGGTGTATTAACTAAAATAATCCTGGGATTCTTTAGCTAGCTTACATTTCATTGTTTGTAAAAGGATAACATATCAATTCAGTTGACTTCAACACAAACTCATTTTGTCAATGATATCACATTCAAATGTTTGAGTTACTTTTCAGGCATATTTTTGTTATCTTAGAATTGCGTGGGTGGGATTGCTCCATTGCTAGTGGGAGTGGGTTTCTTGCGATATCTTGTGAAAAATAATTTTCTAAGACTCGCACGGGAGAATGAGATGTGGTAGAAAGGTGTATTTGTGTGAAATTATATACCGCGGTTTGCAGAGTTCCATTTCCCTTAAGCCAGTTCTGGAATGTGTGCAGCTGGGGATCCAGTAGAGCTAAAAGCAAAGCCAGTGTCCAATATTTTTGTTTCATGGTGAAGTTGAGTCCAGCACAGTAGCAGGTTCATTTTAGTCCATTAGTCCATTGTGTGTGGGGTCCACCTGGCTGTGGGCCACATGGGCAAATGCAGGGGAGTGTGCTCCCTGCAACAAGAGAGCTAGGAGCGCTAGCGGCCAAGAGGGAACTCTGTTTAGGAGCTTATGTATTTCAGAGTTTGTGCCCTGACAGTAGCCACACCTATTCTGACCAATGACTCACTCCAGGTGTGATTGACAGTCAGGCACTTCCCCACATCACCCAGACCTTACTGGGCATGCATCTGCTGTGTAGTCCCTTTCCACAGTGATCTGTGGGGAGCAGACCTGGAGAGTGTTAAACAGCAACTTTCTGGCAAAGCTGTACAAATGGCATGCCTATATTGTCTGGTCTTCCCTTTGCTCCCCTCCTGATTTTAATTAATTAATTAATTAATTAATAATTAGATTAATTGTAACATTATTATTTTTAATTAATTAACCTGTTAATTAATAATTAGGTTAATTATAACATTATTATTTTTAGTGTGCTAATTTAGACAACAGAATTGAAGAACTGAAGATTATAAAACCAAGAGCAATTCACTGTTAAAATAACACACACACACACACACACACACACACACATACACATACACCCCAGACTCATAGATACAGAGATGACTGGTGGTTGCCAGAAGAGAGGTAATGTGGAGTACTGAGAGAAAGAGGTGAAGGAATTAAGAAATACCAATTGGTAGTTAGAAAATAGTCCCGGGGATGTGGGGTACAACATAGGTGGGTGCTGGAGGTGTAGGGTGGAGACACTTCGTGAAGAGATTGTCTGGCCTCTGTTCTGTACACCTGAAACCAATACAAAATAATGTTGAAGGTAAACTGTAATTGAAAAATAATAAACAATAAATAAATATAAATAAAGCAGATGTAGTTTAAGTGTCTACCATGTGGAAAGTAACTTAAAAGGAAACTAAACTTTCATCTTAACCCTAGGTAGGAAGTTGTAGCTTTTTCCGGATTCATTAATTCCCAATTCCCACCTATCCAGAAAATTATGTTACTTGCATTTGGAATCCCTACCACAAAAAGACTGCCATCATGTAATTTTCAGAATCCTCAGTCATAGTTAAGTATGGCAGAGCCTTAGAGCTCTGCTTGGAATTTCTCCAACTCAGTTTCATTTGGACACAGATGGCTGAATCATCTTGTTTTCTTTTAGAATGATTTAACTCTCCCATGTAAATGGACCACTGGGAGATTTGGTTGTTAGCAGTAGTACTTACCTGTTTTAAAGCCAAATATTTTAAGAATATTTTACCATTTTCATGCCCCAACTGTTTTCTTAGATGTTTTTATTGCTCATTATCTCTTCCTGGTTGTTTTGTTTTGTTTCGTTTGGAAATGACCACAGACAATATTTCACATTTGCATCCCTTTTCCCCACAAGGTTATACACCCTTTGAAA
This sequence comes from Myotis yumanensis, assembly GCF_028538775.1. NCBI lineage: Eukaryota > Metazoa > Chordata > Mammalia > Chiroptera > Vespertilionidae > Myotis > Myotis yumanensis. The sequence goes on along the minus strand of NW_027223759.1, from coordinate 73,835,263 downwards.
GGAAGCAGGTACTTCACAGTCACAAATGAGTTTGTTTGGCTCAGTATAAAATGAGATTATTTTGGCTTGGGTTTGTTCATTGTTCTGGGCAGTCTCTCATATTGATTTCTGGAATTATTTGTTTAATAAGCAGGAGCTTGGAGGAGTGGAGATGCCCTCACATATCAGAATTTCTCTCTACTCTCTTAGATTTACACTGGACTGCTTCTTCCTGACTTGGTGAAATCAAAAGGATACAGAAATTAATGCTACTCTTCTATTAATGGAGAAATAGGAATGTAGAAATAAAATCTGAAATCGTGAAATCTCTAAATCTGTAATTTTAGGGAGTTGAATGTCCTGAAGGGACAGAATAAGAAATGATAAAAGTGTGCTGAAAACTTCTAAGTAACCAGCTTTATCTTTCTACACAGATCAGTAACAATTACTCTCTTTAGTGGGCCCTGGTGTTCCTGTTGGTTCATCTCTCCTTATAACCAATAACCACTGCAATTCATCCTCACTGTTTTGATCTCTGTCACCAATAGAGTTTTTTGTTTGTTTGTTTGTTTGTTTGTTTGTGGTGTGTGTGTGTGTGTGTGTGTGTGTGTGTGTCCGATTCTAGTTTCTCTTTCTAGAAGTTAAAATTAAATTATATCATCCAACTAACCTACTTTCTTTCCAACCAAGAACTTTAGCTATCAAAAGCCAAGGACTGGGCTTCTATTATGTGTGTTTTTACTTCATAATGCTTAATAGAACATGGGCACATAGTAAGCCATTAATCTAAAAAATAATCACTTTCTGTTAGTTTGATAAAATCAGAAGAAAAAAATCTGACTCTTTATGTTGTTTTGGTTGTGAAAGACAAGAAATAAATAGGTAGAATATCTAAAGAACTAAAATATGAAATTATGCTCTACTTATTTTATTGACAAGAGGAGGCAAATTAAAAAGACTTTAATGATACATAATCTAGTATATTATGTATATAATATGATATACCATTTTATATTCTTGTGAGACTATCTTAAAGATTTTAGATTTAATCTGTTTTATCCATTTAATCATTCATTTCATTTTTGTTTTATTTTCAGCAAATGTACACATGCCCCAAATTTAAAAGATCAAATAGTTGTGCAACAAATTTAAAAATAAAAATATTTCTGTGACATTTGCCTCTATTTGCCTCTCCTCAAAGTCAAATACTTTTATCAATTGTAGTTGATTATGTTGTTTTTTAAACCACATCTCCAGAAAATAAGTTGTTTATGTCTTCTTATATGTTCAAATTTAAGCATTACCTATTGCCTTTCCACTAGGAATAATAAGGATTTGGCTCTCCCCTCATCCTGCCCTCACTATGCAGTACACTTCCCATTTCCTCATAGTGTTTTTGTGTATTTTTTTATTAGATCAATATATGCAGTTTGTAATTAAATGAATAATTATAATATAAATATTTTTGAAAGGCTTACTGTGTGTAAGTAAATTATGATAATGTTTCTTTCTATGCAACTCTTTATTGTCCCTGGCATGTTAATTTTCTATTCTTTTTCTTTGCTTTGTTTTTCATCTTCTCAGCACGGAAAAAACAACAACACATTTTTCATTGATTAATTTTCTCCAGATGATCAGATTCATCAGTTTCACATTTCAGAAAAACTCTCCTGTATATTTCTGACCTACCCAACCTGGACTGGGTCTCTCTTGGAAAGCCTCCTCTCCTTTTTTTCTGTCCTCTGTCTGCTCTTTGTTGGTTTACTGTCTTCTTTTAGAGAAGTTCATCCTTCTGTAGTTTTCTGAGAAAAGATGTGGAGGTAAAATTTTCATAGTCATTAATGTCTGAAAATGTCTTCATTGTGTTCTCATACTTGAATGATAAGGTATAAAATTCTAAGTCGGAAACAATTTTCCTTTAGAATTTTGCAACTAATCTCCCTGTAGGATTCACTAGGGGCAAGAAATTAGAGGCTTTTGAGATCTTTGTTCATATTGTCCTAAAACTTATCTAAAATGTACCCTCATCTGGATGTACATAATTGTCTTTAATGGACATTCATCTTTCCCTTTAAATCTGGAAATATATATTCTTAAAATTTTCTTAAATATTTTTTAATGATTTGTTCCCCTGCATTTTTTGTCCTCTAGCTCTAAAACTCCTAAAATCAAGATGTTAGATCCCTGGATAGATTTTCTAAATCTTTTTCTCTCCTAGTTTCCATCTATTTGTCATTTTACTCTATTTTGAAAGATTTCCTCAATTTAATCTTATACTTTTTGAGTTTCTCTTTTAATTTCCTCTACTTCATTTTGATTTGTAAAAGATGTTTATTGCTCAATTTTTTTCCCGAGTATTCATTTCCAGTTTCATGGTGGAAGATGGTTTTAGTGATAGTTTTTCTGTTATCAAAGTTTTTTCTGCCTTACAATAGTTCAGTTTGTTCCAACTTGGTTTCTATCTCATGGTTTGTATTAGTAACTGTCTTTTATGTCAGAAATGTTCCTCGGATATCTGGTAATCCTTGGATTTCTGCTTCTCTTTAGAACTGACAGTTGATTTATGTGTATTTGGCTGCCCCTGTGAACTTCAGAGTAGGGTGATCTAGCTGGGCTGATCAGGTGGGAAACTCTTCATGCCAACATAGTTGGATCTTTTCTCTTGTGCTGTTTGGATTTCCCAGAGAAGACTTTCAAACTTTCTTCCTGGAGGGGAAGACTTGACTCTCAGTGTTCTGAGTATTGAGATAGGGAAAAAGAGGAGAGGTTTCAGTGTTCCCTGTGACAATGGTCAAGTCATCTTCTCAACTAGGCTTTGGCTTCCAGGTGCTTTTAAACCTCCAGTCTTTTGCAAAGAGAATGGAGCATGGGAGTGAGTGAGCTGGGGGTCTGACTGCTTTATAAACACACTCTGGGCTGTTTTTCCAAGCACACCCATTTCCCCAATTCAACCCCACTTTTAGAGATTCTGTGATGACAGATTAATCCTAGGCTTTTGCTATTTCCACTTTAGAATTTAATATTTTCTTTGGTCTGTTCAATCCTTATGTATATGGATTTATAGTTTCAAAAATCATGACACCATTCTGCTTTTTTTATCCTTTTAATTTTAACAAAGTTTTGATGAGGCTGTAGAAAGAAGTAGAAGTATATTCAAGCTTCTGCTCTGTAATCTTTACTTGGAAGTTCAATTAACACATATTTTTTATATAAAATGCCTTCCTAAGTGAAGCATGGATTTTTTTTTTTTACAAAAATTGTAGAATGTTTTCCTCCATGTGTTAGCATGCAATGTGTACTTAACAACATGCCACTTAGTGTAATAAAAACAATTGGGCATAAATGCTTGCTTTAGTAGCAGCTGGCTATACTAATCTTGCCAATTCTCCATAGAAAATTTAGCAATACTCCTGAGAATGCTTTCTACAGGCCTGTACCAATAATGTAATCAAGGAGTATTAGAGCTGGAAGGAATCCCGTTCATCCTGGTCCAACTTTCATTGTGCATATGAATGTGCTTAAGTCTCCATGAGGCTCCTCTGGTGGTCATGCAGCTATTATAGGGAAAGCAGAGCTACACGCATTCTCCTGACGGTCCACATTGCCGCCACAGATTGTGCTTGGGTGCTGGTCATGGCATGGAACTCAGGCTGAAAACAAGCTCCACTTAAGTGGTGCGAAGACCTCAAGCAAATGTGTAAAAGGGTGCGTTACCAGAAGAAGATCTAGTTACAGACTCCCATGAGCCTTGATCATTTGAATCATGGGTGTGCTCATTACTACCTCAAAGTACTTAAATGTATGATTTGAATATTGTTAGTCACATTAAGATGAAGTATGTCTCAGTGCTTAGAGGCAAAAACAGTTCAAGTTTCTGACTTAACTCATAACTGGTAAAACATTGGAAGGCAGTTTTATTCTTAATTTAGTTCATTTAGCAGGTAAAAAGTTACACATAAAAAAAGTGGTGGTCATTTGGTTTTGAAATATATATCACTTTAAACAAATTCAATTTCACATAAGTACAACATTGGTCGTTTATATTGAAAAATGTATCTTTGTACAATATCCACAAGTCAATAAATGTGACACATCACATAAACAAACTGAAAGACAAAAATCACATAATCATATCAATTGTTGCAGGAAAAGCATTTGACAAAATCCAACACCCTTTCTTGATAAAAACTCTCAGCAAAGTGGGAATAGAGGGATCATACCTCAACATAATGACAAACCTACAGCCAACATCATACTCAATGGGCAAAAACTAAACTCATTTCCCCTAAGAGCAGGAACAAGACAGGGATGCCCACTTTCACCACTCCTGTTTGATATAGTACTTGAAGTGCTAGCCATAGCAATCAGACAAGAAGAAGAAATAAAAGGTATCCAAATTGGAAAAGAAGAAGTAAAACTGTCCTTATTCGCAGATGACATGATACTATACATAGAAAACCCCAAAGACTCCATCAAAAAACTGCTAGACCTAATAAATGAATTTGGCAATGTAGCAGGATATAAAATTAATACCCAGAAATCTATGGCCTTTTTATAAACCAATAATGAACTCACAGAAAGAGAAACAAACAAAAAAAATCCCATTTACCATTGCACCAAAAAAATTAAGGTACCTAGGAATAAACTTAACTAAGGATGTAAAAGACCTGTACTCAGAAAACTATAGGACATTGAAAAAAGAGGTAGAGGAAGACATAAACAAATGGAAGAACATACCATGTTCATGGATTGGTAGAATTAACATCATTGAAATGTCCATACTACCCAAAGCAATCTACAGATTTAATGAAATCCCCATTAAAATACCAATGACATATTTCAAAGATCTAGAGCAAACTCTCCAAAAATTCATCTGGAATAAAAAAGACCCCCGAATAGCCACAGCAATCCTGAGAAAGAAGAACAAAGTTGAAGAGATCACAATACCAGATATCAAGCTATATTACCAAGCCACAGTTCTCAAAACTGCCTGGTACTGGCACAAGAACAGACATATAGACCAATGGAGCAGAACAGAGAACCCAGAAATCAACCCAATCCATTATGCTCAATTAATATTTGACAAAGGAGGCAAGAGCATATAATGGAGTCAAGACAGTCTCTTCAATAAATGGTGCTGGGAAATTATGTCAGATACATGCAAAAAATATGAAACTAGGTCACCAACTTATACCATACACAAAAACAAACTCAAAATGGCTAAAGGACTTAAATGTAAGATGGGAAAAACCATAAAAATCCTACAATACTCCATAGCAGACATATGTCACAGCAATATCTTTACAGACACAGCTCCTAGGGCAGTGATGGCGAACCTATGACACGCGTGTCAGAGGTGACACGTCAACTCATTTTTTTTGGTTGATTTTTCTTTGTTAAATGACATTTACATGTATAACATAAATATCAAAAATATAAGTCTTTGTTTTACTATGGTTGCAAATATCAAAAAATTTCTATATGTGACACGGCACCAGAGTTAAGTTAGGGTTTTTCAAAATGCTGGCACACTGAGCTCAAAAGGTTCATCATCACTGTCCTAGGGCAATGGAGAATAAGGAGAAAATAAACAAATGGGACTACATCAAAATAAAAAGCTTCTGCACAGCAAAAGAAACCATCAACAAAACAACAAGAGAGCCCATTGCATGGGAGAACATATTTGGAAATGATATTTCTGATAAGGGTTTGATCTCCAAAATTTATAGAAAACTCATACATCTAACAAAAGGAAGATAAACGATCCAATCTAAAAATGGTCAAAGGATCTAAATAGAGACTTTTCGAAAGAAGACATGCAGAAGGCCCAGAGACATATGAAAACATGCTCAAAGTCACTAATCATCCGAGAGATGCAAAGCAAAACAACAATGAGATGCCATCTCACACCTGTCAGAATGGCTATCATCCACAAATCAACAAACAAGTGCTAGCCAGGATATGGAGAAAAAGGAACCCTCCTGCACTGCTGGTGGGAATGCAGACTGGTGCAGCCACTGTGGAGAACAGTATGGAGTTTCCTCAAAAAGTTAAAAATGGAACTCCCATTTGACCCAGTGATCCCACTCCTAGGACTATATCCCAAGAAACCAGAAACACCAATTAGAAAGGATATATGCACCCCTATGATCATAGCAGCACAATTCACCATAGCTAAGATTTGGAAACAACCTAAGTGCCCATCAGCAGATGAGTGGATTAGAAAACTGTGGTACATCTACACAATGGAATACTATGCTGCTATAAAAAAGAAGGAACTTTTACTATTTGTAACAGCATGGATGGAACTGGAGAGCATTATGCTAAGTGAAATAAGTCAGTTGGAGAAAGATAAATATCACATGATCTCACTCATATGTGGGATATAATGATCAACATACTAGTAATTTGATGAACAAGAATAGATCCAGAGACAAATGTTAGGGGAAGGGGGGGTTAGAGAGCAACCAAAAATCTTGTATGCATGCACATTAGCATATCCAATGGACATAGACACTGGGGTGGTGGGTGCTTGCCCGGGGTGGGAATGGCTGGGGGGGGGGGGGGGCAATTGCGAGAAAAGGAGACATATGTAAAACTTTAAACAATAAAAAAAATGTATCTTTGAAGTTAAATAGCATTTTTTTCTAGAGAGAAAGCCTTTAAATAGCAGGTTTTCATATTGCATTTAAATAGATTCATTTCCTTCATATTTCTTGCATACAACTTCTCAGGAATCCATCTACATATTAGATGAAATGAGTTGTTCTTCTTGAAAAAGTCTTGTAAGAGAAACTAAGTTGTATGACTTAGTCTTGAATAGATATAGTGCGAAAGAACTACAATATGATCCTCTAAATCCATTACTCATACTTTCATTATGGGGTTTTATTAAGTTTGAGATTCTAAAACAGAATTAGAGTGTAACAAATTTTGTTTTGCATAAAAGATGTAGCAAATGTGTGGTCTCCTGAGGGACCAAAGAGGAAATGTGGATGAATAAACATAATTTCAGCAGTAGCTTGGCAGAGTTTATGGAGGAGGAGACCCAACGAAATGAAAACAAATGTCTTCTTGACATGGCATCAGCTTTGTATATAACAGGCAATTTATTATTATAGTAGTAATTATGGTCCCATGTAAAGCACGAGTACGCACAGTGAGCTACAGAGAGGAAATCATCTGTAGAAAAAGGAGAGTTCCTTAGAAGACGTTCTAAGCAGACAGAGCCACAAGAAGATGTAGTATACTTTGGAGAGGGAGGGAAATAAATGTGGATGTTATGCTGATTGATTGTTTCTCTATAGCAATGAGGTAATTAATATCCTGGGTCTTTGCAGTTGGTTTTTAGTAGAGAACACCAAATTATTTCCAAATTCGTGTTTCATGTCTCATTTGTTACTTAGTTGCTGTTACTGGAATAATTATATGACAACATTTAGCTTCCTGATGAATGATACAACACTTATTATCAAGATAGCTTATTTCATGGCAGATAATAGTTAACATTTCTGTTTTACACAAGGCTTTTAAGACTCTTACCTCTAATACTCCAAGAGTAGGTACATTTGTTAAAATCTAGAATTACTTGCTATAGTGATTTGGCCCAACTCTTTCCTGTGCTGTTATGTGAAGTGCAGCAGGTAACTAAAGCACTGTCCATCTGTCAAACCCGGTGCACCTGTTAAAACATGCCCAGCCCATTTCTTCTCCTGAGTTGGAAGTTTGTTGCACAACAGCTGTTGGCAGAGATACAGGTGAAATGTATGGAAATACCGCCATATTCCTTTAATAGTGAAATAAATCACCTTCTACATGCAGGGTGTGGATTTATTCTTTCACATCTGCCAAATATACATTTCCCTTGTACATGTAGAGGCTGGAGGAGCATAAAGCTACCAGCATATAGCTTGGTTATAGGCAATATTCTGTGAAAGGAGGGTATATAAGTTATTTTTCCAAATATAAGAAAGAAATGTCAAATAACTTTCATACTATTTGAATTGAGGACTTAATTAGGCATAAGACAGAATTTAGATGTCGGAGCTATTACCAAAGGAAACTGATCTGATGTTGTTTTAGTGGCTGTGAGAAAAATGACTTAGAAATACTAGAAAGTATCTCATCGTGAATTTACACTTCTAATGAGGCTGTGATATAGAAAGAAGGAGAGGAAAAAAGTGCACATTTATAAGGGGAGTGAGATGATTTCTTACCTGACAGATTTTTATAACAGTAAGGGATGAACTCTACCATGCAATGCTTATGCATTCTGTATACATTTAAATCCAGGTGGTTCATATATATTTATATAGTTAGTGTTTTCTCTCCACATTCTGGGAGTTGGGTATTTCAGGTAGATTACGAGCCCTCTTAGGGCATATATTCTACCTTATCTTGCTGTTATGTTTCATTGTTCCATTGCCTCTATTCTCCAAATATCATTCTACATAACTAAGTTTAGTAAATATGGCACCACAGAAATTTTAGGCAGGTACCTTGTTTTTCTTAATGCAGGACAACTTTTAAAAACAAAACTTTGTAAACCAGGAGCATGTCAAAAGAACTGCATTCTTGACAAAATCTTAATCCATTATTTATGGGCACACTCTCATTTATAAAAGTTAATATAAATGATTGAGCATAACTTTGGGGAGGATAAATTCCTTGCTAGCTGGTCAATGCTTCTGATCCCTGGGATTTCTAAAACTGCAGCATCTAAGTCACATGATTTTGTGACGTGACTCCTGAGTTCTCTTTCTAAAATTACATTTATTTGTTTGAGATTCAGAATTTTTATAGCAGCTTTGTTGAAATGACATTGCACTTTTTTTAAAATTTTACTTTATTGTTTAAAGTATTACAAATAGTAGTACATGTGTCTAACTCCAGAGCATTTCATCACCCCCAAAAGAAACATGTTATCATTAGCAGTCTTTCCCTATCGAATAGTTTTTAAGGGAAACAAAGTCAGCTGAAATAAATGCAGCTCCTCTGGCTATTGTAAAAGCAGAGATGTGTAAACAGCAATGATGGCTCTGTCATATTCACCATCACAATTTAGAGTGATTGCTGATAAGTATCTTGCCATATGTGTTGTTTTATATGCACTTATAATGGCTTTCTATAATATAGGTGTGGGAGCATAAGTCCTCAGACACCGGGCATTGGATGGAGAAGACATGAAAAGCCTGAGGCACATACAGGGGAGACTATATTGTAGACCGAGTAGCCATTGCTACTATAGGAGCCATTGCTACTATTGTAAACAAAGTAGTCCTTCAAAGCAGCCCCACAAAAGCAGCCCCACAAGAGCAGTCACACCTAGTGGCCCAGCCCTCCTGGCAGGTCAGTGGCAACTTATAGACATCCTCAAACAGAAGAGGCCTCGTGCCAATTTGTGACGCTCCTGCTTCTTTAACATAAACAGGTTGCTTCCTCGCCTGCACGCATGTGCATGGCAAATGGGCCTTGATCATCCCAAGTACTCTGACTAGGGTTCCCACAATAGGTTACAATATTATCTACGGGAGAAAGGACTCAGAGAGGCAATCTAAATGGAAGGGGTGGCTACGAACTTTTAAAGCTCAGGTTACATCGTATGTTCCCTCTATTTAGAGCTTGTTTGTTTGTTTGTTTATTGGTCTATTTAGGGGATGGAGAGGTTGGGGACTAAGACTCTCATGTTGTAGTTTTCTTAACAAACAAGCTACTTTTTGTACTTACATATTATTTTGGGTGGTTTCATTGTGGCTTATGGAGATCCTGGGAGTCTACTAGTAAAGCTACGCCAGGACAACTTGTGTTCATGCAAACATCATCATCAGGCTGCATTGGGAAGGGCAATTTAGTGCTTTTCTCTTGGATTTAGCATTTCCACTGATTACTCCTTTCCCACTCAGTCTTTGAAGCTGCTCGCTTTACTTGTGTGGGACCTCCTGATTTTCTGATTTTACTACCAGGGCAACTTGCATCTCCTGTGTTTCCCATGTTCATCACCCACTCCCCAAGACCCACAGCTGATCCTGATCGCTTGTCTTCCAACCACAGCTGAGTTACGACCACAATTCCTAGCATTCCTTTCGGGAATTTGCCACACAAAATCAGCAACCAGAGTTTTAAGATCTCTCTTCCGCTTCCCCCTGTGTGATCCTCACAAGTATCACTAGTCTTTTTTAAAAAAAACAAAAACAAAAAAAAAAACAGGAGTTGAGATTTTATTTATGAATTCTTTGTAATTTTATTCTCCTCCCCCCCCCCCCCCCCGAGATGTTTATTCTTTTCAATCATTTTAAGTTAAGGGGCAGATACCTTGAAACCAAGAGCCATACCTGTGTACACTGCTGTGGTTGGCTGTGAACACAGAGCTCCAGGACTTAACCAAGGCCTTGGAATAAAGCAAATGGAATTTTTAACTGTGCATTTTCTGGTCTTGTATTAGAACCTAAATAAAGTGCTTCGGGTTTACCTAACGACTAAGCATACATTATTAGCTTACAAAGCATTTCTTCTTTATTTGATTTTTTTTCTGAGAGGGCAACAATAATTAGGGAATATATTTCCAACGTGTGAAATGAGTTGTATCTTTCCATAAGCAAGCTTATAATTGGGCTCCTGCAGCCTCGCAGCTTCACATATGGTACTTAGGAGTCAATTAAAGCACCCTAACAAGCAATTAGGGGTTTATTGTTTAATTCAATTTCCACAACTCATGCTGCTCCCCTCAAAAGTTGCATATATGTCAGTCGGCATGTAATAATAAGCACACCCTTTACTCAAATGCTGCTTTTGAAGATTGGGACTTCCCAAATATCGTGCTTCCAACAGTGTGCTCTGACTGGGAGAGACAATAGGAAGAGAGAAGTGAAAGGATGAAAGCACGGGGGGTGTGGCAACGACTGGCTTTTACTTCTAAATAGACTCCTTTAGCGAATAGCAAGTACTGTACAAATGTGTTCTCTACTACTTACAACTGTCGCAGAAAGGGAACTGCGAGGATATTCACTGAGAGGATTAGGGTGCATGGAGTGGCTGTTTGGTCGAGCTGAGATGATTGAAGTCCAAAAGGGAAGGGCCTGTCTCTTTAAATAGAGAAGTTGGCTTAGTCGGGCAGGGGTGACGCCAGTCTCTGTGCAGGGAAATACCAGTGCTGGGGCCACCTTTCCTGTTCCTCCAATGCTACCAGGGCTCCTGGTCCTCCCCACACCAGTGCTGGCCACTCAGGGAGAGGATGAGAGCAGTTCTTTCCCCTCCTCTGCAGCCAGAGTGCCTCGGCTCAGGCAAGCTGGGGAGACTTCCACGCAGCACCCAAGTGACCGTATTGATGTGCATCCTAACGCCGCCAGCCCTTGGCTCTTGAGCACGGGGTGGATGGCGGCAGTGGTCCCGGCGGCTTTCACTCATGGTGGACAGTTCAGAGCACGTCCCCATTGGAGAGTCAACAAAACAAGCTTGCCATGACGGAAAACACAGAGTTAGCCTTCTTTTCCAGGATCGGGGACTTCGGATTATTTCTACCTGTTCTCATGTCCTTCTCAGCCCCAATACGTCTCTGCATGTTGGAGATAATTGCAATTGACATTCCAAACTGAGATTTTCAAAAACTGAAGCAGGATAGTTGCAAGGGAAAACGTGGCTTTGCATTTTACATGGCTCAGACCGACCCGCTTTGTCATTGGAATGCACTTTCATTTATTGAAAGGTACACTCTTAATTATGCTTGATCTTGAATAAGAAATCAGTCTACCAGTCTGTCTTCCCTAAGGGCACCCGGCAGGGTCTCGGGGGAGCAGTTCTAAAGGAAGCCTGGTGGTTGATGGGAAGCAGGCAGGGTCATCGAACAATCACGTAACTGAAAACAAACCAAACCTGTGTGAAAGCTGGGACGGAGACATCATGGAAAATTTGCGTCAAATCTGCTTTTCTTCCTGTTATGGGAGTGCATGAAGCAGGCTATTCTTATTCTAGTGGCTGAGCAGTGCTGCAGGGCTGGGAAGAAATACCATCCCTTGTCTTGTAGACTCCATTACAGCCCCCCAAAATGCCCAAGGTCTGACTCCCCAAACCGGTAAATGTATAACTTACAAGGCAAAAGGGACTTTGTGGTGTGATTAAGTTAAGCATCCTTAGGTGGGGAGATTACCCAGGTGGGTCCAATGTAATCACAACAGCCCTTACAAGAGGGAGGCGGGAGGCCACGTGATGACAGCAGAGAGGCAGTGAGGAGGAGAGGAGAAGCGAGGAGAGGGGGTGCTACACACAGCTTGGCCTGGAGGCTGGAGGAAGGTGCCAGGAGTGAAGGGTGCAGGCGGCCCTGGAAGCTGGAGAGGACATGGTACCTGGTTTTCCCTGGAGCCTCCGGGAGGAGCCAGCCCTGCCAACACCGTTTTGCTTGGTGAGACTGACTTTTGGACTTCTGACTCGCAGAATCGTAAGAAAACAAATGTTTGCTCTCTTAAGCTGCTAGGTTTTGTTAATTTGTTACACTGGCAACAGGAAAACAATAATACCCCAAAATATGTTTAGAAAAATCTCATAGGGCTTTCCTGATAAAGGCATACTTTGACAGTATTGCTGGTTTGGTTCTAGACCAACACAGTAAAACAATTTATAATCTTTTGGCTGGTGGAGGGCCTTGCTTTCAATTTGTTAAAAAAAAAAAAAAAAAAAAAGGCAATATCTGTGAATTGCAATAAAGCAAAGCGCAGTAGACCAAGGTGTGCCCACACTGGGCCAGCAGCTCCCCAGCGGAGCATCTGAGTCCTCCAGCACCAGACACTGAGCCCTCCCCAGGCACATTGTACATGGCCTCGCCTCCCCTTCTATGATGGGCTTGAAAAAACCACTGACTGTATTTAGTGGCACCTTAATGGGTGTCGGTCACTTGTTAGGAGACACAGGCACAAAAGCCAGCAGCTGGCCCATTCAGCTCCTGGGCCCCTGCACCTACTGGCGAAGCCTGTGTATGACCGGCTTTATATTTTTAAAATGCTTCTCAAATCACACCCTTAATCTAATCAGATTTCTCTCCCTGCACTCTGAGTGTCCTCCTGGCTTCATGGAAGGCATAAATGCCGCTTCAGCTAGCAGATGGATACATCGCAGGGGAAGTCTTTCAGACAGGAAGTAGAAAGAAAAAAGGTCCCTCTTCTTGCCAGGGGGTGATAAGAAGGAAAAAAGAAGAAATGCAGGGAGGGGAAAGGGAAGCAGAAGGAACTTGTGTCATGGTTTCCCCTGATTCAGGCTGATGTTCTAGAAGTGGAGCGTTTGCTAAGGAAAAGAGAAAAGCTGAGGTGCTTCTGCTCCGTATCATGTTTGGAACTCTGGGAAGAGGTGACTTACAGGGGCCCCACTTCAGAAGGAGGCCCCTAATGCCTCCCAGATGCCCCCTGAGTTTCCTGTGCCGTAGAGGGCCTCCGGCACGTCTCCCTTGCCCTGAGGAGGGCTTGGTTCCTGATGATGCTGGCTGGCACCTGATGATGTGGTCTGGCAGGCTTAACAGGAGCCCCTACCCTCCATCTCTCCGGGCTCCTATCACATACCCCAGCTGAATGTTCCACACCAAGATGGGGCAAGAGCTCATCAGCTAGAGGACAATGGCCCCTGACCAGGCTGAGAGAACTGTCATGACCTTTTTAGCCTGAGATGAGACCTTGACAGTGAATGTCAAGGTTGAACAGTCACCGAGTGGACAAGGGTCACTCATTACAGATGCTGGCAGAGACCCAGGGAGCTTCGGAAGGATATTGTACAGATCTGAGACCCTTGCTGGCTGCCAAGGACACTCAGATGACAACCTGGAGAGCAGAGGGGAAGTGACGGGAAGAGTGAGACTGTGCATTTATAGATATATCATGAAGAAAGCTAATTAAAGTGGCCCAAACTGAGATAGTGTTAATTGGCATTTGTACCCTTCCTGATTGCTTACTAGGAAGGGAGCCGGTCTTTAATGAAATAATTGGAGTGGAGTGTAATTCTGCCCTTAGACTCAGCAAGAGGTGGCCTGCCCCGGCCTCCACGCCTTGGAGGGCCCTTCTCTGCCTATTTCCAGCTCTGCTTCCCGTGGGTGAGTAGTCTCACCACAGCCCCTGCTTCCTCTGGTCCTCCTCAAGCTCGGGCTGAATTCCCTGACCAGAGGGCTCTGAGCCTGTTCAACTTCTCTGCGTGTGACCTCTGAGGACAGCTGGCAATGCCTGTGTGTCCAGCCCAGGCCTGAGGGTGGACAGGGCTGGGGGTGGAGCTGGGGTGTGAATTGAGCTTTGGGGGATTGACTGCAGTGCCTGCTTACAGTGCAGGGAAGGTCCCTCCTGGGGTGGAGTACATTTTTTGAGAAGAAAGGACCAGGGACCGAGGGCAGTGCCCACAGTCCTTGTGCTGCCTCACTCCAGCCTGAAACTCCAAGTCATCCCAGAATTTACACTGGACCCTGGCTTTCTAAGACAGTATATAGACATATATGTTAAGGTAGGAAAATAGAACCATCTATTGCCCATTGGTTAATTTGTTATCACTTAACTCTTTAGACTTGTGTTTCCTGGCCTCTTGTGTTCTAACACTGGACCCCACATGTATTAGGGCAGCCTGGCATAGTATCATTAAGTTACCACCTCACTACCCACAGCGAACATGTAATTATAAGTGTTAGCGGCTTAGCCAAGGGCAGCGGTTCTCAACCTGTGGGTCGGGACCCCTTTGGGGGTCGAACGACCCTTTCATAGGGGTCGCCTAAGACCATCAGAAAACGCATATAGAATTACATATTGTTTTTGTGATTAATCACTATGCTTTAATTATGTTCAATTTGTAACAATGAAATTGGGGGTCACCACAACATGAGGAACTGTATTAAAGGGTCGAGGCATTAGGAAGGTTGAGAACCACTGGCCAAGGGGAATGGAATAGTCTACAGGTTTGCAGGGCAAGGCAGGGAGCCGGCATCACATGGCTTGTTTCTCTGCACAGGCAGGTGGTGGGCCAAGCCCCGGCCTGGCTCGTCTTGTCTTCACTGCATACATGCCTCTCGTCCTCTGTGTGTCACCCAGGAAGGCGCCTCTGACTGCCCAGTGCCTGGACCCTGCCTGTAGAGAAATGACATTTCTTGTTCTCCCATCTGTGTGTCCCAGGCCACTGGTGCGAGGCCTGACTTTAGGACACATTGTCTGGATGTGGGCTGAGCCAAGTGCTCACCCTGTCCACTCCTTGACGTGCATGCAAATTGGCCTCTGTTCCTGAACCAAAACTGCTCACAATTACAGGACAGGGAGCTCCTCTCTTCCAGTAGGCCACCTCCATTTCCTGAAGACCATGAGCTCTGAAAGGAATTCTTCCTGCCCTTTCTCCTCAACTATTAGAGTTGGACGCTGGTCAGGAGCAACTTTGGAAGAGTGATGTGGATGTCCTTGGTGAAGGTGGTGAGCACGGGCAGATCTGAAACAGCAGGCTCTGTCCTCATGTGGTCTTTCCAGGCAGAAATTATAGTTTCTTATCACAAGGCCCGCAACCCCCACCCTGTTCAGATCATAATTGACAAGAAGGCAGACATAAAATGGCTTGTCAGACTGTCAGTTTTTTGTTTTATGGTTTTTCTTTGGGGGGAGAGGGGGCTGGCAGGGTGGGCGCGAAAGACTAGCCATTTGTTTGTAGTTAACAATCTGCTGCTTTGTCTTCATGGAAGCCTAAGGAGGCTGCCTAACCATCCCACACAAACCGCAGTGCCTTTTAAAACCGTGGTTCTCAACCTTGGCTGCACATTAGAATCACCTGGGAATCTTTTTAAAATCCTGATTTCTGGGCCTCATCCTCCGGAAATTCTGAGGCCACAACATTAGTAACAAAAAACCAGAATTTCCGGAGGAGGTGGCCCAGAAATCAGGATTTTAAAAAGATTCCCAGGTGATTCTAATGTGCAGCCAAGGTTGAGAACCACTGTTTTGAAACATTAACTATGAGACACAGAGACTTTGTTTTGTTTCTTTTACTAAATTCTCCGGTAACTGTGCGTTTTGTGGCAGGTGTGTGTTTCCATGCTGCTAGAATTGAAACTTGGATAACAGGAGAAAGCAATCAGTGTCTCTTCTCCCCTGTCTGGTGATGCTTTCTCAAGGCTCCGTGTGTATAGTAATTAAGGGAAAGATGAAGTGGCTATAGTAATTAGGGGAAAGATGAAGTGGCTATGTGTGACGTGCATTTCTGGACACTGTGAACAGGAAGCTTGAGTTCGGGCTTCACGGAGGTTTCTGGAGGGTTCCAGGTGACCCTACCACACCCACTTACCAGTGACAGCTCTTGTCTGAGAGCTCTTGTCTGAGCGGCATGGCTGAACCACCTGCTTCTCCATCATTCCTTAACAAGAATATCCAGATGTCCCAGGCAGCTGCTCTAAGCGCTTTCTGTCCAGAGCTTAATATGCTGAATTTCTATCAGTGCCCGGTAATGAGATTGTTCTGGAGCTATTTGAACTAATTTTACCTGTGAGTGCGGTTTTCCTCCTGATAATATTTCTAGTTTAATAAATAAATATCATTTAGCACTGAAGAGCCACTCCTCTTAAACAGTTCAGTTCAGGTAGAAATATATGATGAAAAGGGTCAGGAGTAATTGCCTCTCTCTTTCCTAATGGGAAGACCTTTCCCACTAGTAGAATACAGTTTGTTAAATACTTAAAAGTGCCAAAAGAGAAATGTTTTCTCTAGATTGTGGCCTGCAAGTGCTTTGCTGTGATCTGAAAGGCCCAGGACTCAGAGCTCACTAAATAGCAGATGAGTCCTCAGTAACAGCCTATTTTTCCTGCTTGCACATTGTACATTCTTTCCATTAAGTCTGAAGTACCTACTTACTTCTTCTATGCCAGGTTATCTTCTATGCCATTGATTATTGCTACTGGGAAAACGGCAATGTGGTACCATTATCTGTCCCCTGCCTGCCACTACCATTGCCACTGCTCTAGCCTCTGGAAGCTCAATTATTTACATGTGTGGATACATATATTTGTGACTAAATAAGTGGATGGATGAATGAATGGATCCTGTTCAATAAGGTCTATTAGGGCAAAAGGTATAGGTAATAAGGATCCAGGTATGTATGCAAAATCATAAGTTGCTTTTTTCTTATTGATGTTTACTACTCTTCTGATCAATAGTGAAGTCCAGTTGGTTCTAATGATTAGAAAAGCCTTGATAGATGTCCCTAAATATTACTCAAATATTAAAATTCTTGTGAATCCAGCTTTAGCACAGAAGGGCATGGTACTTGTTTCTGCTGGCTAGGACCATGTAAGTACTAGTAAGTGAGGTGGAAAGACGTAGAGTTGGCCAGCACTCTTTTGTACAAATGTTCACTTTCCTCTCATCAAGCTCTTTGCTAAGCGTTGTTAAGGAGTTTAATCTTGTTACTTTAGGGAGAAATATACTACAGGCCTTAGATTTCAGCTTCTGGCTTTTCTGGGAGTTGCTAGCTTGTAAGGTAGCCTAATTTTTGTTGACACTAAGCAGAGTGCACGGGGCTTCATTTGGAAATACAACAGTCTCCTTGGGAGGGCCATGTGGTCTTTGGAAGAAGATGCTGACTTTAACATTATAATTCAAAGAAGGTTTCAGTCACACTTCTTAGGGGTCAAGAAGGTCTGGGTGGTATTTGGAAAATTCTTTCTCACTCAAGAACCAAGACAAGTGATGCTGGGTTCTTCTTTATTTCCATGTCTTACATTTCGTTTCCAATAACCTTTTTCATAGTAATGTGTCACTCTCAGGGCACATGTACTAATGTACTAAGTGTTCAGTTCTCTTTCTAGCACTATATCTGTATTAATTCATGCATTGTTTTTTTAATTATATGATGCTGGTATTATTATCATCTCGATAGTCTGGATGAGATGGGTCTTAAAAGAGTTTACATAATTCGCCCAAGGTAACAATAAATAAAAAAAATAAAGAGTCACCATTAGTTTTGTTTGACACCAACGCCTGCAATTGGAGCACTCTGCTAAAGAGGTTCTCTGGATTAGGGAGTCTGTACACCTTGAATATTAGTCACAGGACCACATTGTGGGTGGAAAGTAATATTTTAAAAATATCCTTTGCCCATAGTTGCCTCATGGAAGGGGCTCTGAATTGGGTTGTATATCTGGATACCAGTTATCCTTATTTTCTCTAAATGTCTTCAGTCTCTATTTTCTTTGTGTGTGTATCTGTTTTCTTTTCGTTGCTGGTTTTCCAGTTCTGCAGACTTCTTGCTTGCTATTGCCTCAGTGTTTTCCTACCCTTTACTAAGGTTCAATGCCCAATCCTTCATAAAATGTTTATTAAATAAATTATTGCTCTTATACTAGAACATTCCCAAGAAGAGAAATGCTTCATTTAACTTGTTCTAATGTTTGTTTCTAGCTATTTTTAACTACATTTATTGGGGTAACATTGGTTAATAACATCATATAATTTCCAGCTGTAAAATACTATAGTTTAACATCTGTGGACTCTGTTGTGTGCTTGCCACCCAAAGTCTAGTTTCCTTCTGTTATCATACCTAGTATATTTGAACCCTTACCCACTTCATGTTGCCCTCATCCTCTTTCCCCTCTGATAGGCACCATTCTGTATCTGACTTTTTTGTCTTGTTACTCTTTTCACACTTAAAAATAAATCAGAATCTTGAATTTGAAGAAATTTTAAAACCTTAATGCTTAGACCAAACTGATGATTGCATGACCTGTAGTGTGTCAGTTGCTTGGGTTAGTTGATCATCACTAGTAACATAGAGCTGTGCTCTTCAGATTAATGTGGATGTTGTTCATGCTACCATTTTGAATACATTCTGTGGCACTTAAGACCTCCAGTGTCTTCATTAGGCTAGTTTACTACATCAGTTTTTACAGGAGTGATAGATCTGATTTACTCTGTAAAGCTCTGTTAAAATAGTGGAAGTGTACAGGGTTTATCTGATATACTAGAAGCCCAGTGCATGAAATTCATGCACTGGGGAATGGGGTCCCTCAGCCCAGCCTGCTCCCTCTTGCAGTCTGAGAGCCCTCAGGGTATGTCCTACTGATGGCTTAGGTCATGGGGGCTCGCCTAAGCCACTGTCTGGCCGTGGAGGCTTGGAGTAGGTGCCGTGTGTGTGTGTGTCTGCTGGGGGCCTGCCGCCTGCCACACCATGGGGGCTTGGAGCAGGCTCCCCTCTGTTGATCTCTCAGGCTCGGGGCTGTTCCCGGCCCCTCCTCCTAAGCTGGTTGTGACTGTTATGGAGCCCTGACCTCATTTGCATATTACTTCATATATTATATATATACTAGAGGCCCAGTGCACAAAAATTTGTGCACTCGGGGGGGCAGGGGGCGGGGGGTCCCCCAGCCCGGCCTGTGCCCTCTCGCAGTCTGGGACCCCTCGGGAGATAACGACCTGCTGGCTTAGGCCTGCTCCTGGGTGGCAGAGGGCAGGCCCAATCCCTAGGTACAGCCCCTGGTCGGGCTCAGAGCAGGGCCAATTGGGGAGTTGGGGCGCCGCCCCATCATGCACAGAGCAGGGCGGATAGGGAGGTTGCGATGCCACCCTCAGTCACACTCAGGGTAGGGCTGATTGGGGGGTTGGAGCACCGCCCCCTGTCACACTCAAGGCAGGGTCGATGGGGAGGTTGCGGCGCCACCCCCTGTCACACACAGAGCAGGGCCAATCAGGGGGTTGGGGCGCTGCCCCCTGTCGCTCACAGAGCAGGGCCCATCAGGGGGGTTGGGGGTCCATACCCTGTCACTCACAAAGCAGGGTCAATCAGGGGGTTGAGGAGCTCCTCCCTGTCACTCACAGAGCAGGGCCGATAGGGGAGTTGGGGCACCGCCATCTGTCACACACAGAGCAGGGCGGATCAGGGGGTTGGGGCGCCGCACCCTGTCACACACACAGCAAGGCCCGTGGAGGGGGGTTGGGGCGCCACCCTCTATCACCCACAGAGCAGGGCCGATCAGGGGGTTGGGGCGCCGCCACTGTCACACTCAAGGCAGGGCCGATGGAGAGGTTATGGTTCTACCCCGTCACACAGAGAGCAGGGCCCGAGGGGGGGCGGGGGTTGGGGCGCCGCACCCTGTCACACACAGAGTCGCAGGGCGATCAGGGGATTGGGGAGCTCCCCCCTATCAGGCACAGAGCAGGGCTGATCAGGGGGTTGGGGCGCCTTCCCCTGTCATGAACAGAGCAGGGCAGATAGGGAGGTTGTGGCCCCGCCCCCTGTCACACACAGAGCTGCAGGGCGATCAGGGGGTTTGGGCTCTGCCTCCTGTCACGCTGATCCCGGTGCCAGGAGCCTCGCTGCTCCGCTGATCCCGGTGCTGGGAGGCATATTACCCGTTTACTATATAGGATAGAGGCCTGGTGCATGGGTGGGGGCCGGCTGGTTTGCCCTGAAGGGTGTCCTGGATCAGGGTGGGGGTCCCCACTGGGGTGCCTGGCCAGTCTGGGTGAGGGGCTGAGGGCTGTTTTCCCGAAGCGAGTGACTGAAGCTTCCAACTGCTCCTTGTTTTTTTTTTTTATTCTGGGCCAGCTTTAGCTCTGAGGCCTCGCCGCTGAAAACATCGATACAATGTTGCTGAAGCCCGGCTGAATGAAAGCCGGTTTCTGGTGTTTTGTTTATCTCCTTATTTGCAACATAGTATATAGTTTCTTAGAGTTGCAACTGAGAGGCCGGAAAGTGAGGCGGGGAACGTTGGAGTCTGCAGCAAGCAAGCCTCATGTTTGCTTCCAGCTGCCTGGCTGCCGGCCGCCATCTTGGCTGACAGTTAATTTGCATATACTCACTGATTAGCCAATGAAAAGGGTAGCGGTCGTACGCCAATTACCATGTTTCTCTTTTATTAGTGTAGATGGATTGGCTGACTAATGATTGTTAGTGTAGTGCCAGAATCTGGTGAAGATTCAACCAGTTTCCTCCTCACCTTTATCCTTTGGATTCTGAGAATGACAAGGAAGAAATGAGGCATGGAAAGTAAGAGTATGTCCATGTATACTTGGTAGGACAACAAGAGCTTGATTGATTTAAAGAAAATTTAAAAAACAAATATAAAGGATAATAATTTTAGCATTTATTGAGCTCTTAGCCTGTATGAGATAATGTGTTAAGAATGCTCCCAACTCTTTGTTATAGGTGTCCTTATCATATTCATTTTGAAGATGAGGAAATGAAAGCATAAAAACTTAAATATCGTATCTTAGCTCATATAAATCCCAGGTATTTAGGTGTGTAGTTGCATTCATGCCATTTGACAATAAAGTCTGTTAATTCCAACATATGCTATAGCTATTTTAAAATTTCTTAATGCTTTCATTTATTAACGCAAAAATACTTCCAATAGACATAAGTCTAGAGTATTCTACTCTAAATAATTTGTAGAACTTGAAATGTTATTTATCATAGCATTCAAGTTTTAGACATTTATTTTCTAGTATTTCTTTTGAATACTATAAATTTATCACTGGAAAAGTAGCAATGCTTTTTAAAAGCATTTAACGTTCTTCATGTCATTCAGTACATTTCCATTTTGGGGGGAAATTAACTTGGCCTGATAAAAGTCTCCTAAATTGATTCTAAGTTGTTTAGCTAAACATAAAAGTCAGATAATGTTTGCTTGTACACTACTTAAAGTATTTTGCTGTATTCATCATTAATGGCTGTAATATTCCCAATTTAAAAAAATGCAGGTGATGTTGTCTTTCTGTATGATGAATTCTGTCCCCAGGATGTGGTTAAAAACAAAACTGTTCAAAATGAAGGAATAGCCTGACCTGCCACTGGGCAGATACACAAACTGGGCAGTAATGTGTGTCCATCCATCGTCATCTTAGCTAATTCCTTGGTCTTACAGCATTAGATAGATTTGGCTTTTACCAGTTTTTAAAAAATGTTATTCAGATGGAATTGTTCTTTATTGTGCTCAGAATAAAGAACATAATTTGGAATATAAGAATGGGCAACTGAAAGGAACCCCTATGTACATTAGCCCTATATTGGAATAGTTTATATAAATAGTTTTAACAATGTTGATCCTAAGCTGTAGTTTATTTGGAACTTGGAAAATTTTAAAGAGCTGTAATAAAAAAGATTTTACTCAGTGGTTTCTTTGTGATCATGAACTCAGCAAATAGCCATTGACATACATGTCCAACGGCACCACACCAAATATGGGTGGTCAGTGGGCAGGTTGTTCAAAACCACCTGGGCACTTACAATCAAAATATTCCTGGGTTTCTCCCCCAGAGATGCTGATAGAGCAGGCTTGAAGTCATGCCATGGAACTTCTGTATTTTGAGACGTCCATGGTTAGGAATCATTTAGAAGAATAGTTTTCAACTGGGGACAGTGTTTGCCAGTGTGTGGAGTAATGTTTGTTTTTCACAGCTGAGAGGGTATGTGTGCTACTGGTATCTAATAGGTAGAGGCCTGAGATACAATGCACAAGAAACACTCCTGTACCAATAAGAAATTAATCTAAAACATGAATAATGCCAAGATTAAGAAACCACTGGTCTAGAGAATATAAAGATATATCCTCAGAGAGTTCCCAATTAACCAGGGTAAATAAAAGATACACAAACATATCATTCATTCATAAATAAATAAATGTCAGTCCAAAAATCAAACCAAAATATAAGCAAAATGTCATAACTGTTTTAGTTATTTTATGACATGACTAGAGACAGTCTAGTTAAAAAGCTATGTGAAAACCTGGCTAGTGGGCTCAGTGGTTGAGCTTCGACCTATGAACCAGGAGGTCATGGTTTGATTCCCAGTCAGGGCACAGGACTGGGTTGTGGGCTCGATGCCCAATATTAGGCATGCAGGAAGCAGCAATCAATGTTTCTCTCTCATCAATGTTTCTATCTCCCTATCCCTCTCCCTTCCTCTCCGAAATCAATTTAAAAAATAAAAACTATGTGAGAGAGACTGTGGAGTGTTATCTGCAATTGATACTTGTAGTGGGAATTATCTGAATAGGGCAGTGGTTCTCAACCTTGGCTGCACATTAGAATCACCTGGGAATCTTTTTAAAATCCTGATTTCTGGGCCTCATTCTCTGGAAATTGTTTCTTTGTTACTAATGTTGTGGCCCCACCCCATCACAAAGAAACAGAATTTCCAGAGGATGAGGCCCAGAAATCAGGATTTTAAAAGGATTCCCAGGTGATTCTAATGTGCAGCCAAGGTTGAGAACCACTGGAATAGGGTATGCCTGTACTTGAAAAAAAAAAATTAAAATCTTTAACTATTCCTGAAATTTTAATAATGAGAAAAACAAATTTACTCATTGACAGCAGAAATTCATTTTTAAATACTGTGAAGTGAAAACAGGGCCACTTCCATAAGTGACATTTAAACAAAAAAATTGACAAGAAAACCTAGTAAGAGTTCTGACGATTTTGTGTATGTGTGTGTGTGTGTGTGTGTGTGTGTATGTGTGTGGTTTTGATTTTTTTGTTTTGTCTACATACTGGTATTACTCTCACTGGTTCTCTTACCTAGTTTTGTGACAGCCCTTGAGATCAGATGCTTACAGGCAGGACATACATAATAAATTACTGAAAGTGATTTAATAACCAATTAAATCATCAAATACCTCCATGGCAACAATAAACATTTAATTTTCAGAGAGAAATAAAGATAGCTATGTTGAAGACCTTTGCTTTCACAGTGACAACTACATTTTCGAACCTTGGAGCATTCTACTATTTTTATCAAACAAGCAGCAGCAGACTGATTTACTGAAAACAACAAAATAACCCACACGTGTACTCTCTTTTAGCTATCTCTTGCATCTCTGATGATAACCAGTCAGCAGAAATGACCGAATGCCTCAAGCAGGCAAATGGCATGCCTCCCCTTGTGCAAGAATGCACGGTCCCATGTCGAGACGACTGCACCTTCACGGCTTGGTCCAAGTTTACACCCTGCTCCACCAATTGTGGAACAACCCGAAGCAGACGGCGACAGCTCACAGGTAAGCTGTGCTTTCCATGTCTTAGCTGCAGCCCAGTGCTGCACTCCTGAACTTTCCAAGGACAATGTAAGCTCCAGAAAGACAGGAAACTGTATCGGGTCTCCCCCTCTCTCACCCCTCCGGGCCATTATTACCCTCTGTGCCTATGCTGAGCACATCCTATGTACTCAATGAGTATTTGTGAAATGAATGAACAATGGGAACCATTCTATAGCTGTGACATTCTTTATACAGCTTTATAATCTTTGTAAGGGGTGTGGCAAAAGCAGGTGTATAGTTGTGAGTATGTGAAACGGAGTTTATTCTGGTGTTATTTATTAATTCTTGTATTATTTCCCATATGAACAACTGTAAGCCTACTATTGCCCCACCTTGTAGTCATAAATGGCAATATATTTACCAATTTTCCGGAAGTAGTTAATGGCTAAATTTCTGGTGCCAGGATCCCAGCAAGGTTGAAAACAGTAGGTGATTTGTAAAGAACATCAAAGGTATATCTAACCTATGTCATAGTCTTTTGCCATTACCTCATGAGCAATTTACCATTTAAAAATTTTAGTATTATGAGGTAAAAATTGAGTTATATACATAGATTCTGCTTTTGTGGTCTATTATTAATTACTGATTCTGTTTGCATCCATGAAATTTAATGAAAATTAAAATAATTACTAGTTTAATCAAGGTCCTGTAGCATTTTTTGCCTGCAATGTACAAATACCTGGAGCAGTAGTGTATTTTACTACTTGTCCAGGTAGACATACCAGAACTTCTCTTAATTGTACGTGTATTTGCATACGTGGAAAATTTAATTCGGGCAACGGGAAGCCAAAGGAAAAATGCCAAACTAATCATTGGGATAATAAAATTGGTGTTGACCTTGAAGAACTCAGCACAATGACCATTTGTTCTTATTGGTAGTTCAAGTGCCAATTCTCTTGTTTTCAAGACCCCTTTGTTGGAATGCATTGCTTGTAAGATTGTTTTAAATGTAACTCACTCTAATAGATTTACTTCATGGGTGAGAGGCTTGAAGAGTATTTATGCATACAAGTCAGGAGCTCATTCATAAGTGTAGGTGAAACTTATGATCGCATATAGAAACATCAAATAAAATGTGCTGTAGTTCATGCTTTCTCTTCTATAAAAAAATCTTTGCATATGTAATTTCAAGCAACATTGCTTATGTTTCTAAGATAAAATGATATAATGGGGTACATGTGCATGACAGGAATGGTTTCAAATTCACAGGGCAACGTCAGTGAAACTTGGTTTGCATGTTCATACATCATCATGTAGAAGACGTTATTCTGGTTCACCTATGTCTTTGAGATGAATGAGAATCTCCTAAAAAGGGGGAAAATGTTTTCATTCATGACCAGTTTTTCCTTCTTTTAAAGTTTGCTAATGATATTTTATACTTGCAAACTGAGAAAGGAAAATATTGAAAATTCTAGGATATTTTTTTCATTTTACAACCAGCATAGTTTTTTGTGTGAATTGTCAAAACTTTAATGAATTTGATTTATTTAAAATATATTTTTATGTAAATATTGAACATGTTTCTGCAAGTTCTATCTTAAAATTACTTGTACTAAAAAGTATTTAGAATTTCTTTTCTAAATTAACTGCCATGCTTTTAGCTAGCTGAATGATCTTTTTTGTCTTAACATCTAAGCTACACCAAAATAACTTCTCAACTTATTTAAATATGAGCTTTGCAAAACCAGTCAAATAAATCATTTAGTATTTTTGTTGAAAAAAAGGTAGTGAATTGAAAATTTCAACTTCTGAAAACTTATTTTGATTGTGATATACCGCTTGTATTTTGCTTTTCTCCATGTAATTTGGTAGTAAATTTAATAAGCAATCGAGAGCATGAATGACAATAAGAGGCATGAACTTAGACCATAAAACAATGTGCCTCTTTAACATAGCTGCACTTGGAGAGGCACACACACAAATACAAGCCTCCCCATTAATAGGGGACCATCGAGGGTGCTTATTATTCTTTTTTTACATTTTAAACAGAAGACTTCAGTATCTAAATCATCACAGGTTTTAAATTGGTAATCAGAGCAGTTGTTTTTATAATGCTGGAAATAATCCATTACATAGAAGATATGTCCAGGTTTTAATATAATATATATAGTAACTAGATAACCAATACAAACATATTTAGTACTTTAGTTCTGTTTTTGGTGGGATCAGTCACAAATTTCCCTCTGACTTAAGGAGAAAAATGTCTTTAGAGTTGTAGTAGTGATTGATTTTTTTAAAAATTAGTGGCAGCTAATTTGAATCCAAAGGTTAATACTGATATTGACAAGAAGATAATCAAAGTAATTTTGTTCCTTATTGTGAGAACCATTTCTGCATTAACTAACTTGCTCAAGTTGGTAAAACAATGGTTCCATGTAGTTAAGAAAGATCATAAATATAGAGAGAGTGTATATTGTACAGAATATTTGTTCTGCCAGGAACTTTAGGTTGCCTTGTTGATTAACCTGTTCTTTCTTCCTCTTCTCTCTCTTTTCATCCTCACTTACTCTCTTCTTTCCTTCTCTCTCTTTCATTCTCCCTTCTTAAAATTTTCTTGTTTCAATTATTGTATAAACATTTTTTGTTGATCACTTATGTGTGTGAGGCTTTGAGAATATTATAAGAGAATTAGACATGATCCTAACTTAGAGCTTACAGTCTAATGGGAGATGGAGATTGTGACCAGTATAGTACCTGCTCGGTGGTACAACACAGTGCAGTATGCTCCAATAGCTGTTATAAAGGGTGACTTATTACAGCCTTTTTTTTTTTTGTCCAAACATGCCAGAGGCAGAGTAGTCCAATGCAGGCAGGAGACACATTTATGGGCTCAGATCCTATGGTCCTTGATAACCATGGTGAGGAGGCCAGATTTCATTCCATGAACTGTGATAAGTCACTGGAGAGTGTAAGGTAGTTGGATGATGTGATCAGATTTCAATCTTTGTAAGCTGGTCCTGACTGCAGTGAGGGCAATAGACTGAAGGGAATGAGGCAGAGTGGCAATACAATTTTGGACGAAGCCATTGTAGTGATTTAAGCTGTTGATTTGGAGGTGAGCTAAGTATGGGTGGCATTGGCCATAATAGAAACATTGAACTAATTCAAGAGATATATAGGTATTTGGAATGATAGGTCATTGCCATTAAATAGATATAGGTATTCAACAGAATGATTTAAGTATGACAAGTTTTAGACTTGGTCATGTTGATATAATTGGGAAATAAAGAAGGAGAAAGAGATACTAAAAGGATGAGTGTGGGTTTTGCCAGGTTGAATCTGATTGGCCTTTTAGGTGTAGATTTCTAGCCTGTGGCTCAGACTCTTGAACAAGAAGTATGGGCTGAAGATAATAATGATGGATTTATGAGTTATAGATGGTTATTTAAACATTATGGTGTTGAAAATTTAGGATCAAAAAAGTGAATCTAGGGCAGTGCCCCCAGGAAGCCCATCAGTCAGTTAAGGGAGGTATAGAGGAAGAAAAATTAAAAAAAACAAACAAACAAGTAAGGTGTTACCAGAGAAATAGTGGAGAGGTGGGATAAGGGTGAGGGACCAAAAGGTAAGGTATGATAGGACTTGGAAAGGATATCTTAAGAATGATGGTAAAGTCTCACTCTGAACTGTCATTAAACAACCAACTCTGAAATATAAGGGAAAAAAAGATATTCCAGCGCTTTGTTTTATTACTTTGGCAAGAGTAAGTGG
Organism: Myotis yumanensis; assembly: GCF_028538775.1. NCBI lineage: Eukaryota > Metazoa > Chordata > Mammalia > Chiroptera > Vespertilionidae > Myotis > Myotis yumanensis. The sequence goes on along the minus strand of NW_027223759.1, from coordinate 73,807,563 downwards.
TTTCAACCAATAGTTAAACTCAGAATTCAGGGTTAAGTGTGTTGAGAAGACAGTGGAATTAGAAGGGATGGAGATAATAGATTCGGGTAGGTTAAACTGAATGCTGATGGAAGGAGCTATTCACCACCTATTTGTACATCTCTCAACCAGTGCAATTTCAAGCCATGCTAGAAACCGTGTTTTTCAAATGTGTTCTTAGTAAGTACCTCAAATGGGAAAAGCGAATGAATATATCCTCACAGAGGTACAGTGGTGTGTCTGAAGCTTTTGCAAGATCATTGCAGGTCCTGTAAAAACCTTGTTTATTGTGGCCATAAGCATCAGGGAAGGCCCTGGCAGGATTGCTCAGTTGCTTGGAGAATTATCCCAATATGACAAGATTGTAGGTTCAATCCCTGGTAAGGGCACTTATGGGAAGCAGCTGATGAATGCCTGAATAGGTGGAACAACAAATCAATGTTGCTTGCTCTCTCTCCCTCTTCAAATCAATTAATAATCCTATATAATAAAGGCCTAATATGCAAATCGACCAAGAAGCAGAAAGACCGGTGAAATGATCAGTTGCTATGACATGCCCTGACAACCAGGGGGAAGATGCTCAACGCAGGAGCTTCCCCCAGCTTGCAGGCCCTAGGCCAGCTAGGGCAGGTGACGGGGGGGGGGGGGGGGTCCCCTGATTGCCCCACCATTCGCCCCACAAATCGACCCTGATCACCAGCCAGGCCTAGGGTCCCTACCCTGGCACGAATTTCACGCACCAGGCCTCTAGTTTAAAAATAATTTAAAAATCAGGAAAGGCCAGAAAGCCACTCATTAGGTGACAACCATAGAATTGTTGTGTGTAATGTAAACTGTCTGATAAGAAGAAAGTAGTCTATGTATTAGCTTGTATTGAGTATTTTGAGGGGGGATAAGAAGAGATAAACCAAAGAACTTACATACTTATATGCATAGCCCATAGACACAGGAAATAGGATGGTGAAGACCTGGGGGTGGGTGGGTAGGGGTTGAGAGGAGGGGTGAAGGGGGACAAAATGGGAGATATCTGTAACACTATCAGCAATAAAAAACATATTAAAAAATAAAATAATCCTAAAGACTGGGACCAGATCAAGAAAGATGCCCACTTTTAATAAATAGCCAGGGCTAGCTAATGACCCATTAATGAGGAAACAAAAAGTGGAATTACTAGATCGAGGGAAACGCTTAGGAATCTAGAGGAAGTGTATTGATGGAAAAGTTGAATCAAGTTACAGGCTGAGTTGGAATCCATTAAACATGGTTATCTGGTACTCAGAGCTGTGAAAAATGACTACACATTGTCATTATTCAAAGTTGGGATTACAACTAAAATGTTCATTAAAGTCATTTGGTAAGGTAAAGTCATATTCAGAATCCTTAAGTAAGAAAGGTCTCTCAAAGCAGAAGCCATAGCTTTTTCTCAGATTAAATTATTCAGTATGATTTTAGCATGTATTTCAATCTATTGATTCTGCCAGTGTTTGTAAACTGCCTGGTAATGGGAAACAAAGTAAGTTCCACTTTGTCTATCATATCCAAGTGACACCCAGACTCACTCCATTGTATGGGAGGATATTATTTTGTTCCTTGAATAAATAATTGGTTTTTAAAAAGTTGCTTGGAAAAAAGAAAAAAGGAGTCAATATTTATACCTTTTGTTAGTTTCCTTGGCAACCATAACTTTCAAGGAAAATGGTGACAAGGTAATTAATCTGTTTTTTTATCAACATATTGTAGGGAAAATAATAAATACATTGACAAGAATTTTCTAACTGTTGAGCCACTGTAGCAAACGTTTCTCGTTTTATCTTGTGCCACTCTCCAACATCAAACACTTTTTTTTTGTCAAGTTAACTTGAATTTCACATCTACTCTGGGAATTGCTTCCATTGTCCTAGGATTTAATTCTATGCACAAAAGAATGCAAACTAAGAAAGACTTTATATTATTTAAGACAATATTGTTAAGAGCTTTTAAATATAATACTGTGAGTGAATTTTAACAAAACAGCAGATATGAAATTAATACACCAATGTTTCTTATTGGCACAGGAAAAAGCAGGAAGAAGGAGAAGTGCCAGGATGCTGACATGTACCCTCTAGTGGAAACAGAACTGTGTCCTTGCGATGTATTTATATCCCAACCTTACGGAAATTGGTCAGATTGCATTCTTCCTGAAAGCAAGAGGGAGCCTCAGCGAGGATTGTGGGTACAAGGAGACAGCAAACAATGCGGACAGGGCGTGCGCTTCCGAGCAATAGCCTGCTCTGATAAAAACGGAAGACCTGTTGACCCCTCCCGCTGCAGTGGCTCTGGTAAGGAGATGGATGAGGAGTAAGAAATGATAGCATTGACAGACAGCCCAGGAAGTCTGTCCAAGGTCTAGAATTAGTAGCTTTGTTATTTAATGATGGCTTCAGTTCTCCTTTGTCAGTAACACAGTGCATCTCATAAAATATGGACATAAGAAGGTACATATCTCATGATTATCCATGATTATCTTGAATGTGTTTTGGATCCATGACTCATCTCACTCTGTACTTCACCTTTGGCCACTTGTTTGCTGATGGTGAGCATCGTTGCTCTAGTTCACCAAGAAAGCAAAAGCCCAATACAAATAAATACATTTTGTGGGTTTATTGGTGCTCTGATCCCAAACTTCTAAGGGATTTTACAAAATATCATTTAAAAATTAATTTAAATGATTAGTAGAGTAGAACTGAAGAACAAAAAGAAATTGGGCAATCTGGGAGAGTTTTATGAGATGGTAATCAGGTAGGAGATGTTTTTTGTTTTTGTTGCTTTTTTATTATTTGAACTTAAGAAGTTGAAAAATATGGGTGAATGGAGAAAGGAATGAAGATTGAATAAATTTGGGGTAAAAGTTGATAGAAGAGGCTGAGGCATGATTACGATGGAGTTTATGAATTTCCTGCTCTATTTGTGTGTGGGAGGGTTACTACTGTTTGTAGGAGACTAAACAAGTTAGGAATTTTATAGAGGGTATGAAAAGAAAGAATTTGTGTTTGAATAGTAGGCAGGGGTAGGGTGGAGGGGAAATGATTGATTCTTGGTCTCTGTTATCAAGGTCTTATGTTTTAAATAAGCTTTTTGAATAATACCAGAAATGGCAAATTGAATTTAATTCTTTCAGACAAGTCAGGTAAATGATAGTTTGCCTTTATTGTCAATGTATTAGCTTGTCTTTAAGATATACCTGTATCAATATATGAATGCAATTTAAAGTTTAATGATTTTTTTTTTAAATCAGTGCTGCCATTTTTGTTTCCCAGGTTAGTCTATAGAATTGTTTTCAGTGATTTGACTTTCAGAAACATTAAACACATCATAAGGAAATAGTAGACCCATTTTACAAAAGAAGTTCTAGACTTTTACCAAGTTTGGTTATACCACAATATTGTTGGCTATATTGCTTAAAAGGCCTGGTGCATGAATTCATGCATGAGTGGGGCCCCTTGGCCTGGCCAGCAATCAGGGCTGATCAGGTCATCTTGCCCAGTCCCGATTGGGGCCATCAGGGCTGGTTGGCCGGCCAGCCCCACCCAAGATCAGGGGGTGGGTCAATTGGGGGTGGGGCCGGCTGGGGGGAGGGGGTCTCGGGCAGTTGGCTGAGAGTCAAACTCCCAGTTGAGGGGACAATTTGCCTTTTATTATATATATATATATATATATATATATATATATATATATATATATATATATATTTTGATTTTTTACAGAGGAAGGGAAAGGATAGAGAGTTAGAAACATCGATGAGAGAGAAACATCGATCAGCTGATTCGTGCACACCCCCCAATGTGGATGTGCCCGCAACCAAAGTACATGCCCTTGACTGGGATCAAATTTGGGACCCTTCAGTTCACAGGCCGACGCTCTATCCATTGAGCCAAACCAGTTAGGGCAGCTTTTAGTTATTTAAAGATGAGTATAATGTTAGCTGTGGATTTGTCATAGATGGCCTTTATTGTGTTGAGGTATATTCCTTGTATACCCAATCTGTTGAAAACTGTTTGTTTTTTAATATGAAAGGATGTTGCATTTTTGTCAAGTACTTTTTGTGAATCTTTTATGATGATCATTTAATTTTTATATTTAATTCTATTAATGGAATTTATTGTGTTCAATTTGTATATGCTGAACCATCCTTGTATTCCAGGGATTAATCCCACTTGGTCATGGTATATAATCCTTTTAAAGTGTCTAATTCAGTTTGCAAATATTTTACTGGTATATTTTGCACCTGTATTTATAAGTGATATTGATCTATGTTGTTGTTTGTGTATCTGACTTTGGTATTAGGGTAATGCTGACCTTGTAGAATGAATTTGAAAGTTTTTCCTTATCTACTATTATTTTGGATAGTTTAAGAAGGATTAACACTAATTCTTAAAATGTTTGGTAGAATTTACCAGTGAAGCCATCTGTTCCTAGTGTTTTCCATGTTGGTATGTTTTTTTTTACTGATTCAATTCAGATTTTCTAATTCTTCCAGATTTAGTCTTGGTATGTTGTATGTTTCTATAAATGTATTCATTTCTTTTACACTTTCTAATTTGTTGGCATATAGTTGTTATGATCACTTATGTATTCCAGTAGTATCAGTTGTAATGTCTCCTCTTTCATTTCTCGTTTTATTTGAGTCTTATCCCCTTTTTTTCCCCCTTAGTTAGGATAAATGTTTGTCAATTTTGTTTATTTTTGCAACACCACCTCTTAGTTTCTTTAATCCTTTTGTTTTTTTTTTCAGTCTTTATTTTATTTCTATGCGGATTTTTATTTCCTTTAGATTATTTCCATCATTCTCCTGACCTTTAACTTATGTTTTTCTTCTTCTAGTTGTTTGAGGTATACTAGTAAAATTCAATTATTTTAAATCTTTCAAATATATTAATATATTCAGTTATCACTGTAAACTTTCCTCAGAACTGCTTTTCTAGCATTCCATAGGGTTTGATATACTGTCTTTCCATTTTTGTTTTGAGATAACTTTTTCTTTTGATTTCTCACTTGACGCATTCATTGTTCAGAAGTGTGTTGTTTGGTTTTCACATATTTATAGATTTCCCAGCTTTTTTCTTGATGTCTGGTTTCACCCATTGTAGTCAGAAAATAGTTGATATGATTTCCATCTGCTTAAATTTGCTAAGAGTTGTTTTATGTCCTATCATGATCTATCCTAGAGAATGCTTTATGTGCAGTTGAGAAGACTGTGTATTCTGTTACTATTGGGTAGAATGTTCTATTTATGTCAAGTCTATTTTGTTTCAATTCTAACATTTCTTTGTTGATTTTCAATTTGATTGATCTATCCATTGCTGAGAGTGGGATATTGAAGTCCCTTAGTATTATTGTATCATTATTTCTCCCTCCAACCTGTTAGTATTTGCATAATATATTTAAGGTGCTCTGATGTTGGCTACATATATGTTTATGTTTGTTATATTTTCTTGATGTACTAACCCCTTTATCATTAAAGCATGACCTTCTTTTTATCTTTGTCTTTTGTTACATTTTTCACTTGAAGTCTTTTTTAACCTAATAAGTACGGCTATGGCTATACCCACATTCTTTTGGTTTCTACTTACCAGGAATATCTTCTTTCATCCCTTCACTTGGAGCCTGTGGGTGTCTTTGGAGATGAAATAAGTTTCCTGTAGGCAGTATATAGTTAGGTATTGGTGTGTGTATCCCATTGTTCTGTTTTTTACTTGCTTGTTTTCATCCAGTCAGCTACTCTTCGCCTTTTGATAGCGAATTCAATCTATTTACATTTAGAGTGATTGATCTGTAAGGACTTGTTGCTGCCATCTTATTGTTTGTCTGCTAGTTGATTTTTATCTTCATTGTTTCTTTTTTCTTCTGTTTCTACCTGCTTTTGTAAATTGGTGGTTTCTCATGGTGGTATGCTGTCTTCCCTTTTTTATGTCCTGTGAATGTGTTCTAGACTTTTTATTGTGGTGATTACCTCCTCCTTGGGAAAGGTCACTGCTCTCTCCTCCTCTGCCAGAAGGGTAGCCACTGCCACCGCAAAACGCCTAACCTCTTGCCTTGTCACCTTAGGGAGGGGGACCCACCTTGGCAACTTCTTCCCTCTTCTCTGTATCCAAACTCCTTCCTATTCAACTCCAGTGCATTCTGGAACCTCCTGTAGGCAGGTTGGACACTTTCTAAAATTCTCTTGCCCCTGGGTCTCTGCCCAGTCCTGTGCTCTCCAGGTTCTTTTCCAATTGCAGCCAGTGGAGGTGGGGCCAGTTCACTGACTCCCTTGGATTTGCAGCCTCCACCAGGTTCCTTTACTTATTTGCAGATGCGCAGATGAACTAGAAACCTGCAGGTTTTTTAGTGTAGTGCTGGAGGCCTTCTAATTGGCAACAGAAGTCTAATTTATTGTTATAAAAAGGGAAGAGAAGAAAGGAATGTTTTACTCCACCATGATTCTGACGCACCTACCTATTTGTTTATTTATTCATTCATTTGATAAAAACCTAAATATTGAATACCTGCTATGTATAAAACCTGGCCCCTTTCTGTAGGGACCCTGCCCTCAGTATGCCAGATGATAAAGGCCCATTTGCCACACCCATGAGCACAGGCAATGACACAGCAGTTTCCCTGAAGGCACCGTGCAGGCGCACCTGTCTATAACCCAAATACTGATGTCACTATTTGGCAAGAAGCCTCTTTTGTCTGAGTTGGTATAAAGATGTGTTGCTGACCAGCCCGTGTGAGGCTGCTGTGGGGAGCTACGTTGAGGAACTGCTATGTCTGGTAGCTCCTTGTTAGCAATGGCTTCTCTATCTGCAGTAAAGTCTCTCCCATCTGCTTGCGGCTCCTCGTGTCTTCAAGCAATTTGCAGTGTCTGCAGAGGGGCTGTGACCTAACACCTTATATGATTGGTTATACAGTTATGGGTAAATCAGGGAATTGTGCAGTTTATTTTCTAATGGTGGATAGAAATTTAATAAGAAGGAATTTCTAGTCTTGTCTAGCTCTTAAGCTGCTATGAATAGAAAAGTTCATTTTTTATTTTTCTAAATTTACCTTTATTGTTGAAAGTATTACATATGTCCCCCTTCTTTTCCCATTGACCCCCTAGACCCCACCCCCTACCCCCAAACCTTCACCACACTATTGTCTGTGTACATGGCTTATGTATATTTATATATATAAAAGCCTAAGTGACTGGCCAACTGGCCAAAAGGCCAACCGACCAACCGGCCAGTAGCTGATCCGCACTGACCATCAGGGGGCAGATGCTCAACACAGGAGCTGCTGAGCTGTGGTCACTTGGCAGCATTGGTTCTCAGGTGACGCACCCGGAACCAGAGAGGAGGGAGCCCGATTCCGGGGTCCGTCACCTGAGAACTGCCCTCTTGCAATCTGGGACCCCTTGGGAGGATATCAGAGAGCTGGTTTTGGCCCAATCCCCCCAGAGGCCAGGCTGAGGGACCCCACCGGTGCACAAATCCATGCACCGGGCCTTTAGTACGTATATAAGTTCTTTGGTTAATCTCTCCCCACCCTCCCATCCACCTCCACCTTCCCTAATCCTCACTGAAATGACATAGATTTGAGATGTGAAGAGAGGAGGAGGCAGGCAATCATGTGAAAAGTATATTCAAGGTAATTTTAGTTACTAGGCAAGCATGTCCAGAGGATGTAGGTCAGGAGAGCCATTCTGGACAAAATAACAAAGGAAGTCCTGTGGTTTGAATGTAGGAAGTGAGGCGAGGGTCTTGTAAAGTGAGGTTGAAGTTGGCAGAATCTTATAGCAAAGGAGTCTGGATCTAATGTAAGTGCCATCGTCAATGAGATATGTGTGTTTAAACAGCTCTTTGGGTAGAATAGCTGTGTATCATGAATGCATATCCATAAAAAAGTCATCTGTGTAGTGCACAATCAGACAAACTGCAGAATATGGGATTCTATTTTGCGGTTGACATACAGTTTGGGATCTGAAGAAATGCAATTGCATTGCTACAAGTGGACAAGTAATAATTTTGAAAGAATGGAAAATGCAGAAAAACAATTTTCTAAGTGACCCAGTGATAACTGTGTGAATAAACTTTATCAAATTATAAAGTAAAAATGTAATCTGTTTTATATCTGATTCCAGATAAAATATGATTTCTTTTGATAGGCAATTATCTTCATTAATATGTAATCCAAAAATAACAGTATTTGCAGCTTAACTCTATTGCAGCAATTTTATTAGTTTGTTGTCATATACTAGATGCCCGATGCATGAAATTCCTGCAAGAGTAGGCCTTCCTTCCCCCAGCTGCCAACACCAGCTTCCCTCTGGCACCTGGGACCCAGTCTTCGCTTCGGCTGCTGACAGGCACCCAGGACCCAGGCTTCCCTCGCAACCCCAGCTTCATATGGAAGGTTGTCTGGAAGGACAACTGGAAGGATAGCTGGTCTAATTAGAATACTATGCTTTTATTATTATAGATAAAGAGGTATAGATAGAAGGCAAAGCTAAATAACATAATCTCTGTGAAAAATTATAATTTCATTTATTTGCAGTCACTCAAAATTATGTGAATTTAGTCAATACATTTGGAAAGTTTATATTTTCTGTGCATGTGTTAAATTTTAAATTACTGAATGGTTTCTGTTAACCTATTGTGAGCTGTCCTCATAAGTCCATCACACAGAAGGGACTGAATAATTATACAGTGGGGCCTTGACTTACGAGTTTAATTCATTCCGAGACCGAGCTTGTTAACTCAAATTACTCTGTCAACTCAATGCAAAAAATCGGCGGAGAGACAGCTGGTATCTCAAAAAACTCGTTAGTTGGGACACTCATAAGTCAAGGCCCCACTGTATTCCACCCTCTTTTGTAGAAAAAAAAAATAGCCATTTCAATTTTTGCCACATGACCTGTTTTCTAAATCATCTACACCTTTCTGTTTCTTGAGACATTACAAATGTGTTCACATCACTGTTTGAGGAGGAATTAGTAGTGCCTACTCTGGGGCAAGGACATTTAATTTTGACAAGGTGAAAAATGTTTGTTTTTCATGTTGAGATTTTGCTTCTTTTTCTTTTAATGTGAGTGTTGCTATAACAATTGCCATGATATTACTGCTTTAGAGACTTTTTTCTCTCTGGCCATGTCTTCCATCTCAGCAGCTCTCTCTAGTTCAGCCTTCTCTTAGCCTTTTCCTGATATTCAAGGCAGTGTGGCCATCAAGAGTCCTCACTCAGTCCTTCCTCCTGCCATTCTTTCCTCCTATTTCAGTGAGAGGAATCTGTCCAAAGGCAAATCTGATTATTGCTCACATAAGTTTTAAACTCTCAGTGTCAACTGATTATCCAGACTCCTAGCATGGACTTCTGGCCCTCCATGACTTTGCCCTTTTGCAACCCCTAAAAGCCTCATCCTTCTTCCCTTCCATGCCGAACTTCAGCTATCTTTGAATTATGCGTCTCAGTATATACCCCTCACTCTCATGGGGCTTTGCCTTCTGTACCTGTACACTCTACTTCTGCTATAACTTTAATTTTTTCTCCTTGAAACCTAATTCTGTAGTTGGCGCCTAGTAACCTTTCTGGACTTACATTAGAAATATTACCTCCTCTGGGAAATTACAGGCAGTCTTACTAGCCAGCCCTTCCCCATCCCTTAGAGCCCATTAGGAGCTGAACATACCTGGTTTATGTCCCTTATCAAGATGCAGGTACCAGTCCTATTGCTTCTCATATTTTACCTGCCTACTTTATTGCTAGCCTATCCTGGCACAGAGGGGTGTGTGCTCCGAATGGAGGGGCTGTGCCTACGTCATCATTCTATCCTGACAAACACCTAGAAAAGTGTCAGTTTACCATGTATACTCAATACTTTATAATAAAATGCAGAGGATGAATCCATGCTATGAATAAAGAATTGTAATATACACATGTATATGACTGCTGTAAAAAAACCATATACTTATTGGATTAAAACACATTTTTTTCTATCACTGCTCTAGAGGTCAGAAATCAAATCAGTTTCACTGGATCAAAATCAACGTATAGTCAGGGCCATGCTACCTTTCAAGTCTTTAGGGGGAGAATCTTTTTTTTTTTTGGGGGGGGGGGTCTGGGTTTTTCCAGGTTCTAGAGCAGTGCTCCTTGGCTCATGGCCTCTTCCTGTGGTACAGCATCTTGCTTCAGTGTTACATGTCTTTCTCCATTTGTATCAGTTCTATCGAATCTTCCTCTGCCTTCTTCTTATAAAGACACTTAGAGTTACCCAGCCTGTGCTGATACTTCAGGATGATCTTCCCATCTCGATATTCTTAAACTAATCCCAACTGCAAAGCCTCTTTTGAAATATGTGGCAACATTCACAGGTTACAGAGATTAGAACCTGGATATCTTTGGGTGCTATTGTTCAGCCTACCACAATATGTTAATTTTGTTAATTTTTTAAGCTAAACTTCAAAGATGTGCAAATGAAAAAAAGAATAGAAAACTTCTCTCAACTGTTAGAAGCATTCACATAGTGTTATTTTATTTCTTTTTATGTGTGGTGTCTACATAGAGGGTATTTATGTGAATGATTGATATCATAATTCGGAAAACTATTAGGCAAATGTTATTGGCTAAAATGTAATGAAGGAAACAAAAACTTTTTAGTTATTTCCTTGAACAGTGATATATGAAACATATGTCATATGTTTGTTTTTTGCAGGGTACTTGGTATCCCCTTGTCTCAGGTCATATATTAGCTTTATCTTGTTTATTTCTTATATTCTATTTTCTAATTTTTACCTATTTAATGGTCCCTAGAGACAAAGACTTACTAATAAGATTTCATTTGAAGAGAGGCTTCTGCTATTGACAGTGTTTAAGGCACTCAGACTAAGAACTCACCTAATGAAGGAATACATTGGGAATATTGGTTCATTTGTTTGTATTCATATATTCTTTTAACAAACATCTATGTAGTCAGCCTCATTCCTATATAACAATATAGAAAGGTAAATAAATACTACTCATTGGAAATATTCAGTCTAATATAGGACTATTTTATGTACTTCCAAATTTGGGATTATCTCCCCTCTCTGAGTCAGACCATACTTTAGTGTTTGTTTTTTTTAGATTACAATGAGACAAAAAATTCAGGACCTCAAACAATCAAACAGTTTAATATACCTATTTTTCTTATCCAGAATAATGTCCAGATATGGTGTCAAGTTTTCTGTTAGTGATTGGAGGTGGACAATGACGAGGCATATCTATCTATGGCCTTATAACCTTGTATCTATGTATTTGATTGAAATACCTTCTTGAAAAAGGCAGTGTGTGTTGTAACCTTGCTCAGAGGAGACATTAAGGACCCATGATTAAATTCATGTACAGCTTTTCTAATAACCTAATTGAAATAAAAAACATCATGTCTTATCTTAAATTAGAAAGTAAACAGAACTTCTAAACAAATGCTTTTTAATTAAGGAATTGATTGTCTTTTACTCTTTTTTCTTCAATACAAACAAGCAGATATTTTATAACGAAATGCAAAATAACTCATTGCGTGCTTTAAAAGCATAGTTCAGTTCCCTAAGATCAGGAATAAAACAAGGATGTCTACTTTTTACTTCTATTCAACACTTTAATACAAATTCTAGACAAGGCAATTAGGCAGATAAAGAAATAAAAAGTATCTGGATTAAAAAGGAAGAAGTAAAGCTATATCTATTAGTAGATAGTATGATTGTGTAAATAGAAAATTTTAAAGAATTTCTGTATAAATCTACTAGAGCTAATAAAGAAATTTATCAGCTTTTGCAAGATACAATATCAGTATACCATTGATTATATTTTAAAGCTGGAAAAAAGAAAAGATCAATATAACAAGTGAGTGAACAATCTGAAAATAAAGTTAAAACAATTTCATTGATAATAACAAAAAAAGAACAAAATACTTAAGAAGCAAAACAATATACGCTCTAAAAAATTTAAAGCACTTGAAAAAATTAAAGAAGACCCAAGTGAATGGAAAGATGTACCATGTTTATGGACCAGAAGATTTAATAATGTTAAAATGTCAATTCTCTTCAAATCCATAGATTCAACCCAATCCCTATTTAAAAATCTCAGCTGGCTGTTTTAATAGAAATTGACAGACTAATCCTAAAATTCACATGGATATGCAAGACACCAAGGATAATTAAATAACCTTGAAAGAAGAGAAAAAACTGGAGGGCTCACACTTTCCAATTTTAAAACTTATTACACAAAGTTACAGTTATCAAGACACTGGAGTACTGACATATGGCTAGACATATAGATAAATGAAACAGACTTGGAAATCCAGTTATGCTCAACTGATTTTAAAGAAGTGTGCCGAGACTCTTCAATGGGGAAATAATAGTTTCTTCAACAAATTGGATCGGAACAACTGAATATCCACACACAAATGAACCTTGACCCCCTGCTGACGCTATATACAAAAATTAACACGAAGTGGATGATAAACGTAAATATAATAGCTAAAACTATAAAACTCTTAAAATAAAAAAGCTGTAAATCTTTGTGACTTTGGCTAGGTAAAGTCATTTTATATACAATACTAAAAGTACTAGCAACAAAAGAAAATATAGATAAATTGTACTTCAAAATTAAAACTTAAAACATTGCAAAAGGCATTATCAAGAATGTATAGAGACAACTTACAAAAGGGAAAATCGTTTTAGGTGTAATATATATATATATATATATATATATATGATAAGATACTTGTATCAAGATATATAAAGGAGTTTTAAAAGTCAACAATAAAAAAGACAAATAACCTGGTTGAAACATGATCAAAGGATTTAAATATATCTGTCTCCAAAGAAGATATGCAAATGGCTAACAGGCACATGAAAAGATGCTCAACATCATTAGTCATTAGGAAAATTCAGATCAAACCATAATGAGATATAACTTTACAACCACTGGGATGGCTACAATTAAAAAAAAAAACAACTAAAAATGTCGATGAGGACGTGAAGAAATTGGAACCGTATACATGGCTGGTGGGAATGTGAAATGTAGTTGCTTTGGAAAACTGGCAGTTCCTTCAAAAGATAAACATACAGTTACTATATGACCCAACAGGAATTAGATATATACCTAAGAGCAATAAAAAACACGTTCACATAAAAAATACACAAATATTTAGCAGCATTAGTCATGAGAGCTGAAAAGTGGGAACACCTCATATTTTTATCATAAATGGATATAACACAGCATATCATAACCATTGGATAATTACAAGAGTGACTTATTGATACCTACTACAACATAAATGAATCCTAACATCATTATAGTAAGTGAAAGAAGTCAGTCACAAAAGACCACATAGTGTATAATACTGTTTATATGAAATGCCAAAACTATAGAGATAGAAAGTAGATTTCTGGGCCTGAGAGAGATTGGGGGTAGGAGTCCAGGGAGATATTCTGTATCAGGCAGCTCAGGATGCCATACAAAATATCAGAGTGGGTGGCTTAAAACACGTAATTTCTCAGTTCTAGAGTTTAGAAGTCTGGTATCAGGATGCCATCATTGTTTGGTCCTGACGAGAGCTCCTCTCCCTTCCTGCCTTGGCGATGGCCACATTCTGCAGTATCCTCACATTGCAGAGAGGGAACAAGCTCTCTGGTGTCTGTTCTTATAAAGGGCACTGATCTCAGAAGGAGGTCCCCACCCTCCCTCCCTCACCTAAACCTAGTCACCTCCCAAAGGCACCTTCTCCAAACACCGTCACATTAGGGTTAGGGTTTCAACATCTGAATTTGGGAAGGACACAGTGCTGTCCACAGCAGACTACTAGTGGATATGTGGTTTCTTTGGGCGATGTAAATGTTCTAAAATTGATTGTGATAATGGTCGTTCCACTCTATAAATATACTAAAAAGCATTGAATTGTGCACTTTAAATATATGTATGTGAATTATATCTCAAAAGTAAAAATTAAAAATCTGAGATCTAATAACGTAATTATAATTCAAAAGAATAATTAGGTGCAAAATAGGTTAGTTTCTATATATGTTTACACATGTATGTATGTGTTTTCTTGCATATGTGTATATACATACACAAATTCACAGACACATCTAAAATATTGACACTAGAGATTTTGATTTACTTGGAGGAATTTTTTTGAGAATGTCTAATGTTAGGAATAGTCTTATAAATATGTAAACTTAATGAAATGTGGAACATACCAGAAGATAAATATGAAGTATTTGGGGAACACAGTGATGAACTAATTCAGGGCTGGTCTCAGCACCAATGTCTCGGAAGAGAGAGGATTTTGATCTGACTCTTGAAGAAGGAAAGGGTGCATGGTCTCTTGGTAAATATAACTAAACTAGTACTGTGTGACCAAGGTATAGGTAGGTGATAGAAGACAAGGTGAGAAATTTCAGTTGGAGTTAACTCATGTAGGAAGAACTCACATGCTAAATAGAATTGAGCATTCAAGGCATATTTTTAAAGCTCAAGTAATGTGTGAACTTTTTTAAGGAATTCATATCTAACAGAGCTCTAGTCTTAACTGAAATTATTTTCATCATAAAACAGAATGAAACATAATCCTCCTTATATTTATAGGACATAAGCTATATACTAAAAGAGACAAAATTTTTAATGTCAAATTTTTAAATTTTCTGTTCTCTAAAAGTATCTGTGGATGCTTAGAAGCCAAGGATCCACACCTGTGTAATTCATCTTCAGGACGGTAGTTCTCAACCTTTTCCCTCCGGTGACATGTTTACCTAATAATGTTTCCCAGATCATACTCATCAGAAGTTAATAGTCCCTCAAGGACTGCCCATAGGAAAAACTGCCTAAGGACAGGTAAAACCCAGGAACCCCCATCCCAACTCTCCCTGTATCTTTTCCACTGATTCTTAAAATTCTTAGCTCCCAGGACGCTGCTGCTTTAGAAAGTAGGTTTGTTAACCAAGGCTGTTGTAATAAGATTCAATGTTTATTTTAGATAATTCTGGCTTCAGGGTTGAGGTTGTATTAGATAAAAGGAAAATTAAAGATAGAGAAACCAACCAGAATTGAGCTGCAGTGACAGTGAAAAAACAGGATCCATGGGGACAGGGACAGAATGAACATTTCAGAGTCAGGACAGATAACACTGATTAGTGGTGGAGAGACAGGGTAGAGTCAGGCATAATGGAAAGCTGGGCCAGTGATGGCTGGTGACACTGACAAGGTAAGGCACAGCTTAAGAGTGGACTAGGCAGAACAATCGTTAGAGATCTAAAAAAAAAAAAAAACCCCACAATTGGAAATATTTGATTAAAGTCGGAAGAAAGAAGTTTTTATAACTAGAGATTTGGAATATAGATTTTGGAATAGCTTATAGCTGGCAAGGTAGGTGGTATGAATACTGTTGACAATTGGAAAATATGACCTCTAAACACCAAGCAATATTTGTATTTGAGATGGTGGTAGGAGCATCATCCACCCTGTGCATATAGCCTCCTCCCTGATTGGGAGCTCATCGCTACAAGTCATTTGGACAGCTTTAAACCTGGAGCGATCTTTACCTTTAAGTCTAAATGTAGCTTTCTTTATCCATTGGTTCAAAATTAACTTTATTCAATTTGTTAACCTGAAAATAAAAGGCCAAAGTTAGAAGCAATAAACATTTATTTGAGATCACTGCCCGCCCACCCCACCCGCTCCCCCCCCCCCAAAAAAAAAGAAAAACTATTCAGGGGCACAGATTCAGACAGAAGCCCAAATTGTGTTCTGATTAAGAGAAAAAGGCAAGGGGTATTTATAGATAAGCTAACATAGTGAGACTATTTCTAAATAGTCTAAAAATAGACTATTCTAAATAGACTATTTCAGATCTAAAAAATAAAGGCTGGGGAGGTGTTCAATAAAGAAGGGACACACTTTCTGCCAGAGTAGAGACTTAAGTAATATCCCTTGAATGAATATGAGTACAATATTCCCAAAATTCTATTCACCTACTTTCTTTGGGCCATGTTAATAGTACTTTTGTGTAGGTTTTGTTTTATAAACCATCTCAAATACTTCTCGGTAGATGAAATTTACAATAAAATAAACAAAATGCATAATTCATTTTGTATAGTAACTATTAATGCATTTTTCAGTTTGTAGTAAAAAAAAATCCTGAAATCTGTTTTTTAGGAACTTCTATAAAATTTTGTATCTCCCATTCTGAGTACAGATGTTCAGTCACCTTTTGGGTACAGTCTTGTAGAACTGTCCTTTTCTCTGTATTACCTTTCATTTAATGAGTTACAGCTCATTATTCTAGCTTTTTAACCACTCTAAATCTTGATTCTGACATCCAGCATATTAGCGATAACTCTTAGCTTCACATCATCCCCAAATTTGATGAGCATGCCATCGTGTTGTTATCTAAGTTCTCAATCAAAATGTTGAATGAAAAGGACTGAGCATTCACCCCTCAGCATTCAGCCACAGGAAGACATACTGTTCCATTAATCAACTTTATTTGTAACTACAAAAATCCATCTAGCTTCCTATAATTGTTTACAAGAGTATGAGGAGAGAGTTTTTGTCAAAGTACTTTCTACCTGTAATATCCTCTTCTTCTCTACCATTCTTGTAAACGCATGAGAAATAAATTATATCACTTTCTCTGGAATTGATCTCAGTGAGCCCATTTTGATGCCGATTGCCCACTTCTTCTTTATTAAAATACTAGAGGCCTGGTGCACAAAATCCATGCAAGGGGCTTGGCCCTTGCAGCTTTGCTTGCCTCAGCCCTCACAGCCCCAGTTTCCTCTGGAAGGATGTCCGGAAGGTCGTTCAGCTGTCCAACCTAATTAGCATATTACTCTTTTATTAATAGATTCACAAGCTTTTTAATAATATGTCCTTGGACTTTTTTGGTCAGAATTGGTCACTGCCATAGCTTTGTGGTAACCTGCTATAGTTCTATCACTTCTGGCTAGGCCCAGCCCTCCGGGGCAAAGGCAATGTCTTAAGGGCTTGCAACCCAGGCCAACTTACAAAACACCCAAAAAGAGTGAGTCCTTTAACAGCTGATAGTTCCTTTCAGGTAGCGATGCTATTTAGTAGGCAGACAGGGTGCTATGGGAATGCAGCTGCAGAATATATTTCCTACACTGATTTGACCTGTCTTTGCTTTACTGTGTTTATTTTCCTTATTCTGTCTGTTGAGCTACAGATAACAGTGGTTACAATTATTATTCTTCAATTCCTATTCTATTACTTTCTCCTTTCAAGGATTCAGGCCTCTACTACTCTTGATTCTAGTCTTGTTCTCAGTTTTATATATTTTTTTCTGTCCATTTTCCTCCCACTTCTTCAAGTTTGACTTAAATGCATTTTTTCTTGTTTTTGTTGTTTCTCCTATTAGAACCCCATTGTTTGCCTATAGGTCTATTATAATTCATAGCCTAAAATACGTAATCACATTCTTCATTACTGTCTATACTGCAAACACTTTACTCTCTATCTCCTTCTTTCTCAAAAGCATCTTTTTTGGTAAAAACATTAATATCATAATACCACCTGTGTTTCCCTTAACCTCATATCTAAGACAATTAAGTCCCAGCAGCTACTTTTCAGATTTTTCATCAGTTTTATTCCTTCCCACTTATATTACCAATGTGAGTACAATCAGTTCATTTGATGAGTTTTAACAGTTTTTTCTTGGATAAGTGGAATCATGATTGGGGAAGGCGAGGGGCAGTATGTTGGCTTTTTAAAATATATACTATGTATTAGGTGTTCTGCTGGGGGCTTTGCTTATGTTATTTTATAACATCTGTTTAATAAGATTAGCATGCCAGGCCCATACAGTTCAATCTTGATATGGCATCATGTTGGAATAAACTAAAATATTGTCAAATTTCTGAGATGATTCAAAGGGTTGGAACAATGAATTACCATACTGGAGATATTAAATATACTGTTTTTCTCATTGCTGTTTCATCATTGCAGGGCTTTGAGCAGGAGAAAAATAACAACAGTTATCTGGAGGGTCATAATAATCGTTTTCTGTGTCATTATGTTTTATGTCTCAAGTTGAACAAAAGTGCTTTATCATGTATGTCCTTGGGAAATTTTTTCTGTTGAGTGCCCAATCAAACTGATGTATTATTAGGCTACTTTTTAATTTCAAACAATGAGGACAAACTGAAGTGACCTCAGAGATTGTCACCCATTGCTGGATTCATGGGGAGCTAAGGAAGCAAAGAGAACTTTCCTCGCAGGAAAAGGGTTCTTCCATCTTCACTGCCCTCACGGTGTGTTCTGTTATTCTGTGACAGTCTGCTGTCTCCTGAATCTTGCTTGACAGCCTGGCCTTCCCCTTCTTCCTCAGTCTCTACCACTTTCTCTGTCTGACATTAGAAGTTCCTGGAGAAAGGATCTGACTGAGAATCTGCACCCTCTCTTCTGTAGTCCTTTTTGTACTTTTAATTCAATTTCATAATTTTTGCTTTTACTCTGTATCTCCAATCTGATTAAATTTCCTCATATTTAATTTAGAACATTCCAATCTTCTTCCCATCTGTTTATATTAAAATATATATATTCCAAAAGTATAAATATAAATAAATGTATATAATTATTTTTGCTTGTGCTTTAATTTACATTTATAATATATATTTAGTTTTTTCACTTTTTTTGGAATATAACTGAGAAGTAAAAGTTGTATATATTTAAGGTGTATGATTTGATGATTTGATATAATTATATGCTGCAAAATAATTACCACACTCAAGCTGGTTAACATATCATTAGCATATCCATCACCTCGTGTAGTTAGCATTTGTGTGTGTATGTTCTAAGAGCAATTCAGTTCTATCTTCTTAGCAATGTTAAGTATATAATATGGTATTGTTAATTATATTCTCCATGCTGTACAAATCCCCAGAACTTATTCATCCTGTACATCTGAAACTTTGTACCCTCTGTACATCTTCCCATTTCCCCCACCCCAACCTCTGACAACCATCATCCTACTATATTCTTCTAGGAGTTCAACTATTTTAGATCCCACCTACAAGTGAAATCATACAGTATTTATCTGTCTGTGTCTGATTTATTTCACTTAGTATAATGTCCTTCAACTTCATCTATGTTGTTGCAAATGGCAAGATTTCCTTCCTTCTTAAGGCTGCATAATATTCCAGTTGTGTGTGTGTTTCTTTCTCCATTCACCTGTTGACAGACACTTAGATTGTTTTCATATCTTGTTTCTTGGCTATTATGAATAATACTGCAATGGGAATGTAGATATATCTTTGAGATACTTATTTTATTTCCTTTGGTTATAACCTGTAGTGGGAATGCTGTATCATAAGGTACTAATTCTATTTTTAATTCTTTTCCTGATAAATTATGATAGCCAACATCCATTGAGCATTTATAAACATGAAATACCTTTCTCTAAGTGCTCTCTCTCTAGTAACTCATTTTATTCTGCTATCAACAGGATTAGTCAGATATTATTTTCATTCTTATGTTATAAATAAGAAACAGAGAAGTTAAGGAACTTGCATAAGTTTTCTCAACTAGGGAATGCCACAATTTGTTTCCTCATCCATATAATTTGGTCCTAGAGTGTGTCTCTTAATACATTAATGGCCTCTGTTCTTCTTTATGTAGATTAGTTTGTCCTTTTCCCCCAAAATACTTATAGTATTTCACCTTTTACACATATTCAGCATTTTATATTTCTAGCCCAATAGTAATAAACTATCCAGGCTTCATTCTAGTCTTAGCCAGTTAACTAAGAATGCTGTATATTTAGTCCAATATTGGCATCTTGTACTGCAGTGTGATCACTAGGTAGCTAGTAAGATAATATAATTTAACAAGCAACAACACTAAATACAAAACCATTAACCAAAAGGGAGAAGTAGGCTAAGATATTAGCAACTGGTAGCCTTTAAATGCTGAGAATGTTTTCTTCCAACACTTTCCTCTTTTTGCTTTTTATTTCCATATATCTGTATACAGAACTGTAATGTTGACAAGCCCTTAGATTTTGAGTCTCCATGTGAATCCAGGCCAGAGCCAAAGTTTTAACTTTGTGGTCTGTATATTCAGTCCCTGAATTTTGAATAATCTAAGTGTAAATTTATTTCACCTGATCATTTCCAACATCTGCAAAAGAAATGTATAGCCTAAAATGGGTTAGTTGGCACTATCTCAGTTCTCTAGAATGACAAGACTTGAAAATTTTTATCTCATCTGTTTTTCAATTCATCAAAATTTAGGACATGAAAAGAATGAGTGCAGTACATTTTAAGTTCAGATGGAATCGTCATTGCTTTCTTGGATCAAAGCTATATTTCAAAATATACACAGGTATAGCCTCAACTTCCTAAGCTGATGATGATTGTAATGAGATCCCTTCAAAGTTTAGATGGCGGTAGAGCATAAAGTAAAACAAAGGAACTATCTTCAATACTTCCTGAGTGGTATCTTGACTTTGTGAAATTGTTACCACATGTGAGCATTGTGAAGTTACAGAACTTCATGTGCCCATGGATAGATATGGACGTCCCTGTAAGCCAAAGAAGTTGGACTTTAACATAGGATCCGGATAGAGAACATGGAAGGAGGGACATGATTGGTTAGGCGTGTGGGGGTAATAATAATTCTCACATAAGTGGAGTTGTTAAGGTCTTTTGACCTAATTCCCATCTTTAGTGGCCTTCAAGCACCATTTGTTCATTATTTTATATATGCCTGCTCTAATTAGCATGGAACTATTCATTGCCACATACCAAAAGCTTATCATTACTTGCTCTGTGTGTTTGATCAACAAAGAGACAAAAGTTCACAGGAGTGCTCCACCCATCCCTGCATGCCACACAAGCTTTGACCTTGAGGATAAAACATCATTTTTAAAAGGACTCAAGATGTTGGATCTCCTCCTCTATGTGATTTCTATATCTGTGACTGTCTTCCCACCTCTCTTCCCCATCTCATACACTGAAAGTGATGTTACACCTTCTCCTTTATATCTATGATTTTGGAGAATAATAATAGTAACTGCAATGGCCAGCTCCTTGTTTCAGACCATCTATTCTGCAGAAAAATTCTTTGGCGTAGGTGTAATAATTACCTCCATTTTGCAGACAAAAATATCGAGGCTTGAAAATGTTTAATGACAGACACAAACTAATATCACTAGTAACAAGTGTTCTGGCTGACTTTGAACTTAGGTCTTCCTTATGTCTAGGTGCATGCTATTAGCCACCATGGTACTATGCCTCTTTAACGGAAACAACTTACTAAGTGCTTGCCATGCAGTCAGCCCTGCTTAGTGCTTTCACTTGATCCTCATAATAATCCTATGCCGTGGTACTATTATCATCCCCATTTTATAAATCAGAGTTTGCAGATGTCTTCTATAAAGGTCCACATAGTAAATATTTTAAACTTTGTGGGGCCATATTTTCTTTATCACAATTAGTCACCATTGTTCTTGCTGTGCAAAAGCCACTATAGACAACACTTAAAACATTGGGTGTGGTTCTGTTCCAACAAAACTGTATTTCCAAAATATAGGCAATGGCTGGATTTGACCTGCAGGCCACAATTTGCCAATCTTTCTTATAGATAATAAAATTGAAGTTTAGGGGATTCAAAGAGCTATCTATAATAATAAAAGCATAATATGCTAATTAGACTGGATGGCCAGATGACCTTCTGGACTACATTCTGGAAGACCTTCCAGATGAAGCTGCGGGGGTGGGGGTGGGGTGAGGGGAGCTGCGAGGGCCAAGCCCCTTGCATGAATTTCGTGCACCAGCCCTCTAGTTGTGAGATATAGACCTAGGTTGGCTTGATATCAAAGGCCAGATTCTATCCATGTGTTATATTGTCTTCCTTATCATAGTTTTCATTTATCTCTTTAGTGGGTTGAACTAAGTTCCCCCACAAGATATGTTTAAATCCTGACCCCCAGTTCCTGTGAATGTGATCTTATTTTTAAATAGAATCTTTGCAGGTATAACAAAGTTAAGGAACTTGATTTGAGAGCATCCTAGATCTACAGTGGGCTCTAAATCTAATGATGGGCATGTTTATAATAGAAAGGAGATATTTGACATATCTGAGGCATATATAAAGAAAAGACAGAATTGGAATCATGCTGCCACAGACAAGGAATCTAGGAGTCACCAGAAACTGGAAGGGTAAGGAAAGGTTTTCTCCTACAGACGTGGAGGGAGTACAGCCCTACTAACACCTTAATTCCAGACTTCTGGCTCCAGAACTATGGGAGGATACATTTTTGTCATTTGAAGTCACCAAGTTTGTGATAATTTGTTATCACAGCCCTAGGAAACTAATAAACTCTATTTTCAAGGGAAATTTCTGGTTTCTCTTGAAACTTTTTTAGTGGTTGGAAGATTCTCTCTGTGAATTGAAAGTATACATATCCATGGCTCTTGGAGATGGTTACTGTAATTAAGAGATTGCTAACTTCCAATTTTCTTAGAAGAAAATAAGTGCCTCACCCTTTCTGAATTTTTTTATTCCTTTAGCAGGTATATCATTAAATATCCATAAATAAAACCATAAGATATTTGTTTGGCTATAGAAGGCAAGAGAAGCCTAAATGTAAGTCTTTGGATTAGCTGATGTGCAATCCATTAGGAAAGAAATTTATTGGTAAGTGAAACAAATTCACCGTTACCAGCATGCAGTATAAATCTAAGCTGGGAGTAATATTTAATTTTACACCTTAGCGATATTTCAGAAGTTTTTACAGTAACTTGCAAGGAGTTAATGTACTGTGAATTCATTCCAGCACATTGATTTCTGTATTAGCCCAGTGAAAGATGCAGTTCTTTGGTTAAAGCAACTTTTAGATGTAAATTTTCTTCATCCTGTAATCCATAATTTAGAATTTAAAGTAACAGCTTGTGTCGTTGCTCATGAATACAAATCATTGTTGGGATGACCCCACATTTCAGCAAATAAAAATGGAGTTTCATCCCTGAAGTGTGTTTCAGGCAATCAGATCATTTCATGGTGGAGGGTGGCTCTGACTGCAGGCTGCCTTGTTCAACCTTGTTCTAGGTAGTCATGCGCTCTAGGTATTTTTCATGCCTCTTGTTGCCACCTTCAGGAATTATCTTTATGTGCTGGTGTTAGTAATATGCAGGTACTGATGGAAGTAGAACTCAGTCCATCTAATGAAGCTTAAGCCTCAGGAATTCTCTCCTGCATGGGTGTCTTCCAAGCGAGGTTTCTAGCTCGACTTCCCGTAGATGTGTCCCTGTGATGAGCATTGTGAGCCTGACTGCTGGGTCTCTGTATCTTCTACCTTTTCCTACAATACAAGCAGCACTTCCTCGTCTGCTTCTATACTGGAATTATGAGTTATGTTTTTGCATTGCTTTAGTTGGGGGAGAATCTTTACTTTAGAAATGTAGATTATCACTCTAAGGGGCAGCAGAGGACGCCAAAGGGAAATTTCATCTGCAGAGACCCTGCTGCACAGTTGGTGCCATGCTGAAATTAAGGACCCAGGTGTCCCCAGATCCCCCACATATTCAAGAGAAGCCAGAAATCTTTATTTTCATCAGAAATCCCTCACTACAGAACTCTTGGCCTCAGAATAAGTATACAGAGTAGGGCAAAGTAGGTTTACAGTTGTATCAGAAACAGTTTATTCTTGTATTATTAATTGCATTATTTTCCATATGAACAACTGTATTTGCCCCACTCTATGTAAATAAACAAGAAAATAAATAAGCAGGCAGACAATAAATAAATCCTGTGTGCTGGCCCAGTATAATGTCTAGAATCTAGATTCAGGTCAGAGCTTCCTTTAGGACCTCACAGATGAAGCAAAAAAAGACAAAGACACTTTTTTTCTAAGCTTATATTTTTCTGAATCCCCTGGGATATTTAGAAGCATCTATCTACTCACAAACTGGCCATTATTCATTGTTATAATTAGTTCATTAAACCTGTCTTAACAGTTGGAAAATGAAGTTGCTGTTTAAAGAGCTGGTTCACCGGTCATTCTGAAGATAATAATTTCCATTTAGACAGTATATTAGCTGTGTGTACATGTGAGAGCTAATTATCAGTGATAGTCTATCGTGTTTCAATATTTTCTTTAATTTATATGTAAATGCAATATAGGAAAATGTGTAACATGTATATGTACATCATATATGTATATATTTATGTACACAGTATCATATTTAGTGGTCTTTAAGGCTAAAGCCTAGTCATTAGTCATTTTAATTTAACTTCTAAATTTTTCAGTTACCTGTTAAGAAGGTGACTTGTTCTCATGCTATCTTTTCTTACACTCACGAGCCCACCTGAATTACTATCGGGCATT
This sequence comes from Myotis yumanensis, assembly GCF_028538775.1. Taxonomy (NCBI): domain Eukaryota; kingdom Metazoa; phylum Chordata; class Mammalia; order Chiroptera; family Vespertilionidae; genus Myotis; species Myotis yumanensis. The sequence continues at coordinate 73,783,166 of NW_027223759.1, read as the reverse complement.
TGAATCAACTTTCTGAGCCCTCACCATGACAGCCCGTGTGGCCCCACTTGACCTAGCCAATGCTATACTTCTTTCCAGCCTCAAATTCTTGTACAGAGGATTTCTCTCCTGGTTTTTGGGGATTTTGGGGTTCACTCCCATCTTAACTTAATGTGTGATATCTCTCCTGCCTAGATTGTCATCTGCATATCTTTTATTTTATTTTTCTGTGCTTTAGAGGTTATTTACTTTAAGTTAAACTATGATATATTGAAGTTGCTATTTTGGGCCATTAGTGTAGCAGTCAATCAGACATGGAATGGGTTAGAACAGATTGGGGACCTTGGCGTCCAGTGAAGGGGCCATGAACATGAGCCAGGTGAGGGATAATGAGTGTCTGGCCTTGGCTGGTGGCAGCAGACTTGGAAGGACAGAGATGGGCTCAAACAACAATTGCTTTACTGGTCCAATACAGAATCTCTCATCTTTTCAATGTTATCTTAGGCTTTAATTTGCCTGGAAATGATCTGGAATGCAAATTGGCACCCACATTTGATCATTATTACCCTATAGCTTTTTTTTTTTTTTTTTTTTTTTTTTTTGCTAAAGCATCTCCACGGAATTATAATTTCTATCAAACACTAGCACTAAAAACAGGATAAGAAAAACGCATTTTTACTCTGCTATTAGCTTTTAGTAGTGGCAAAATATTAGTATCTGATTTATATTTGAAAATTTCCACAAACTTCTACTTATTACATTTTCATTTTTACAGAATGAAAGGGATATTTTTTAAAGGTGGGTATTTTATTTTTACATAAGGAAACTGAATTGCTAAGATTTAAAATTCCATTCCAGATCACATAAGGTTAGACCTTGATTTATAATCCATATTACCAGTCCTTTTTAAATAATAAATTATAAATTTTCCTGAAATACATGTCCATTTGACTCAACTTTTGCAAAGTCACATTCTAATTTGATGATGTCTCTGTTCGTTCTGTGCTAACTGCTGACACAGCTTAATCTTATTTTTTCAGAGCATTATATAGAGGGTCTCAAAATATCCTAAATATTTATTTCATGGGGCTTTTTATTTCCTTTTCTGAAAATATAGTTTACTATGCCAAGGCTGGTCCATGAACTGTGCAGTGGTTTATGGTGTAGTACGAAATGTAACAGACCATGTCAGACTCTCAGTGGATCAATGCCACTAAGATAACTCACTATGTCCATCTTTTATCAAAATTGGGTTGACTGGGGCACTCTGTTTAAGTCCAGGACCTTGCCTGATAGAGCAGCTATTATCTGGAACATTTCCAGTTGGTGGACATAGGGAAAGAAAGAAAGTGTGGCAAATTACACTAGGGCTCTTAAAGCTTTCTCCTAGAGGTCACATGCTCACTTCTCACATTTCATTGGCTAAAGCAAATTAAGATCCCACCTCACTTCAAGAAGCTGGGAAGTGCAATTACACTACATCTCTAGGATCAAACCCTGAAATATTTGGCATGCTCTAACAAATACAAGGCATGCTTTGAGATCAGCTATTCGAACTTTATGGTAATGTAGAGAATGTTTGGTATAATTTAAGATTTTTCTCATGGCAAGGAACACAGGCTCTTACAGACACAGTTCCAAGAATTACTTGGTAATATTGGCTTGTCAACAATCTGTATACCTCTGTAATGTTTCAAATGCCGAGTTTGTTATGTGGTTAAATCATTCAGTCACTTTAATTTTAACAGTGCTTATTTGCACTAATGATAGAAAGCATTTAGTACACACAGTCCTGATGGAACAGTTCAGATTGTTCTGCATCTGATGTTCCATTTATCCTTAATATCCCCAATATCTTCTAAGAGAAAAACATCTTTCTTGTCTGCCAGAGAAACCTGGCACAAGGTTGTTAATGCTGAAACTCTGTCTATGTGAACAACTGGAGATGGCATCGTGATGAATTTGCCTGGACAATTCAATTTAAAACATCCGTTTGTCATATTATTTGGTTGACTGGTTAAATTTATACTGATCCATTTAGTTATAGCAAGTGAACCAGATGGAACAATTAGTCAAAAACCTGTTTGTGCCACAAATTATCCCAATAAATTTCCTCACAGGAATTGAAACCAGGATCCATTTATATTACCTCAAACTGTTATATAATTTTCATGTCATTTGTATCATATAATTTAAGTAGTTGATTATGTACCTTTTATTTCCCTTCTCATTAATAAGACTGATCTCTACGCCCTGGCTGGTTGGGCTCAGTCGGCTGGGAGTCATTCTGTGCACCAAGAGGTTGCCAGTTCGATTCAGGGCACATACCCAGGTTGCGGGCTCAATCCCCAGTAGGGGGCGTGCAGGAGGCAGCTGATGGATGGATCAATGTTTCTCTTCCTCTCCCTTCCTCCCTCTCTAAAATTAACTGAAACATTTTTGTCAAAAGCCTGGTAGCCTCCAAAATATGAATTTCTTTAAGAGCAGGGTTTGATTTTCTACCTTGTCAGTCCAGCACTAAAGAGAACATTCTGGGGCCATCATACTGATTTTCTTTTTTCTTTTTTTACTTGATCGTGAGCTGGGTATCACCGTCAGGTCTGGGTTCAATTTCCCTTTCTATTTCTGTCCATTCTATAAAATGAAGCTTTTGGCCTAGATGACCTTGAACCTACATTTAAAATAAAGTTCACATGCTGTATTATTAAAAAGTGCTTTACACTTAAACGATTCTTTTCTTCTGGTAAATGGAATACAATTTAATAAATAATTATTCTGAGGAATATATTTGAGTTTGAAGGAGTCCAGGCGAACATATTTTGTCAATATAATTATTTGAATTTTATGTAACTTCTAAATCAGCAGTATTTCATGTACCTGATTTTGGGTCCAAATAAGATACTTTGTTACGTACAGCCATAACCATCACTTTATAATGTTAACATTGGAGAGTCTATGTGCTGATGAGGTTTTAAATATGCAGTAAAGATTATTTTTCTACTCGCAAATGGGATTTCAAAATATTTCTTTTAATAACTTAAATTTTTCAAAGAAGAAATAATGGGAATGTAGATACTTTCCAACTCTCTCCTCTTGGGCTTTACAGAGGCCTATGCAGGGTTGGAATCATCTTTGAAAGAATGTGACTAGTTTCATGGGCAGTATTCTCAGGCGAAAATATAAATTCACCAAAGCAAGCTGGCAACCTTACTGAGGTTGATCTATATTTCTACACACTAATGGACTGATATACTATATAATAAAAGGCTAATATGCAAATTGACCAAATGGCACACCAGGGGGCAGACGCTCAATGCAGGAGCTTCCCCCTGGTGGTCAGTGTACCCCCACAGGGGGAGTGCCACACAGCCAGAAGCCCTTAGCCAGGTTCACGGCTGGCGAGCACAGTGGCTCCATGGCAGTCGGATATCCCCCAAGGGCTCCCAGACTGCGAGAGGATACAGGCCAGGCTGAGGGACACCACCCCCCAGTGCACAAATTTTGTGCACCGGGCCTCTAGTTTTAAATAAATGTCCAATACTGCCAGTCTTCCCTTGAATACAAAGTATTGATCTAATTTCTCAAATTGTCTTTCTTGCAACCATGTCAAAAACATCCACCCTCATATTCCTTACCTCTTCTAAACAAATATATACTTTAAACTACTTTGATGTAAGTCATCAGATACTTTTTAGTATGGTACATTCATTACTAGATAAAAAAATAGTATTAAAATGTGTAAATTGCCCTAACCGGTTTGGCTCGGTGGATAGAGCGTCAACCTGCAGACTCAAGGGTCCCAGGTTCGATTCCGGTCAAGGGCATGTGCCTTGGTTGCGGGCACATCCCCAGTAGGTGGTGTGTAGGAGGCAGCTGATCAATGTTTCTCTCTCATCGATGTTTCTAACTCTCTATCCCTCTCCCTTCCTCTCTGTAAAAAAAAATCAATAAAATATATTTTTAAAAAGTGTGTAAATTAAAACAGTAAATCTTCAAATATTGAGAAATGAAAACATCACTTTATTTTAACTCACAAATTTCTCCCAGATCTTCACTTTGAAATGGGGACGAGACAATCAGTATTTTCTTCATTTTTTCCTGTCTTATTTTTGGTCCTGTGTTTTCATTATTCTAGCAAAGTGCCAACAAATAGAACATGCACTGTATTTGCCATTACTTTACACAGTAGGAAAATATAAGTAAATTAAACTAGGTTTTTTTCCTCAGGCTATGAATATCATCAGTGTTTCTTATCCTTCAAAAGAGGCTCTTATAGAGGGAAAAATGTGTTAGTCCTTGAATGATGGAGGGGAAAAAATTACAGTAGGTAATATCCTAGGAAGTAGTTTCATTACAAAGACAGCCTTATACATAGAGCTGTGTTTTTCCTATGTCCTAGCCTAAAGAGCAATATTTTAAGGTTAGCAATGTAGATTGAAAAGCCATTCCAGGTCTCTGGGCTTCAGCCTGAATGAGTATGTCATTAAATAAAGCCCTTCAATTATAACATAGATAGAGATAATAATCACAGATCTTATTTAGTTCATCTGTATTCATAATAACAACAGATATTTTTGGGTACCTGCTATCTGTAATGTATATGGTTTACAAAAATCACAATGTTGGGTATATGCTCTACTGATAATTCTGTAATAAATACTTCATATCTAACTTCATATGCATACAGGTAACTAAACTAGAAGATGGAAACATCTCCAGGTTAAATAATATGATGGTCCAAGCAATGTATTCTGCATATGATTTACAGTGTAAAAATATATATTTTTAAATCCTCAGCCTAGGATATGTTTTTGATGAGAGAGAGAGAGAGAGAGAGAGAGAGAGAGAGAGAGAGAGAGAAAGAGAAACAGAGAAACATTGATGTGAGAGAGAAATGTCAATCCTTTGCCTCCCATGCGGTCAGACCTGGGATTGAACCTGCAACTTGGGTACATGTCCTGACCAGGAATGAAACCCAGGACTCTTCGGTGCTCCAATCAACTGAGCCACACTGGCCAGGACTGTAAAATATTTTTGATAGAAAAACAGTTTCTTTTATATCAATTGGATTTATATTTTTGAAATTTGCCAGAGAAGGTATTCTGTAATATATTTTATGCAAATGAGTTTTTAAAACATTAGTGAAGTTTCCATAGTCAGGAATTTGAATTCTCATTTGGCAGGTTAACCTTGTACATAGCCACATGTGATCATCTTCTATTGCCAAAAATTGTAAGTCTCAAGTATGTGGGTAAAACTAATCTTTTCAATTATGAGATAGGGATGAGAATATGCAATTATTAATGGTTTTCACGAAGGGCTTTCCTTTGGGGTATACTCTAGCATGAATATAACTATCCTGAAAAATAAATGTCACTGGCGCTGTTGAATTTCAAAACTATTTTATACTCATTGAATTTATGACCTTGAGTTTCATAGAGATCCTCTCGGTTTATGTCTTATCGGGACGAAAAATATAAAACAGTGTATGAGAGGCTCTCTAATTAAAACCATTCAGTATACAAATATAGAGAAAAATAAAAATGAGCCAGCAAGGCTAAACTGGCTAGAGAAAGAGTAGTTTTGCATGAGGAAAGGCATAAATATTACTGAAGAACATGGAATAGTCTATGTGGACAGATTTTGAGACAGAGGAAAGGGAAGGGCAGGAGCAAAACAAGTTAGGGATGCAGTTCTCAGCCTTGACGGCACATTAGACTCCCCGGGGGACCTTTGAAAAGTACCGGTGCCTAGATCCATCTCGGAGACTCTGGTCAAATTGGTCTGTGGAATGTCCTGGGCAATAGGAATATATTTTACAGTCAAGATGAAATTCCTTGTTTAGAGGCTCTTGTAAAGAATTGTATAGTTTTTGCAAACTAGTTGGCACTTTATTTTCAAGGCACTGGAGAGTCAGCAAAGAGTTTAAAAGGAGTAGCATAAATCGTGTATTTTTATCTTTCTTTTTTTTTAGATTGTTTATTAAATTTACTTTTTATTATAGTTGATACAGCTTCAGAAGAGAAACTTTTTCCTCAACGTGACTGACCAATATTAAAAGAGAATGCGTAGGGAAAAGGGGAGTCTAGTGAAGAGATTGTTGCTGTATTCCAGACCAGAAAGTGAGATCTTGAACCAGGGACTGACAAAGGAATTTTGGAGTAGGGGCCATATTTAGGACATTTTGACATAAGAACTTATTCCACCTATTAACATATGTGCGAGAAAATGGAGGAAGACCTAAGATGACTCGGGTTTTTATTTTGGATAATCTGTTAGGTGCATCAAAAACTTACCACAGACTTAGCTCAAAACATTAGCTCGGCTCCCAAGGGTCAGCAGTACAGACGTGGTTTCTCCAGTTTCTCTGCTTATGTTTCTCACCAGGCTACAGGCAACGTGTGGGCCAAGGCCGAGGTCTCAGCAGAAGCTTCACCGGGGGAGGCTCCCTTGGAATTATTGGCAGAATTCATCTCCACACGCCTGTAGAGCTGAGGCCTGTTTTCTTGCTGGCTGACAGCCAGTGGCTGCTCGCAGGCCCTTGACATTGCTCTCACTCCCCTGCTATGTGGCCAGGCATAACATGCCTGTTTGTTTATTCAAGGCCAGCAGGAGAATCTTCCTCCACAAAAAAGGGCCCAGTCACTCTTCTAAGGTTTTTCACCCAATTATCCAGGCTGTTCATCCCGATAATCTCTCTCCTAGTAAACTCAAAATCAACTGATTTGTCATGTTAATTCTATATGTGAGTTCCTTTCCCCTTTGCTAAACACTAAAACCTAATCATGGGAGTGCCATCCTAGCACATTCACAGATCCTGCCCAAAACCAAGGGGAAGAGGTTATGTAGGCATGCCCGTCAGTGTATAAGAATTAGATATGTTGTAGTTAATTAAGATGAGGAATATAATAGAATTAGAATGCTTTGTGGGTCTCAACCCCTGAAAATACATCCTGCATATCAGATATTTACATTACGATTCATAACAGTAGCAAAATTGTTGTTATGAAGTAGCAACAAAAATAATTTTATGGTTGGGGGTCACCACAACATGAGGAACTGTATTAAAGGGTCGCGGCATTAGGAAGGTTGAGAACCACTGCTTTAGGAGAAAATCAATTGCCCCAGTTTTAGACATGTTGAATTTGGGGGTAGTTGGCTATCCAACTTGAGTGGATGAGTAGGTTGTATAAGAACTCATTCGAGATATCAGACTTAGAAATATGTATTTGATAGTGATTATTTGAGGTGATAGTTAAATAATTAGATTATCTAGAGAAAGATGATAGCAAGAACTGAGCTGAGGACAAGAGCAAGACCAAGTAAAGTTACAACATATGCATCTGTATTTCAATCCATATCACTTGATTACAGTCCAATATCTCATTAGATGCCCTTTCACTATGCCTCTATTTTCCTCTTTCAATATTATCCAGATTGACTCTATTATGCTCCCTATCTCCAGACAGAATTATAGGAATTGGTTGGACACAACACCCAGTGAAGGAAATGATCTCATTAGCCCTGAACTGCCTCTTTTCTTCTTGTCAGAAAGAACTAAGTGTGCACTTTTCCCTGCTCCTTCCATCCCAGAATTATCTGTGAAGTAAACAGGTGGTACAAATTTGGGTTGCAGATATAATCATAAGTATCTGCCTCTGAGAACTTTTGTCTGTGTATGTGAGTAGAAAACTATCAAGGTCCCTATGGCAGTATTGTTGAGCAACCTGAGCTCTAATAATAGCAAGTGAATTTGATCAGTACGTTTTGAACAGACTTTCCTCCCTTCTCTTGGATCTTTTTCTCTCAGGTTATATTCAAGAAGAATGTTCCATCCCCTGCCCATTTGATTGCAAGTTAAGCGATTGGTCCAGCTGGGGGTCTTGCAGTTCATCTTGTGGGATTGGCGTGAGAATTCGATCCAAATGGCTAAAAGAAAAACCTTACAATGGAGGTCGCCCATGTCCCAAACTGGATCTCAAGAATCAGGTACAGTGCATGAAGCAGCAAATAAAAAGCTAAAAAATTATCTTCTTTATTATTTCCTATTGAAATTGAAGCCATTATCTTGTTAGAAGCAGCTCATAAAAGGTTATCACAAGCTCAGAAGAGAGGGGTTCAGCAGCAGATATGAATATGATACAATTAGTCATAGAAGCCTTGGGCACTCCTGGGTAGTTGTTGAGTTCAACTTGATATTATTAGCAGTAATAGTGTTTATAAAAATTACATCCAATTGATGTTAAATAATCTTGAATTGTAATTTGATTATCTGTGATAATAAAAGTGATGTGTATAGATACACATATACACACACGTGCGCATATGTATTCATGTTGGGAGAATGTCAATTAATATGGCCATAAATATAATTACTGGTCTGGTCTTGTCATATAGTGCAAAAATGGTGTTCTATTTTACCTTTACCTAACTCTTCCTTCTAGTTTTTTGTTGTTGTTCTCAGCCTTGCCAGTGTTTCCATAGCTCTTCATGTCTCTTCTGAGCTATTTCTTTACATGTTTTCCCCCAAATCAAAGCTGTCTTCATAAAATGGAACTCTCAAGAATACCCTTCCGTGTAGATGTCTAACCAAAGTACCATCCTAAGCAAAATTGATTTGAGTATTTCAGTTGACTTTACCCATATAACAGAGTCTAAATTTAGGTACGAATTATAATAAAGAACTAAATTTTCTCCAACAATTGCATACTTATTATTAGATTAGGGCTGACACATATTTTTTAATCTAGTTGAATGGGCAGGGAAAAAGGTGATGAGAGTTAGAAGTTCTTTATTAGAGAGGTGAAGTGTGTCTTATGTGGGTATGTAGAGTCTCTATACTCCAGAACTGCTTCAACAGAATAGCTACGCGGGCTTGTATTACTAATTCTAGTATATGAATTTCTGTCATCTTAACCCCATTTTGATTAGACTTTCTGTATAGGTTGTCTAATGGAAGGGAAAGCCATGCATCTATTTTTAATTAATTTTAATAGTATGTCTGGTACTACTTGGATTTAGATATCATTTGTCAATTCAAGAGCAATATCCCTAGCTATTTTTTCTAAGTTTTGACAAAAGGCATATAATTCATTGAAAATGAAAACTTATCATTCCAACAAAAGCACTTAAGTTCTAAGACAGGGCACAATGTGATGTGTCTTGTATTTTAAGGTTCTGTGGTAAAATAATGACCTGGTTTTCCCCCCGGCAAAGCAAATATAAAGCTATTGGGGAAAATAAGGCAGAGGACCAAGTACTATAGTTTGGTGAATGGACGATTAATGAAGGGATTTAATTAATGAAAGTAGGAGAGAGATAATTAGAAAAGAGATAATCCGAGGAGATACGCCTTCAGCCCAAGTCTTCAAAAGGAAGACTCTCAAGTGAATATTTTCTATGAAGACTGTTTAACCATTCCTCAGAGATTTTTCTAGGAATTTAAAATGGAAACGCTATTAAGAATTTATAGTTATAAAAATACGGTAATTTTTATATTTTTTTTCAAAAGCAACAATGAAAGCCAAGTCCTTATAACACTGGTATTATATATTATTTTAATATGTTTATTTTATGAACTAGGAAATTATCAAAGGAATAAAAGGATTTTATTTGAGCACAGACTTTAGGACAATATTTTCAATACACAAAGGCAAATGTGCAGAAATGTGTCTATCAAATTTGAAAGTATGAATGAGATAAATGTACTTGTAAGCTGCTGTGGCCTAAAGGAAACATGTTCTAAACATTTCATTTACATATAAAACATGTAGCCTTATGAAGTAGTACAAACTAATAACCCCAGGTTCAACAATTTAGATACATTCCATAAATTAAAATTAAGTCAGGTGTGTCTGTCTGCAGGCAATGTTTCTTTTCAGTTCCAGAAAGGCATTATGGCATTGCAAAGTTGATTGTGCGTTGTGATGCTCAGAAATAAATCCTGACATTAATGATCAGCAATTGAATTGAGTATTGCCTGTATTCTAATAGAAAGAGGTTTCAGATATCTAGCATGTATATGGCTTAATTAAACTTGAATCGGAAAACTTCACCCCAGTCCATACTTACATTTTAAAAGAAGCTAATTGATAACAGCAATAACAAATAGGCACCCCTCTCATTTATAATCTGTGAATGGCAAGGGAAGATACTATTGTAAAAATCCTAAGTTTCAGAGAAACTTTTCTAAAGCAAGCACATACTTACCTATAAGCATATTTGTGGAAAGCTTGAACCCTCTGTGTATGTGATGTTATATATAGAATTCTTTTGAAGTTATCCGCATTCTCTTAAGTTACTTGAAAATAATGGGGTTGTCAGGAATTTTCATTATTTAGGAAATATCTCCAAGCTTCTATTATTTATGCTGATGCTTCTGTGGAAGAGGCCGCTATTTGTTTTTCTAAGCTGGAAATGTGGTCTAGTTAGAAGTATACCCACTTGAGGCTCTTTTGTAAAGTTCAATTTTACAACTGGCCTTAGGACATTTCTCTTCTTTCCAGCTGGTGTTTAGGTTCAGATTCATTTTTCTATTTTTGGAACCATATTAATATGCTATCATCCATTCACTCACAAGAGTATAAAAAAATGCAACCGAATTAACCAGTAAGAGAGGCACTTATCCTTAGCACCTGTGCATGTAGAACATTCAGTGTGTGTCAGATTGAGCCTGGCGTACTCTTCGTAAAAAAACATATTAAACTTTGTCTTGTGTATGGGCTGCCTATTATGCATATGCCTGTGTAAATGTTAGATACCTGCATGTGCTTATTCATTCTCCTCCTCTGTTTCTCTGTGGGTCTTTTTGAGGGCAAGGGCTGTCTTTCTACTTCTGTAGTGCATTCAAGCCCCTCGTGGATTGTCAGATTATATCCATTGGATGCTTTATTTGAGAAGAAGCCTTCTCTTTGGATTGGTGGGTAGGCAGTTCCATAGAAAGACAAAATATGTAAGAACTCTGATCTCTTATGCTGTGATTTTTCATTTGAATTCTCAAAAACATCCACTCTTCTAGAGAAAAGAAATAAGAACCTCCAAAATATCATTGCCCAGAGTCTTTCAAAACTTGCATGAGCCATAGCTGGTTTGCTCAGTGCATAGAGCATCAGCCTGTAGACTGAAGAGTCCCAGGTTCGATTGTAGTCAAGGGCACATGCCCTGGTTGTGGGCTCAATCCCCAGTAGGCAACCAATCGATGATTCTCTTTCATCATTGATGTTTCTCTCTCTGAATTCAATAAAAATATATTTTAAAAAACTTGCCTGAAAAATCCTGGTGTTTGGATCCCATTGAAATATAACTCAGTGATGTGCAAGGAAAGGTTGGTTACTATAACGTGTATACTGTTCTGAATCTGTTAGTGAAATCAACATTTATAATCTCTCATTAAACAGCCTCTCTTTGACACCAAAACCCATCAACAAGATAGCTTTCTCTAGAAGTGCCAATAGCACAGCAATACTTGAGTAGCTTTCTGCTAAATATATTTGTGATGCTAAATTGCTGCAGCATGCCGTTCACCCAAAGCTCTCATCTAAGTGGAAAACTTCTACATAGTTTAATGGATTATCAGATCAGTTGGTTGATGCCCTTGACACTACTGAGCATAATAAAATACACAATGCATTTTAATTTGTTGTCATCTGTAATGTGTTGGGTGGATTTAAGAGCACTTGTGCTATATGTTTTTGTGATACTTTTTCTTTCTTTTGGAATTCTGCTTAACAGAAAATTAAATATGGGGACATTAAAGCTTCATTGGACTTGCATTTCCTTTTATGAGTTCTTCACACAATTGAAGGCAAGAGAATTCCAGGAAATTATATTGTGCTTATCTGTTGCAAATCTTGTTTTCACAGTGTGTTTGAATAAAAATCTTAGGTTGAGATTCATTACTTATACTTTTACAAATGCATGCTCTCCATTTAAATACATTTTTGAAAGAGTTTTTATTCTTGCAACAGACTGAGAAGGTACAAACTAAATATGTGTGATCTCTAGAAAAATTGCTATTTTAAAGGTGTGCCTTCTCCCTGAAGAGAAGTGGCCTAAGTTTGGACATGATGAGTAAAATACATTTTATTTTTCATAGCACTTCATTTTTCATAGCAGGGTAAAAATGTTTTCAGGAGTACTTTTTTCTTTAAATATATATACAGAAACATTTTCACATGAACATTTCTTCCTTAGCAGGCTTTCAGATGAGAAAGGGTTTCTATACAGAGATCGTTTTGGCTCATTTTAGTACTGCTTCATTAATTATTAGCAATATAGGGTATGGAAATAGGATAGCTGTCATTCTGTCTGAATGTGTGTTTACCAGAAAAGTATGTCGACATTAGGTTTAATTCAATGTGCCCAATGTTGGCCTCCCCTTTTCATCTAGCCACACTCTCACTTATTCTCACCGAATCCAAATCACTCCTGGCACAGCCTGATCACTTTGGACTTAGGACTTTGGCAAGAGCCTCAGACTGCAATGGAGCAAGAAGTCTTCTTCTTGAGCATGAACGTGGAAGGCAGCCCAAGCCCACCCATGATTAAGTACATTCAGGTGGACTGTTCTTGCATGGCTCTGGGGGTAGGGGAGATTGTGGCTTCACCTTTTGTTAAGTATGAAATGTCATATGTCACAGAATTAAGGATGCAGAGTGATTTTTTCTCAGTGTTATGTAAGGTGATTTAATAGAGGCACATACTCCTAAAACATTTGACCATTTCCAAACATGGTAATTATTATCCTAATGCCCAGGTACACAACACCCCATGTCAGCAGCAGCCTGAAAGGGCTCCTAAGGGTGAGTGTTCTTCTATCTGCATCCTCTGTGTCTGGCTGCCAAGCCTAGCTCTCTGCTCTCCGGCCACGACATTGTGCTAATTGAACTGAGTAGGGCTCAGAGGAGAGGCAGTTTTTCTTTTTTGTTTTTGCCCCGTCACCATGTCTAAGAAAAAGTGTTTTTTCCTAAGAGATTCCTCTCTCCCACATTTGTGTTTACTTATCCCCTATTCTTGATCATTCCAAAGCCTCTGGTTTGTTAAAATCTTTTGCAACTTTGATCATTTTTCTTGAGAGCTGCCGAAAGTCCGTCATGAGAAGCAGTTTCCCTGTACCTGGTGTCCACTCTGTCTTGCATTTTATTGTGTTTTAAATATGGGGCGTTGCTGCTCTGCATGTATTCAAGCTCATGTTTACTTGTTATTCAAGATATTCTATGTCCTTCTAGAATGTTCTACACTAGACAGGCTTGGCAAATGCTACAAATGCTGTCCCTAAGCAGGGATTTTAGGATTGGCTAGGCTGGAGTTGGCTGTAAAATTGGGAAGCAGGCACATTTTTTAACAGTTTGTCTCTGGAATTCTCTCAATGTGCTCCCATATCTCATATTGTCCTTGGGCCCTGAACTCTTGAACTCCTGAAATAGTATGTTAGATAACATCAGCTTAGCAGAAAATCACATCACCTGTATTTGCAGTTTTGAAAAACTGTCTTCTTAATCAAGTACTTCAAGCAGAAATTCTTAAGTACTTTTCTAGAGAAAATATTGGCAGAACCTAATTTTTATATCTTTTCTAAATCAGCCTGTCATTTAAACATTCAATACAGAATGGAAATGTCCCTCTGTAGTGCCTTGAAAGAAAATGGATGTGATTTTAACCACAAACGTTTTGTTATACCAAACATATTTTAAAATTCTCACCTGAGAATATGCTTTCTATAGATTTTAGAGAGAGGAACGGAGAGAGAAACTTTGATGTGAGAGAGAAATATCCATCGATTTCCTCCAGTACCCACCCTGACCAGGGTTCTAACCCACAACCGATGTATGTGCCCAGATTAGGAATTGAACCCACAACATTTTGGTGTACAGGATGATGCTCCACCCGGCCAGGCCTAAACATTCATGTTAGAAAATAAAATGGTTAACTGATGTGAGTACAGCACATTCTTAAAAGAATAACTTGCTTAAGACCTATTTAAAGTAAGGTTCTAAATGGCATGCTGCCCTAACTGGTTTGGCTCAGTGGATAGAGCATCGGCCTGCAAACTCAAGGGTTCCAGGTTCGATTCTGGTCAAGGGCATGTACCTTGGTTGCGGGCACATCACCAGTGGGGAGTGTGCAGGAGGCAACTGATCGATGTTTCTCTCTCATCGATGTTTCTAACTCTCTATCCCTCTCCCTTCCTCTCTGTAAAAAAATCAATAAAAATATATTTTAAAAAATAAAATAAAATAAATGGCATGCTAATTCTTTTTAACTGAGATGCAATTAGCATGTAACACTGTAAGTTTAAGATGTACAGTGTGTTAATTTGATAAATTTATATGTTACAATTTGATTACCACCAGAGCATTATCTAACACATCTCTCTAGTCACATGACATCATTTCCTTTTTGCTTTGAGAACAGCTAAGATCTAGTCTCTTAACCACTTTGAAGTTTATAATCTATAATAATAAAAGTGTAATATGCTAATTAGACCAGACTTCCTTCTGGACAACCTTCCAGACAAAGCCGGGGCTGCGAGGGAAGCCTGGGTCCCAGGTGCCAGAGGGAAGAAGGTGCCGGCAGCTGGGGGAAGAAAGGCCTATACTTGCATGAATTTCATGCATCAGGACTCTAGTTAATTGTAATTGACTATAATCACTATGCTGTGCATGAGAGCGCCAGGACTGATTTATCTGCCAGTGGCAAATTTGTATGCTTTAGATTTTCAAGCTTTGTCCCTATATTAAATCACCAGAAAACAAATTACTTAGATCCTGACGAGATCTTACCATAGATCCCTGCAGAAAAGCATTTGTTGGATCACGATTTACATTTTCAACATGACTTAAGAGTCAAGTAAACATAGTCTCTCTGAGAAGCTTGTCTAAATCTTTTGAAATCCGTAGTCTATTTTTCTAAACCATTACTGAACAGAAAAATCACTGTGGGTTGGAGGAAAGTCAGTAGAGTAACAGTTTCCCAGGTCCTGCTCTGAAGACTGTGGCCAGTACAGCTATAGTGTATTGTTAGCAGAGGTGGTTTTTACTGGTTCTTCTGATTAGGCAAGTTGTGAACACTGCCCGAATGAAGATTCTTGGCACTGAGGCTATCATTTCCTCTGGATTTAGCTCTGGAAAGGATTTTATCTTTAGCCTCTCCTTTCCAATCTAAACAATGAACACAACCACAGTTGGCCACTCAGCAAATCCAGGAAGACCCTCCCATTTTACAGAAAAGGGGTCTAAGGCTTACAGAGATGACTTGCCCAACTTCACCACTGATGAATATAAGGGGTTAAGAGTCAATCAGGTCTGAGGTCAAATGCTGCCCTGCCATCTACTTGCTGTGGGAGAGTAAGAAAAGTATTTAACCTTTCTTGGCCTCAGTTTTAAAATCTGTCAAATGGGTATAACAATGGCAACTACCTCATAAGACTATTATATTCATATAAAATGAAAATAAATATAAATATCCTATCTCCTTGTTTGGAATATAGTAAGTGCTTGATAAATGTTAGGTGGGATTCTTTTTCCTTAGTCTCTAACACATAATTTGGTTCAAATTCAGTTGGCTTTCACCTATACCACATTGCCTTTTACAACTAAATTGTGCAAATTGCTTCTCTTTTTGTATTTATATACTGAAACTTTTTTTAAAAATATGGAATGCTTCACAAATTTACATGTTATCCTTACGCAGAAGCCATGGTAATCTTCTTTGTATCGCTCCAGTTTTAGTAGATGTGCTGCCGAAGCAAACAGTCTACTAAAACATTTAAAGTCCTATAATTTAGTTGTAATAACTCAGCTTGAAGGCGTAGTAAAAGCTGCTGTCATTGCTTCCTCTATGCAAGTCTGTTTCATTTTATTTCTAAACAACTTATTCGGCATTGCAATTTTTCTGGTGGCAAAAGGGAATATAACTCTTTACATATTTATAACTAATTTCCTAGGAATTTGTGATTCTTTAGGTCTTTATATAAATGGTTCTATTAAGGAGTGTAACCAAAAGATACACAAATCATTATGGGTAGAGCTCTAGGAATTTTCACAAAGTGAACCTCTCCATCCAATTACTACCCACGTCAAGAAATAACAGTCATTCCTTGGTATCCACGGGGATTTGTTCTAAGACCTTCCTGGGGATACCAAAATTCATGGATGCTCAAATCCCTTACATAAAATTGTGTAGTATTTGCATATAACCTGTGGACATCCTTCCATATACTTTAAAACATCTCTAGATTACTTATAATACCCAGCACAATGCAAATGCTATGCAAATAGGTATTATACTGAATTTATTAGAGAATAATGACAAGAAAAATGTCTGTACATGTTCAGCACAGATGCAACCAACCAAGGCCTAACTACACGTACACGTCAGCAACAACAGAACTTTTTTCCCAAATGTATATTTTTAAATCTGTAACTGAGGACATGCTTACCGAAAGGAGGGGAGAGGAAGAGAAAAATTGATGTGAAACAGAAACATTGACCTGTTGCCTTCTGTATGCACCCCAACTGGGGATTGAACTGCAACCCAGGTATGTGTCCTGACTGGGAATTGAACCAGTGACCTTTCAGTGCAAAGGGTGATGCTCAACCAGACTGAGTTGTGCTGGCTGGGCTGAATATTTTTGATCTGTGGTGATTCATTGAATCTGTGAATGGGAAACCTGTGGATATGGAGGGCATACTGTGCATTATCAGTATCTCAGAAACCCCTTTGTACTCCACCTCCTTCACCACCACTTCCTCCCACCATGTAGAACTACTTTTCAGTATTTGGACACTATAAGTTAGTGCTAACAGACAAAACACTTGACATAAATGGATTCTGTACTTTGAATTACTTTGTGTCTGCCTGTTTTTCTCCTCAACTTGTTTGTGAGATTCATCCATGTTGTGATATGTTGTTCATTTAAAAAATATATATTTATTGTTGAAAGTATTACATAGGTTATCTTTTTTCTCCCATTAACCACTCCCAGCCCTCTCCCACCCCCCCACCCCGCCCCCTGCTCCTGTGCCCCAGGCCCTCACCACCCCATTGTCTATGTCCATAGGTCATGCATATATGCATACAAGTTCATTTGTTGATCTCTTCCCACGCACCCTCCCCTGCCTTCCCTCTGAGGTTCAACAGTCTGTTCATGCTTCTATATCTCTGGGTCTGTTTTTGATCATCAGTGTATTTGGTTCAATAGATTCTGCATATGAGTGAGATCATGTGATACTTACCTTTCTCTGACTGGCTTATTTTGTTCAGCATAATACTCTCCAGGTCCATCCATGCTGTCGCAAATGGTAAGAGTTCTTTTTTATTACCACATAGTATTCCATTGTGTAAATGTACCATGACTTTTTTATTCACTCATCTGCTGATGGGCACTTATGCTGTTTCCAAGTCTTAGCTATTGTAAATTGCACTGCTATGAACATAGGAGTCCATATATTCTTTCTGATTAGTGTTTCAGGTTTCTTATGGTATATTCCTAGATGTGGGATGACTGGGTTAAATGGGAGTTCCATTTTTAATTTTTTGAGGAAAATTTATATTGTTTCCACAGTGGCTGCACCAGTCTGCATTCCCACCAGCAGTACATTAGGGTCCCCTTTTCTCCACAACATCACCAACATTTGTCATTGGTTGATTTGTTGATGATAGCCATTCTGACAGGTGTGAGAATTGTCATTTTGATTTGCATCTCTCAGATGATTAGTGACTTTGAGCATTTTTTCATATGCCTCTTGGCTTTCTGTATATCCACTTTGAGAAGTGTCTATTTAGGTCCTTTTTCCATTTTTTAATTGGATTGTTTGTCTTCCTTTTGTTAAGTTGCCTGAGTTCCCTATATGTTTTAGAGATTAACCCTTTATCAGATGTATCCTTGGCAAATATGTTTGCCAAGTAGGCTCTCTTGTTATTTTGATGATGATTTCTTTTGCTGTGCAGAAGCTTTTTATGTTGATGTAGTCCCATTTGTTTATTTTCTCCTTAGTTTCCATTGTCCTAGGCGATGTATTGGTAAACATATTGCTATGAGAGATGTCTGAGATTTTGGTGCCTATGGTTTCTTCTAAGACTTTTATGGTTTCACATCTTACATTTTAATGTTTTATATCCACATTGAGTTTATTCTTGTGTGTGGTATAAGTTGGTGATCTAGTTTTATTTTTTTGCATATACTTGTCCAATTTTCTCAACACCATTTATTATAGAGACTATCTCTACTCCAATGTATGCTCTTGCCTCCTTTGTCAAATATTAATTAAGCATAATTAGGCTTGGGTTGATTTCTGGATTCTCTGTTCTGTTCCATTGTTCTACATGCCTATTCTTGTGCCAATACCAGGCTTTGTGTTCAGTGGCTTTGTAGTATAACTTGATATCTGGTATTGTGATTCCTCCAGCTTTGTTCTTCCTTCTCCAGTTTGCTTCAGCTATTCAGAGTCTATTTTGGTTCCATGTAAATTTTTGGAGAGTTTGTTCTAGGTCTGTGAAATATGCCGTTAGTATTTTAGTAGGGATTACACTGAATCTATAGATTGCTTTGGGTAGTATGGATATTTTAATGATGTTGATTCTACCAATCTATGAACATGGTATATTCTTCCACATGTTTATATCTTCTCCTATCTCTTTTTCCAATGTACTGTAGTTTTCAGAGTACAGGTCTTTTACCTCCTTGGTCAAGTTTATTCCTAATAATCTTAATTTTTTTTTTTGCAATTATAAATTGGATCTTATTTTAGTTTCTCTTTCTGAGACTTCATTATTGGTGTATAAAGATGCTATGGATTTTTGAAAGTTAATTTTGTATCCTTCTACATTTCTGAATTAATTTATTAAATCTAGTAGTTTTTTGATGGGGTCTTGGGGATTTCCTTTGTACCGTATCATGTCATATGCTAATAATGAGAGTTTTGCTTCCTCCTTTCCTATTTGGATGCCTTTTATTTCTTGTCTGATCGCTATGGCTAAGACTTCCAGAACTATGTTGAATAAGAGTGGTGAAAGAGGGAATCCCTGTCTTGTTCCTATTTTTAGGGGAAATTGTTTTAGCTTTTGCCCTTTGAGTATGATGTTGACTGTAGGTTTGTCATATATGGCCTTTGTTATGAGGTGTGTTCCATCTATTCCCACTTTGTGGAGAGTTTTTATCAAAAAAGGGTGTTGGGTTTTGTCAAATGCTTTTTCTGCATTGAGTGATATGATCATGCGATTTTTGTCTTGCAGTTTGTTTATGTTATGTATCACATTTATTGATTTGTGACTATTGTGCCAGCCTTGCATCCCCAGAATAAATCCCACTTGGTCATGATGTGTAATCATTTTAATGTATGGCCAGATCCGGTTTACTAAAATTTTGTTGAGGATGTTAGTGTCTATGTTCATCAGTGATATTGGCCTATGGTTCTCTTTCTTTGTGGTGTATTTATCTGGTTTTGGAATTAGAGTGATTCTGGCCTCATCGAAAGAGTTTGGAAGTGTTCCTTCCTTTTGAATTTTTGGGGATAGTTTGAGGAATAGAGGTATTAGTTCTTCTTTGAATATTTGGTAAAACCCCTCTGTGAATCCTTCTCGACTGGGGCTTTTGTTTGCTGGAAATTTTTTTTATTACTGCTTCAATTTCATCAGCAGTTATCTGCCTATTCAGGTTTTTCTGCTTCTTCCTGATTGAGTTTTGGAAGGTTATATTTTTCTAGGTATATGTCCATTTCATCCAGGTTGTCCCATTTGTTGAAATAAAGTCATTCATAGTATTTTATTACAATTCTTTTTATTTCTGTGGTTTCAGTGGTTACTTCTCTGCTTTCATTTCTGATTTTGTTTATTTGGGTCCTCTATTTTTGTTTTCTGGTTAGCCTGGCTAGAGGACCATCAATCTTGTTTATCCTTTTAAAGAACCAGCTCTTGGTTTTATTGATCTTTTGTATTGTAGTTGTTGTTTTTTGGTCTCTCAGTCATCTATTTATTATTTCCTTCTTTTTACTTGTTCTGGTCTTTTCTTGTTGTTCTCTTTCTAATTCTTTAAGTTGTAGTTAGATAACTTATTACCAGTCTTCCTTGTAGGTTTTTGTTATTGATGTTGTTGTTTTGCTTTTTTTGAGATAGTCCTCTAGTGCATGAATTTCCCTCTCAGGACAGTTTTCATTGTGTCCCAGAGGTTTTGTATTATTGTGTGTTCATTTTCATTTGTTTTCATGGTGTTTTTTATTTCTTTGATCTCTTTGGTAACCCACTCATTTAATAGCTTGCTATTGAGCCTCCATGTGTTTGATTGTTTTTGAGAGTTTTTATTGTACCTGATTTCTAATTTCATGCCATTATGGTCTAAGAAGATGCTTGATATGATTTAAATCTTCGTGAATTTGTAGAGAGTTAGCTCATGTCCTAATATGTGGTCTGTCTTTAAACATGTCCCATGTGCACTTGAGAAGAATGTATATTCTGTAGCTTTGGGGTGGAATGTTCTGAAAATATCAATTCCATCTATTCTAGAGTGTCATTTAAGATTTCTGTTTCCTTGTTGATTTGTTGTCCAGAACAGTGGTTCTCAACCTTCTGGCCCTTTAAATACAGTTCCTCATGTTGTGACCCAACCATAAAATTATTTTCGTTGCTACTTTATAACTCTAATGTTGCTACTATTATGAATCTTAATGTAAATATCTGATATGCAGGATGGTCTTAGGCAACCCCTGTGAAAGGGTAGTTCGACCGCCAAAGGGGTTGCAACCCACAGGTTGAGAACTGCTGGTTTAGAAGATGTATCCAGTGATGTCAGTGGGTTATTAAAATCCCCTACTATGATTGTATTTCTGTAGATCTCTCCCTTGATATCCCCCAGAAGTTTAGTTTTTATATGTATTTAAATGCTCCTGTATTGGGGAGATATATTTACCAGAGTTATAGCCTTTTGTTGTATTGATCCATTTAGAATTATGAAGTGGCCTTCCTTTCTTGTTATGGCCTTCACTTTGAGGTCTATTTTTTTCAGATTTAAGTACTGCTACCCCAGCTTATTTTTTATTTCCATTTTCCTGAAAAAAGTTTTCCCATCCCTTTACTTTCAGTCTGTGTGAGTCCTTTGTTCTAACATGGGTCTCTTGTAGACAGCATGTATATGGGTCACTGTTGTTCATTTTTATTGCTTTATGTCATGTCTTTGTGAATCCTATTATCTTGTTGTATATGCCACATTTTATCCATTTCCATTGTTGATGGATGGACACTTGATTTTCCCCCCCAGTTTGGGCTATTACAAATAACACAGCTGTGACCATTATTGTACATATTTTGGTACTCAGAATTGTGTATTTCTGTTGGGTACACATCTAAGTAGAATTTCTAGCTCATAGGATAGGCATATATTCAGCTTCAGTAGATAATTGGCATTTCATTTTAATTTGTAAGTTCTTGCATGGTTCATAAATAAAGATAGTATGTAATTACAGATAATGACTTGATATATGACCTGCCTGACACCATGAAAAGAAGTATGAAAGCCATATGGATGCATTAAATGTTTGCTTCAGCACTTCTCATGTCACCTTGGAGCAGTGCCTGCTACTTACTCCCAAGCCTCATCTCTGTTTCTAAAGAGAGCAAATATGAGCACTGATTACCTCTCCTGGACTCTGTCACCTCTCTCCTAAGCAACCACCATAACCATTATCTCCTCTGTTTCTAATCTCCTCTGCCTCCCCCACCTCCCACCACACACACTCATACACACTCTACTCCTCACACAGCAGTCTCAGTAACCTCTCCAAGTCACAAATCTGTTCATACTTAAAGTCTTTCATGGGTCTCTTGTTACCTTTGGGATAAAGTGCAAACTATATAAACCTATATAATCTATAATAATGAAAGGGTAATATGCTAATCAAACCGGATGTCTTCTGGATGTCCTTCCTGACAAAGCCGGGCCAGAGGAAAGTCAGCCGGGTCCTGGGTGCCTGCTGGCAGCAGGAGGAGGAAAGCAGCCCAGGTCCCAGAAGCCAGAGGGAAGCTGGTTCTGGCAGCTGGGGGAAGGAAGGCCTACTCTTGCACAAATTTTCATGCTTTGGGCCTCTAATCTACACTAATAAAAGAGAAACATGGTAATTAGCGTACGACCGCTACCCTTTTCATTGGCTAATCAGTGAGTATATGCAAATTAACTGTCAGCCAAGATGGCGGCCGGCAGCCATGCAGCTGGAAGCGAACATGAGGCTCACTTGCTCCAGTGACTACGGACTCCACCTCACTTTCCGGCCTCTCAGTTGCAACTCTAAGCAACTATCTACTATGTTGCAAATAAGAAGATAAACAAAAGCCCAGAAACCGGCTTTCAGTCAGCTGGGCTTTAGCAACATTGTATCGATGTTTTCAGCAGCGAGGCCTCAGAGCTAAAGCTGGCCCAGAATAAAAAAAAAAAAAGAAAGAAAACAAGGAGCGGTTGGAAGCTTCAGTCACTCACTTCCGGAAAACAGCCCTCAGCCCCTCACCCAGACTGGCCAGGCACCCCAGTGGGGACCCCCACCCTGATCCAGGACACCCTTCAGGGCAAACCAGCCGGCCCCCACCCATGCACCAGGCCTCTGTTCTATATAGTAAAAGGGTAATATGCCTCCCGGCACCAGGATCAGCGTGACAGGGTGCGGCGCCCCAACCGCCCCTCCCCCCCCAAGGGCCCTGCTCTGTGTGTGACAGGGTAGAGCCATAAACTCTCCATCGGCCCTGCCCCAAGTGTGACAGTGGCGGTGCCCCAACCCCCTGATCGGCCCTGCTCTGTGGGTGATAGAGGGTGGCGCCCCAACCCCCCTCCACGGGCCTTGCTCTGTGTGTGACAGGGTAGAGCCATAACCTCCCCATTGGCCCTGCCCTGAGTGTGAAAGGGTGCAGCGGCCCAACCCCCTGATCCGCCCTGCTCTGTGTGTGACAGGGGGCGGTGCCCCAACTCCCCTATCGGCCCTACTCTGTGAGTGACAGCGGGGAGCTCCTCAACCCCCTGATCAGCCCTGCTCTGTGCGTGATAGGGTACAGAGCCCCAACACCCCTGATGGGCCCTGCTCTGTGCGTGACAGGGGACAGCACCCCAACCCCCTGATGGGCCCTGCTCTGTGAGTGACAGGGTATGGAGCCCCAACACCCCTGATGAGCCCTACTCTGTGAGTGACAGGGGGAAGCTCCCCAACCCCCTGATCGGCCCTGCTCTGTGCGTGGCAGGGGGTGGCGCCGCAACCTCCCCATCGACCCTGCCTTGAGTGTGACAGGAGGCGGTGCCCCAACCCCCCAATCAGTCTACCCTGAGCGTGACTGAGGGTGGCATTGCAACCTCCCGATCCGCCCTGCTCTGTGCATGATGGGGCGGCACCCCAACTCCCCAATTGGCCCTGCTCTGAGCCTGACCAGGGGCTGCACCTAGGGATTGGGCCTGCCCTCTGCCACCCGGGAGCAGGCCTAAGCCAGCAGGTCGTTATCTCCCGAGGGGTCCCAGACTGCAAGAGGGCACAGGATGGGTTGGGGGACGCCCCCTCCCCGCCCCCCCGCCCCAAGTGCACAAATTTTTGTGCACCGGGCCTCTAGTAATATAACAAAAGACTAATATGCAAATCGACCTAATGGCAGAATGACTGGTCGCTATGACGTGCACTGACCACCAGGGGGCAGACGCTCAATGCAGGAGCTTCCCCCTGATAGTCAGTGCACTCCCACAGGGGAAGTGCCAACATCAAGAAGCCAGGCTCACTGCTGGCGAGCACAGCGGCATTGATGGGAGCCTCTCCCACCTCTGCAGCAGTGCTAAGGATGTCTGATGGCTTAGGTCCGCTCCCCAGACTAAGCTGTCAGTCAGACATCCCCCGAGGGCTCCCGGACTGTGAGAGGGCAGAGGCCAGGCTAAGGGACTCCCATCACCCTAGTGCACAAATTTCGTGCACCTGGCCTCTAGTGTATTTTATAAGAGATTTCATGACCTGGTTCTGGCCACACTTCTTTAAGCTCAGTCAGCAAAGCCCTCAAGCCAGGGAACCTGCTGCTGAGCCCGGAGACAGTGCTTCTTTTATCTTTCTAGCCCTCACACAGGCCTTCTCATAAAGAATGATAATTTCACTTTCACTGGATGATCATATAAATCAATTGATTCGTGTCCAATTTGGAGTCTTTTAACAGAAACTGCCTTTCAATTTACAATTCTCCAAGCATTCTTTAATGAAATTAGATATTTGGATTTATTCTAATGCCCTTTCTCTGGAAGCTACTTAGCAAATTCCTTCTACATTGGATTAAAATCATGCTCCCCTGTCATTTAAGTAAAGACAGCCCAAGGCAGATTGAAGTTGTTGCTTTCCTCCCTGAAGAGAAATCTCTTTCTCTTAGATAACAAGGTAACTGTGCTTATCTCCTGCGCTGATGGCAAGTATGGAACCAATTGTAACGTCTGCTTTCAAAGAATGTTACAAATCAGCAGGATTGTACAAAGCCAACTTCCACCCTAATAGACACAATCTTGTCACCCTTAGACCTGAAGGTAAATTAATTTGAGCAGTGGTATAAGGAGAGAAGTTTGACTTCAGCTTACCCTTGAAATCACTCTTTTAATTGGGGCCAGCAGGGACCATGTGTCATTAACTAGAATGACCAACAGTGACATTGTTGTTGTATTGCTCTGTTTTTGGAGCAAGGAAATACAACTAAATTGAAGTTATTATTGATCTAAAATTGTATTTTTTGTTTATTTAAAAGGACATGTGAACTGCATACTGTATTTATATTTTTTAAACTTTTAATGTGTCTTTTCTGATCACCTATTTAATAGTATACTTTGCCCCTCCCTAACCCACTCCTCCCTTTTACCTTTCCTTGCTCTCCTTTTTCTATTGTATGATTTTCTCATTTATTTTTAGTTTCAATTTTTGCCTGTCTCTCTTTGCCACCCTCCTGGCTCCCAAAGAGCACGTTGGAAGCTGGTAATGGTGTTATCTTAGGTTGGGTTTTCCTGGAAGCAGAGCCCCAGCCATTCCCACCCGGGGCAAGCCCCGACCGCCCCAGTGTCTGTGTCCATTGCATATGCTAATATGCATGCATACAAGTCCTTTGGTTGCTCTCTAACCCCTTAGTTCCCCTGCCATTTGTCTCTGTATCTATTCTTGTTCATCAAATTATGTTGATCATTATATCCCACTTATGAGTGAGATCATGTGATATTTATCTTTCTCCAACTGGCTTATTTCGCTTAGCATAATGCTCTCCAGGTCCATCCATGCTGTTGCAAATGATAAAAGTTCCTTCTTTTTATAGCAGGGTAGTATTCCACTGTGTAGATGTATCACAGTTTTTTAATCCACTCATCTGTTTCTGCTAATGGGCACTTAGGCTGTTTCCAAATCTTAGCTATTGTAAATTGCACTGCTATGAACATAGGGGTACAAACTTTTATTTTTTAAACTTCATGATACACATAGAAATCTATAATGTTTGTCTGGCAAATTGGGATGTGCATTCAAACCTGATTTTGGCATGAGTGAATGGTCTGAGACACCAGACTCTGAATTCATAACATCCACGTCTCAGGCACGCCTAAAATCCACTTATGAGACATGGGTGTGGTAGGCAGTATTTCTTAACTTTAATGTGCATATGAATCACGTGACAGATCCTCCTAAAAATGCAGACTCTATGAGTGAGTAGTTCTGGGGGAATGGGAATAGCAGTCTTAACAAGTTCCCAGATGGTACCAGAGTGACCGGTCCACAGAGTCTATTTTGAAATGCTGCTGTATGCCAGCTGGGGGAGCCTTTTCCTACACCGATGGTGGTGTGCCTGTTGAGGAGTGAACCAAAGCGTCTACATGAATGTCAAAATGAAGACATTTTACTCTTTTTGACATCTAATTTGATAGAAGCATCTCTAGTTTTAAGTAACATTTTGAGCCTTATATTGAGATAGAAAAGTTAAGCAATGTTTTAAATTGAATATCAGAAAGTTTCTTTTATGTTAAGAAAGATGACCAAATCCTTTCCTTCCGAGGATATGAATTGCCTTGACTAGAGCTCTTCCATGATGCTTCTTTTTCATTTGGGGGTTATCATTCTATTTTGCAAGTTATTTGGCATAACCATCCTTCCACTGCCTCATTCCATATGCTAAATAAGTGGACTTCAAATGAGGTAAGCGATACACTCATGTACCCTGTGTCTCCTGTTTCCTAGTTCTATGTAGCCCATGCAAGCCTTTCTCTAGTATTTCACCAGTGACTTAAAGGCATACTGGAATTATGCACATATAGGTGTGGGTTCTTAACAACACTAATGAAGAAAGGCATGTGTAATATCTCCTCTGCATTCCTCCAGAATGTTTCTAAAAAAATGGTGATTTTTCTGCATGTGGTGATTAAAGCCATCCATGTCTACATGAATCTGAAATAAGAAATTCAATAAATTTCAGGGGAAATAATCCATAAAATTGGAACGTTTGGTGACATGAATATGAACCTGTGTGGACATACTCACCCCCCACCTTCCTCCAAATTGTAAACTTTAGAATTGGCATTTTTATATTTAGGAAACCAAACCATAAGCATAACTAAACAAAATACTGAATAATTATGGAGAAGCAATCGGTCTAGAAACTGACTAAAAAAGTGCTTTAGAATGTAAAAATGAAATATGAACGTTTTTAACTTAATATATGATCCTCCTTGCATGAGCCATTGCCTGTCATTTGAAATGCTCATTATTCAAAAGTACTGGAAAATCTTCTCTGGCTTATTACTTAATTAAAAGTAAGTTATGATCATTTTCAATCTTTATATAATTTATATCATTTGTAAGTCATGAATTTCTCATAATCCAATTGGCCTTCATCATTTAAAAAAGTATGACTGTGCTTCAGTACAGTCGCTGCATCCTTTCCACTCTAACAGATGTTAGGAAAGAAACTATCACAGCTGGTGAAAATTGATATTGGAAAGTATAAAACATGGCAGCGGGAAGATTGTGTGTACTTAATGCCCTTCATTCTTGAAAACTTTAAACTCTTTTCACAGTAAGGCCAGGGGTTTCATTGTCTGCTTGGCAATGGGCAGATGACAACGTTCTGCTCTATTTTGCTTTATGATGAACCTGACAGGACTGTGTTTCTCTAATGAGTTTGTAAGAGATGCTTCGATGCTAACACATTAGCTGCAGCCTTTAGATTGCCACGAGGAAGGAACAGGTAGTTTAAACAACTTGCTAAAATTATCACCATTGCAGTGAACAAAGCACTAATGTATATGGTTAGATTGGGGAGAAAACATACAATTAATTTACACTTTATTACTAAGTATAAATTTTAATTAATTCTGATTAACTACTTTATAGCCCATCTAGAATACCATATAAGGCATTATAGAAAGGCTATGAAAGGAGTCATAATCAAGAGATGATACTTTATTGGCACAGAAACAGAAGAGTTTCATGCCCAATGCCTAGATTGCTCAGAAGGGTTCAAGCGTCACTTGCCCAGTGGCTGTTACTGAATTACTGCCCCGGAATCAATATGGTGAGTGGACTGACTCACTTAAGTACAAAGCTCATACTAAAGTTTAATTCCTCCACAGACCAGGTAGATTGTCCTAATCTACATGTACATACTTTATAACTTGCTGTAGTCAAGTCATCATGCAAAAGGATAAATAGATTTCTTTTTTTTTTAAATATTTTTTATTGATTTTTTACAGAGAGGAAGGGAGAGAGATAGAGAGTCAGAAACATCAATGGGAGAGAAACATCGATCAGCCGCCTCCTGCACATCCCCCACTGGGGATGTGCCCGCAACCCAGGTACATGCCCTTGACCGGAATCGAACCTGAGACCTTTCAGTCCGCAGGCCGATGCTCTATCCACTGAGCCAAACCGGTTTCGGCATAAATAGATTTCTTGATAAGAATAAGATAAAGGGGACTGACTAGGTGAAACTTAATAGGTAAGCTCCAAATCTTTCCCATAGATGCAAAAAACAAAACAAAACAAAAAAACATTTGAAAGCATGAATGCTGTTGAGATAATGTATTCAATGAACCTAAATAATGCCTGGTGTGTATTAGGAATTCTATAAGTAATAGCTGTTATTATTGATATCATTATTAATCATGATGCTGTTACCGGAGAAAGATCGGTCTGGAAATAGGTTCTTACAGTGTTGCAGGAAAAGCATCTCAGGGACACTCATGAAAGAGGATTTGGTAATGGTGGTAAGATTTATTAGAGCCCCTTTGAAAAGGCTGCTGTACTCCAGGACGTGGTTCCCAGTGGGTCAGGTAGCAGAAGCTGGTCGACCTTATCTGTTGATCTGTCTCCATACTCCATGCCTGATGTCTCATCCACAGTGGTTCAGCTCCAACTGGCTGTGGAAGAAGTCTAGAATCCAGGGCCACAGGCCCGCACTTGTGCAAACCAGGCCAAGAAGGGTCAGGCCCAAAGCTGCAATGCCATCACCCCTGGCTCCCAAGGCTCCGATAGTCCAGCTCAGCCTCTGCTCAGAGTTGGCATCAAATTCTTAGCTGTGTGATCTTGGGCGAGTTACTTAACTTCTCTGTGCCATATTCCCCATCTTTACATCTGCTGCCAAGGCTTGATGGTGCCCAGTTGCCACCCAGAGAGGAGCCTTTGTTCAGTGTTAATTATATTGCCTTGGGTTTGGAAAAGGGCGGACCTTCATTCAAACTATCCAATCTCTTTACTGGATTTTCCTGGGGCTATGCTAGTGCTCTCCCCCTATCTAATACCTTTCCTGGATTTCCTGGGGTTTTGTGCCCTTATCCTATTTGGTCTTTTCCCCAGATTTTCCCAGGGGAGTCTCCTCCACCTCTATGCTCCCCTTTTGGCTCCTGTTGTACATGCCTTCTAGTTCTGCTTCCTCATCTGGCTTCTATTGCGCATGCACTTAGGAAAAGGACTTCTGCTCCATCTTCTTCCTCCCACAGTTAATCTGATGGACAGCGGAGTGACTATAAAAAGCTGCTTCTCCACCTTAATCAGGCTGGTTTCATTGCCTGCCTTCCTTTTGTTAATAACTCACTGCCTACGGTGACAGTGCTGGCGAGGATTCTGGGAGGTCTTTGGAAACACCACCACATTACCAAATGTTTTGCAGTCCAGATGTTGGCAAGCTCTCTACTGACTGCAGAGTGCGTAATTTGGACTGTATGCTGCCAGGTGTTAATGTTTTTGTTTGTTTGGTTTTTTAGTTGTCAAGATGTTTAAAATAGGAATTTTTGCATTAAAATTGGATTTTAATATCAGAATGTCTGACAAGTTTCAGGTGAATCTGAAAATGCCAGTGTAATGGCCATCTTCCTTCCCTCTCCCCATAGTCTCTCCTACACCCATCTAAGCAACAGTAGCCAGGTTCATGCCTTAATATGTGTGAACTAGAGTGAGAATACAAATAAATACCTACATTTCATAAGATTCTATAAGAAAACTCAAAAAACTACTGTATTGTGTAAAGTAGGTTTGATCTCCTACCTTAACAAATATACCTTCCTAACAATCCAGAAGGTTAATTTCAACTGTGGGATGCTCCAAGCTCGGAGGTGGAAGGTGGTGCTGCAGGGCGAGCCAGTCTCCAGCCTGTGCTATGAGCTCCTGCTCTTCCAGCCCGACCCTGTCCCTGTCCCAGACCCCCGTCTATGTGCACAAGCTCTGTCTGCTGCAGACACACCCCCATACCCAGTCTGCAGGCCTAGGTTACTCACCTGGGTTGGGGGTGCAGTCCTACCTCTCAGGACAGAGTAGGGAAGAGCCATGGAAGCAGCTCGGAATTGTGGGGCCCAGGTTTGTAGGATGCGGTCTGATAGACTCGGCAGAGAACAGGCTGCTGCTGCACATGGCCCCTTGACTCTGCAGGTTACTCACCCGTAGGGAAGGGGTGCAGCTAGAGGCCGCCCAGAGAGGGTTTCTCTGTTCTGGGGGTGGGGTGGAGGGTGGGGTAAGACAGAGGCAGTCCTGTCCATGACCATTTATATTGAGACTTGTACTATTACTTTCTTAGGGTAGCTTTAAAATTAAAGCATTAATCTTAGGGTAGCTTTAAGATTAAAGCATTATTCTTAGAATTTTATCAAAAATGATAACACGAATGATGAAAAAATAATGTGGAGAGTTTCAAGAAAATAGAAAGGGCTTAATCCTTAGATAGAGATTATTTTACTTATTTATGTCACATACTTAGAATCTGCAAATGTTTAAGTTTGAAGCCCTTGTTTAGTCATCTTTCTCCTGTCCATCTTATGGTGGCTTATTTGTGGTACAAAGGGGGTATTCATAAATATTAATTGCTGGTCTTAATCCCAGAGTGGGAGAATTGTGGGGCACTTAGTACATTATTTCAGTGGAAATAGGAAAGAATTTGGGAGAGTTTCTTTTAGGCAAGTGCCCTTAAAACAGTGATTATCAAGTTTTCTGGTTTTCAGGGTACTTTACTCTCTTAAAAATTCACAAGCGTTCAAAAGAGCTTTTGTTTTTTGGGAGGGTTATTTACTATACTAAAATTTAAAGTGAGAAATTGAAAAAGAATTTATTCATTTTTTGAAAGTATGTAATTATATTTAAATCCTTTACATGCAAACATTAATATTTTTATGCAAAATAACATATTCTAAAAGAAAAAGATCGTTTTAAAAAGTGGCATTGCTTTACATTTTACTTTTTTTTTTTTAATATCCGGCATCATAGAGGATAGCTGAATTCTCACATCTGCTCCTGCACTCAATCTTTTACAATGGGTTATTTCAGTGAAGTATAGGAAGAAATTCCAGTCTTACACAGATATATGGCAGAAAAAGGAGGAGTATTTCAGTAGTTGTTTTTCAATAACCTTGGACAGTCTTTGAAATTGTACCAAAACTTGACAAGTTGTAGTTTTTCAAAGTTTGGTTGCAATGTGGAATCTGAAATCATAATAATGTACTTTTATACTCAATTACAGGAAAATCCACTGGACTCTTTGGTGCTTTGAATATGTCATTAATCCATACATTGTTTTGTAACTTCATGCATTGATCATTTGGAATACACTTGTTGAATGCATTAAATGTTAACATTTCACTACATAGTATCAAAAATTTCTACTCATTAATATCACCACTAATCAGAAAAGTCTTTAAGTATTGGGAGGCTCTCAAACTTATGGCGGGCAAATACAAGGGTTATTTTTTTTATTTAACTTTTAATTTTTGCTTGACACTTGAGTTTTATCATTATAAACAAATACTATTCATGTTTTACTTGTGTTAAGTGACAGACTCACTTAATTTTTTGAAAAATTATCTGCTACATATTGAAGTCTGTATAATTATTGTTTGTCTATAAGATGTTATTTTAAGTAAAATGTTCCATGATCGAAGGAGCTAGTGTTGTAACGCAGTTGCACCAGTGTCTTACCGGGTGAGAACCATCAAACTTCAGGTTACAGTAGAAGTGTTTTGAGGGAAGCCATGCAGCATAGCATAAAGATCTATAACCTAGTGCACAGTGGTGAGGAATACAATGACTGCTCGGACAATGGTGTGCCATCCTTGATTCATGTTAAGTACCAGAGGTTTTACCCACCAGTGCTTTGACATCATCATTACAAATGTCATCTGTGTTTTTTAAGCCAGTAATATGTCACTATCATGAAAATAGTTTGGATTATAGACCCTCTGTGTGTACGACAAGGACTTCCTAGGTGTCCACAAACCATACTTTGAAAACGACTACCACCTCTGGAAAAGGGGTGGGGGAGAGGTAGTGGAGAAAAAATAAATGAAACTGCGTTTTCTCCTTAGATTTCTTACTTTCTTATAATTCCAAATAGAGAAACTTTAAGGGTGTTGTTCTTTTTTTTAAGAATGCTACTTAACCTCTTTTCAAGACATTACAAGTCTACAAGTCTTTCTGCTCCTCACTTTCAGAAAGCTGTTCTCACTGATAACCAAAATTCCTTCCTCCTGAACTTTAAGTTCACTGTGTTGGTAGATATTTTTACCATGCTAATTATAATTCCTCTTGGTAAATACTGCTCTGGAGTTGTTACTCAGTCTTCTATTTCTTGGAAATGTCCAGGTTTTCCTAAAACTTAGTTGTGTGCCATTACCCAGTCTCCGCCTGGAGTCTTTCCTGTTTATGTCAGTGTCATTTAAGTCGTCAGACCTGGAGGAAGGAAATGAACTGGTTTCCGGTTTTACCTGTCAAAGTCTATGCCCTTGGATCTACCTTTTCTTTGTCTTTTGCTAGCTTAACCAGTGGCACTCTTTTCAACTTCCAAGAGAGAGACCACACAGACAAATGGACTTGACCAGGATGCATGGAATGCCAGATATTTCACAAGAATGTGTTCTTTTGTTTGCCCCTCCAAGCTTTGTGTTCCTCTCCCAACTCTAGAGCTTAACACAGACACCTTAGGTGACAATCAGAATTTTAGCATCAGTGTACTTTCTTGGTCCATCTTTTTGTCTAAGTAGTGAGCCTCTCCATCATTGTCTTAGGACACAGTTATAATGCCCTAGGCATTGAATCCAGTAGATATGTCTTAAGATTTGTAGTCATTTCATTAGTGTTTGATCTTTGACAAGATTAAACTTATAGAATCCTGACATCCTCATCATAAATGGTGATATCTACGGTCTGGTTTAGTAGATAGAGCGTAGGCCTGCAGATTAAAGGGTCCCAGGTTCGATTCCTGTCAAGGGCATGTACCTCGGTTGCAGGCTTCTGGCCTTAGTTGGGGTGCATGCAGGAGGCAATCAATCGATGTGTCTCTCTCACATGGATGTTTCTCTGTCTCTCCCTCTCCCTCCCACTCTCTCTAAAAATCAATGGAAAAATATACTCAGGTGAGGGTTAAAACAAGCAAACAAAAAACAAATGGTGATAATAATATCTACATTATTGAATTAGCACATGATAAAATAATACACAAAAATCATGTACTGCAGTCTATGGCTATATTAAGACTCAAATGATAGTAAATAAGTAATTCTAAGGACTTATATTCCATTTCTACTACCTTTTCTCTTAGCTCTTTGTAATTCTGGCCAACTGTAAGTCTCTTGTGTATTTTTTTTCAGAGACTCTATTAAAATCTTTTTCAGACAGGCCAGTGTCCTCTTTGTGCTTGAGTGATGTCATCCACTCTCCATGTGTGTTTTTAACAGTCCTATTGGAGTCTTAGTTCACAGGTATTTAGATATACATTCAATGCTAAGGTCTTAGACTTACTGTTTTTGAAATACCTTTGGGATGCTCTTTAACATTTGGAATAAGAATACAATATTAGACTAGCATTAGTAATTCTACAAAAAAATGCTCAAGATATTCTTGTATGTGCAATTTAAAATCATATTTATTATCTTAATGTTTACCAAAAAATTGTGCCCATGTTCTCTTATAAAGTTTTCAAAGACTCATTTTGATTAACAGTACAATATGCTAACTTAAAATATCAAAACAAGACCTTTACCATTGTCCTTGTGTAGGTCTCATCAAATTCTGCAATTCATTAAAAAAACTAGCTGTAATAGATTACTGTATTAAATTTACATGTAGAGTGTTCTACATAGTGAGCAATTACTCTGAAGTTATATCTCTCATGAGAAAAGATCAGAATTTTCACTTTTGATTAAGCTAAATTGCAATTCTCAAGAACTTTCCAATTAATTATAATTCAAATAGAGTTTTTCATTAGTGTTCAGAAGTGGCTAAATTTAAGTGCATTAATAAATTAACAAGATCAAAATTTTAATCATGTGAAGGACAATGGGAAGTATCTTTATTTTTACAGAGACAACTTTGTAAAGATCATCCTAATTTTGAAAAAAAATTTTTTTTTCTCCCAGAAGTTCTATGTATACAACTCTTAGTTACCTCTCAAAATACTAAGGCTTTTTTTAATGCCACAATTATTGCAGGTCATATAGAAATACCGATGTTTGATGTTTTAGCTTTATATCTGTAATGGTAGAAAAGGCTCAAAATTGAATTAATATGAATAACAAATTCTGTAAGATTACATTTAAAAAGATATCACCTAAATTTAAATAAAAAATAACTCTAGGAATCAGGGTCAGCAAGCTTCTTCTGTAAAAGATTCAGATACTAAATATTTTAGGCTTCACGGGTCATATGACCTCTGCCAGTACTACTCATCTCTGCTGTTGTATGGCAAAGTCATAAGCAATAAGTAAGTAAATTAGCATCTCTGGGCCCCCCAAAAATCTTTATTTATACAAACTGTGGACTGGATTTGGCCTATAGGCTGTAGTTTGCCAAACCTAAAGCCTCCTAAATAAGAACAGTTTATTTTAGAATGTGTGAGATAGAGACAATCCTATATAATAAAAGGCTAATATGCAAATTGTCCCCTGGACTGGGAGTTCAACCTGGGAACAGAGCCAGCCTGCCAACGGCCCATGGCCCCACCCAATCGGCCCTGATTGGGGCAGGCCAGCCAGATTGCATGAATTTGGTGCACAAATTCATGCACCAGGCCTCTAGTATTTAATATCAGAGATCTCAGCCCTGGCTGGGTGACTCAGTTGGTTGTAGCATCATGCTGTGCACCAAAAGATTGCAGGTTCAATTCCCGGTCGGGTCACATACCTAGGTTGTGGTTTTAATCCCTGGTCAGGGTACATATGGGAAGCCACTGATCAATGTTTCTCCTCTCTCTCTCTCTCTCTTTCTCTCTTTTTCTTCCTCTCTCTAAAATCAATAAGAAAAACCACATATCTTCAGGTGAGGATAAAAATAACTATCTAAATAACTAACTAACTAAATTGGAGAGTACATAGATAAAATATCAGATCCTACCTATATTTTCACACATACAAAGGCTTTCAGGAACAATTCCTCTAAAATTGATAGTGTGGTTCCTTTGGGATAATACAAATAACATTCTATAAGATCTTAGCCATATGGCTTATTTTGCATAGAAAACTGTTGACTAGTTAGCATATTCACTAATATGTTCATTAATATTTTTAGAGCTGGTTGTCTAAATTCTTGTGTTCAACAAATAATTTTCAGAAACACAGGAATGAACTAAGTTAAATTTCTATTTATTTTATTTATAACAATTTAAACAGTACAAACCTTCAGGAGAAAGAGTAAATAGGTTGTATTTCCTAAGCATATTTAATCATAGAACCCACCTTGAATAATCACAGGATATACAGGGAACATAACCTGAGAAATGATTGTATAGCAAGTCCTGGGCTTGGGTGGGCCTAACTGCATTTTTAATGATGACTGGCATTCTGGAAACAGTTTCCATCTGGGAAGCTCATTAGCCTTCTAACGATACCTATTCCCCCTTCCAACCTCCATGTAGGGCTTTCTCTCCTCTTATAAGTCTCAGTCTCAGAACCACTTTTTCCAACCTGATTGTGTTCCAACTTCTCACCTTGTTCCAAAACAGGAAGAGTGACAAGAATGAGGGGCATAAAAGATGGGTATAAGAGATCTTTACGCCTAATACAGCCTAGGTTTTCTGAAATGTACTGATGAGTTATAGTTCAGACTCCTGGAACATAAAAACATTGCAAGGTGCTCTGGTTCTAACAAAATGCTTGATGAGAGAGAAAATGTGGGAAGTTATTAAATGGCAGAGTCCTGGGTAAAGCTATGAGAGCATGTTTTTGTCCTCTGGGACTGAGAAATGCTCCCAACCTGATGCCTTGAGACCAGTAGCTCCTCATCCCTTGGTGCTCTGCTGCACCAAACTGTCATTTGTTCTGCTCTGGTGGCTCTCCTGCTTCAGGGCATACTAACCTTAAGAGCTCAAACTAATGAGCAGAATGCTTCACCTCTATTATCTGTGTTAGTTCTTAGAATAATCCTGTGATGAAGGTACTACCATCATGCCTATACATATATGTAAACCTTCCGGAGGGTTTAAATCATTGTCCTAGCTGCACAGCTAGTAAGTCATGGATCTAATACTCAAACCCAAGAGAGCTTGTCTCCAGAGTCTTCGCTGGTGCCTGTTTCTAATGACCTGGCGCATGAGGGAGAGAAGCCCCTAATCCCAGCGGAGAGTTTAAATGGTCGCTGAATGTGCTGAGCACCGTGCCAGGAGCAGCACACTCAGAAGAAGACACGATCTAACTCTTACCTGAAGGCACTTGCATGTAGCCTCTATTTAGTTGAATGGCAATTATTATCTACATTTTTATAGGTGAATCTTCGAAAGCACTAAGGGGGAGCAAATCTATTCTAGCTGATGAATTTGGGGAAGGTTTCATAGAAGAAGTAACAACAGGGCTGAGCCTGTAAGAGGATTTTAACAAATAGTAAACAGAAGAAAAGCCCCGGGGAAGGGGGAGCACAAAGGCCCACAGCCCTGGGGGAGGCAGGCAGCAGTGAGCTGTCAGGTGCACTGGTTATGGCCTTAGGAATCATTTCAGAGAATTTACAGGATGTGTTGATGGATTGAAAGGAGGTGGAGAGGGCCAAGGAAGCATAATCTTTCAAGCTTGGGTGGCTGGTGGAATGCTAACAACATTAATGGACAGAAACGCCTTGAGGGCTTGGATGTGATGCTATTAGTTCCAGACATGCTTAGTTTGTGGTTCCTTAAGGTACTCAGCTGCAGCTTTCCAGGCAATAGTTGGATGCTTAGAGTTGAAGCATAGCACAATGCTCAATGCTGAGGTGGAACAAAGAGGTGAAATAGTTCCACTGATATTAACATTTGTAATAAAATCAGAACTTCTTATACTTAAAGAATGTTATGAAATAAATATTAATGCACATACATATCACAATAAGTATATTGGTACATATGCATATATGCAGGGTGGGACAAAAGTAAGTTTACAGTGGTTTGTATGGAAAATAATATAATAATAAGTAATAATACAAGAATAAATTCTGGCCCTGGCCAGTGTGTCTCTGTTGGTTGGGCATTGTCCCATTCACCAAAAGGTTGCCAGTTTGTTTCCCGGTCAGGGCATGTGCCGGTTGCGGGCTCAATCCCCAGTAGAGGATGTGCAGGAGGCAGCTGATCGATGTTCAGCTCTCACATCAATGTTTCTCTCTCTCCCTCTTCTTTCCATTCTCTCTAAAAATCATTAAAAATATTTGTTAAAAAGAATAAATTGTGTTTTACATACTCACAAAAGTAAACCTACTTTTGCCCTACTCTGTATATAATATTAATATCTTTTATGAGAAAATGCTCTTTGAGTTTCAAAACATTGATATAGAAGTAGATTTGGGGATATGACTTTATTTAAGAATAGAGGCCCAGCGCGCCATTGAAATCGCATGGGGAGGCGACCCGACTCCCACCGGTGAGGAGGCACCCTGTGGGGGGCCGGGACTCGCGCCTGACCCACGTAGCACTGGCTGGCCACAGCGTTGTGTCTGCTGGGGTGGGGGCAGGTGCTCCTGTGTGTGGTGTCTCTGCTC
The DNA here is from genome assembly GCF_028538775.1 of Myotis yumanensis. Lineage (NCBI taxonomy): Eukaryota > Metazoa > Chordata > Mammalia > Chiroptera > Vespertilionidae > Myotis > Myotis yumanensis. Next base: position 73,745,766 of record NW_027223759.1, on the reverse strand, counting down.
CGGCTGGCCCCAGCCCCAGCCTCCCCGTGGCCGCTGGGGTGGGGGCAGCACGCAGTCCCCTCCCACTCATCTGTGAGTAGCTCTTCCTGAGAGGTCGTGACACTCGGCTAATTGGCATATTCTTTGTTTATATATAGAGATTAGACCTACACATTTTTTTGGCAACTGCTTATAGTATAAAATATAGAATATTCACCGACTGATAGCGAAATTGGACATAGAGTTGTTAGTGGCCCAACTGTTAATGTTTTGGAGAAATAATGATTGCCACAATAGATGTCTGTGATAAAGATGATGACCTCTATCTATATGGGACTTCCATTTCACATTGTTTTTCTCATTCTCTTTTTCTCCATTTCATTTGTGTACATGTATACAAATGTATATTATTCAGAAGCACAAATCTGAGATGGATAAACTAGCACATGCCCTATCAATTTTTGGAGAAGGGAATGTTCACTGGTGCATTGCATGAGAGGAGAGTTGCAAATCATTAGAACTGAGTGGACTAGGATTGAATTTGAAATTGCCAAATGCTAATGAAGAAAAAACTTTGTCCACGAGAAAATTCTTTTTCAGCATGGGCCATAGATATGTAACATGATTTTCCTAGCATGACAGGCAAATCCAGGACTAGAATGAACTTTCCAGGATTCCCAAAGCAGCACTTATTCTGGCTGCCCTCAGTTCTCTGATGTTAGAGATAAAATTGAAGTTACATTCATGTTAACATAATTTTCTATTATGTTAATATTGGATTCAAGGAGAAACTTATAATACTACAAACAGAAAACACAAGTTTGGCCTCCTATATTTCTTCTCAAGAAAATATTAAGCAGCCCAAATTCATAACCAATAGAAAAGAGTTCATTAGGGTTTGCTTGTTTGCTATTTACCAATTAGTCTTAATGACCATAAGTTGTTTTGTTTTTATTTTATTTTTTCTAAATATATTTTATTGATTTTTTACAGAGAGGAAGGGAGAGAGATAGAGAGTTAGAAACATCGATGAGAGAGAAACATCGATCAGCCGCCTCCTGCACATCCCCTACTGGGGATGTGCCCATAACCCAGGTACATGCCCTTGACCGGAATCGAACCTGGGACCCTTTAGTCCGCAGGCCGACGGTCTATCCACTGAGCCAAACCGGTTTCGGCTGTTTTTATTTTATAAATTGCATTCACTGAAGTAAAATCATATGAATATTTGAAAATCTTTACTGTGGCTTTAAGAATCACTGTTGAGTCACTCGGTAGGTGATGTGGTCCAGATTAGTCCTGATTTAAATGGTTAAAAAAAGAAAATCCTGACATAGTGCCTATATATACAGTACAGTGTTGTGCACTTAAAAATTTGTTAAGAGGGCAGATTCTCATCTTAAGGCTTCATACCACCCAAAAAGGCGACACAGGAAACTTCTGAAGATGATATCTATATCTATTACCTTCATTGTGGTGATGGTATCATAGGTTGATATGCACATGTCAAATCATAACATGCATATGTCAAACCTCATATTGTATATACATCAAATGTGTGCAGCTTTATTAAAGTATCAGTTATACTTTAATAAAACTGTGGAGGAAAAAAAAGGAAATCTGGAACCTAGAATTATTCTTTTTTTAAATATATTTTTATTGATTTCAGAGAAGAAGGGACAGGGAGAGAGAGAGATAGAAACATCAATGATGAGAGACAATCATTGATTGGCTGCCTCCTGCACATCCTCCATTGGAGATCGAGCCTACAACCCAGGCATGTGCCCTGACTGGGAATCGAACCATGACCTCCTGGTTCATAGGTCGATGTCACCGAACCACACCAGCCGGGGCTAGAATTATTCTTGATGTGTACACATGTACACACTCATGCACACATATACACACATCATCAATGCATTCCCAATGTGGGATGTTTTTTATATTTTGGCAGCCTGAACTCACTGTCCATATGTAAGGTCACTCATCATTTCTTCCTTTACTGTCTCCTTCCTCCATCGCTGCATTCACACCACTTGATCTACCACACCTGGTTTCAAAGTCCGAGAGCAACATTCTTTTGTTTGTGTGTGTGTTTCTTGTTTTTGTTTTTCTGTGTGGTATCACAGAGAGAAACTCTAGAACAATAGGTATTTGTTTAAAAAAATCCATCAGAAAAATCAATGGTAATTTGAGTTTCACCAAGGAGAAATGCAAATTGATCAAACAGAACATAAGATTAGAGTAATCACCAAGCTAATAAGGATAATGACCTTATAAATAATGGTAAAGTGAGTATAGCTAAAACATGTATTTTCTGGCCTTAGTATTTGGCCACTAACATTGAAAAGATATCTATTAAGTAACAAATAAGGGCAAGTTACTATGAGTCATTGACAGGACAATAACTTATCAGAATGTTTATTTTGCTAGATGGTATACAAGTCAAAATGTACACTTTAATTATGTGTTAAGTTGATGACAATTCACAGTTTACACAAGTCAATGGGACTATATTTTTTTAAAAAAACCATTTCTAATGATGTTAGGAAGAAAGTTAAAAGTTAAAGATTTTAATGGGATGCTGGAGCTTTATTTTATTTCATTTCATTTATTTTTGTCCCTCAGAGAATTCTAACAGCATTGTTGTTGAGAACATGATAAATATGCTAATCTTCTACATGAAAGTTTATCCATCTGGGGTTTGATGGTGCCAGGGGATAATGGGCATAGTCCAGGCAGCCCATACATTGTTTAAAAGAACTATGCATGCATGTATTTATGATTTTTTTACTACAAAGATAATTCTTGTAAAAAAGAATACATTTAAGTATATTCTGGATTATCTATATAAACCCTTTATAAGCAAGTGTAGGAAATATTTAAACCTTTATTTACATTTGTGTTTCTAGTCACACTAGGAACAAGTCATTACTTAAATGGTTTGTCTTAGATCTGGTTTGAGATCCCAGGACTAATGACAGTTGACAGGATTATTCCATCGGCTCCCTATATTTCTCATTGTGGTAAGAACTCTTGACATGAAATCTACCCTCTTACTAAAGTTAGGTGCACAACACAGCCCTGTTAACCAAAGGCAGAGGATTCTGTAGAGATCTCTAGAACTTGTTCTGTGTGGCTGAAATTTCATGCCCGTGGAGTAGCAGCTCACCATTCCCCCTCCCACCAGTCCTTAGCGATGGTCATTCTCCTCTCTACTTCTGTGTGTTTTATTACTTTAGTTTCCTCATACAAGTGGAATAATGCAGTGTTTGTCCTTCTGTGACTGACTGTTTCACTTAGCATACTGGTCTCAAGGTTCACCTGTGTTGTTGCATATAGTGGGATTTCCTTTTTTAAGGCTAAATAATATTCCATTGTATGTATATACCACATTTTCTTCATCCCTTTATCTGTCAATGGACATTTAACTGTTTCCCCATATTGACTATTGCAAATAATGCTTCACTGAATATGGGAGTGGAGTTTGTGTATGGCCTTGTATTTTTAAGTGAAAGATAGATTGTCCCAAATTATTCCAAGGATGGATTCACTAGCACATAAGCCATTTCCAATTTAGATACTTACTATGTGCATAATAACACTGTGTAATGAAGCTAGCACCTTATAAGTAATCCAAGAGGAAGCTTTTCAGCTGATCCCAGAAGGAAACACACACATGCACACACATGTACATGCACACCATACACACATGTGCACACACATGTGACCCATATATGCACACAAAAGAAATAACGATAGTTTTTCCTCTTAACTAGATTTAAAGCAAGAGGAGGAGGGCGAAGGATGAAGAGGGAGAAAGAGAAAACCGATTCATCTCTTTTTCTGAATTCAGTATTAGAAATACTATCAGAAATTATAGGTGTGGCCAACTTTTTTGATAGAACTATTACTATTTCTGACTATCCATTAATCTGGGTTTATGTGACAGCTAGGAACTAAAGGAAAAAGATAAAGTCAAGTCATATAACTTGATATCTGGTATTGTGATCCCTCCAACTTTTTTATTCTTTCTCGATATTGTGGAGGCTATTTGGGGTCTTTTTTGGTTCCATATAAATTTTTGGAGTATTTCTAGTTCTGTAAAATATGCTATTGATGTTTAAATAGAGATTGCATTGAATCTATAGATTGCTTTGGGTAGTATGGACATTTTAATGATGTTCATTCTGCCAACCCATGAACACTATAAACAAAACAGCCTGGAACTGGCACAAGAACAAGCATATCGATCAGTGGAACAGAACAGAGTACCCCAGAAATCAAGCCAAGCCATTATGCTCAATTAATATTTGACAAGGGGGCAAAAGCGTACAGTGGAATTAAGACAGCCTCTTCAATAAATGGCGTTGGAAGAATTTGACAGATACATGTAAAAAAATAAAACTAGACCACTAACATCATACACAAGAATAAACTCAAAATGGATCAAAGACTTAAGTGTAAGTTGTGAAACCACAAAAATCCTAGAAGAAACCATAGGCAGCAAAATCTCAGACATCTCGCATAGCAATATGTTTACCAATACATCTCCTAGGGCTAGAGAAACTAAGGAGAAAAACAAATGAGACTACATCAAAATAAAAAGCTTCTGCACAGCAAAATAAACCATCAGCAAAACAAAAAGGTAGCCCACTGTATGGGAGAACATATTTGGCAATGATACATCTGATAAGGGGTAAATATCCAAAATATATAAGGAACTCATACAACCTAACAAAAGGAAGACAAACAATCCAATTAAAAATGAGCAAAGCACCTAAATAGACACTTCTCCAGAGTAGACATACAGATGGCCAAAAGCCATATGAAAAATGCTCAAAGTCACTAATCATCAGAGAGACACAAATTAAAACAACAATGAGGTATCATCTCACACCTATCAGAATGGCTACCATCAACAAATGACAAATGCTGGCAAGGAGAAAGAGAAAAGAGAACCCTAGTACACTGATGGTGGGAATGAAGACTGGTATAATCACTATGGGAAACAGTATGGCATTTCCTCAAAAATTAAATATGGAACTCCCATTTGACCCAGTGACCCCACGTCTAGGGATATATCCTAAGAAACCCAAAGCATCAATCAGAAAGAGTGTATGCACCCCTATGTTCATAGCAGCACAATTTATAATAAGTTCTGGAAATAGCCCTAGTGCCCATCGTAGACAAGTGGATAAAAAAGCTGTGGTACATTGATATCATGGAATACATGTAAAAATGAAGGATCTCTTACCTTTTGAGACAGCATGGAGAAACCTGGAGAGTATTATGTTAACCGAAATAAGCCAGTTAGAGAAAGACAAGTATCACATGATCTCACTCATATGTGGAATCTAAAGAACAAAATAAACTGATGAACAAAATAGATCCAGACACAGAAACATGGACAGACTGTCGAATATCAGAGGGAAAGCAGGGGTGTGTGGGTGAATGGGAAGAGATTAATCATAAACGTATATGCATGTATGCATAACCCATGGACACAGATCATAGTGTGGTGAAGGCCTAGCGTCGGGGTGGATGCGGGCTAGAAGGGGTCAATGAGAGAAAATAAAAAGGGGACATCTATAATACTTTCAACAAAAGATAAATTAAAAAAAAAAGTGAAGTCAGTTCTATTCATATGATGCCACACAGTGACTTTACCTGCTTCCTTCGAATCCCCTGTTCTCAGTATTTTGTACTCGGTGGACTGTTTCTTGGCATGTGTGGATACAAGTTCGGATGCAGGGTTGGTTTGAAAGCTTAGCTGTTGACAAGCATCCTCACGCCAGGCTCCTGGAAGCCAGATTGCTGTGTTGGCCACAACTTTGAGCCAAGACCTGTTACATGCTTCACTGGTTGAAATTCTGTTCCAGTTCCCTTTTATGAGATTTTTCCTTCCCTATTTTTGATGTTAATTGAAAGAAAGGTAAACCTTTTATGGATGACAAGTTGGGAAAATTATTTAAAGAAAATGAATGAAGTGGTTTCTAGCAGATTACTGTACAACTCCATTAATTTCTAATTTTTTTCTGGCATTCGACATGCCATGATTATCATCTGATTTTATTAAGCAATCAGTGCTGTTTGATTTTTGCAAAATCTAAAGCTGTTCTTTTTCTTTTCTCTTTTATTTATTTATTTTTTTAAGCATACTACTTCTAATCTGGTCCTGGCCTGAGTTGGTCTTTGCATTTCAATAAGAGCAATCTCTTGATTAGTTGTATTTTCCACTGTATCCATTCTTAATAGTGTTAATGTAAAAACATTCAAACCTATAAAGAATTTTTGTGGATTTATTTGAGCCACAATGTCAGCAATGGCCGGGAAGCAGAATCTCAAGGTATTGGGACAATGCTCCGGAGAATGGTGGGTTTTCATCTATTTTTATACATTGCAATCAAAGGAGGAGACTAGGTGGGTTACATGAAATCCACTGGTAATAGATTAGAGAGATGGGAGAAAGCAAAGCAGGGAAACCTCTGGGATTGGATAAAAAGTAAAATGATAGACACATACTTAGGCGGGTGCAGGGGAGTTAACAGTCAACAATTAACATGGTAACGATAACAATGAAGGAATTTATGGTCTCCTATCCTGGTGCCCAAGGCATTTGGTTGTGGCCAGAGGAGTCTGGAGAAAAGGGAAGTTACAAGTTACCCTGACATTTCAAGGATATGTTATCATAGATGCAAAAAGACAATAGGCTCAGTTAAGGTAAAGCCTAGTCAGGGGAGATACCAGCCTAGGAGGTGACTACACAGCAAAACTGCTTTTAGTTAAAATTTCATTTCAGACCGTTCTCTGTGGTTACTTTAGGTCTTTGATTTTGCAAGATTGCCACACAGGCCTGCCCTGAGCTTGTCAGGTTAGCATGTGGCCCCTTTCGTCCACACAACAGTTTTACATTTAACCCTGAATTCCTTTTCTTCTACTTAGGGTACAAATCCATATCTAGTATTACAACAGAGGGGAAATGAGACTTCTTTTGACAACTTGCAAAACCACCCCAGTTAAGCAGACCTGGCTAACAGCAAAATAATGAATTTAATTTTTGAAAATTCCTTTTCTTTCCATTTTATCTATTTTCCAGGTTCACTGTCCTTATCCACCGAATGTCCACTGTGTCCATGTGCCTGCTAGGAGCCTTTTACATCTCTCTCTAAGATACTTTTATCAACCTCCTCTCCCCTCCCCTATTCTAGCATTAACCAAACAAACTCTAGGGAAGAAATTATCTAAATTAAAATAAATTACACTTTGGTATAAGAGAATAAGTGGTTGATAGGCTTAATATTGTTATCTTCCCAGGATAGTTTGCCTTGCAACGAAAAATTAGTTCTTATTCAAACTAAATAAAGAGGAAGTAGGAGGTAAATAGCCTTAATAGAAAGAGCTTGAGGATTTGGAAACAAGAATAGCTGAGTAGTCATTGAGCCCCATTTATTCTTTCTTTCTCCTCTCTAAAAATGTTTCACAATGAGTGCTTTTCAGGAATCTAGCCATGATTAAATTAGATAATGTTTGTATAACTCCAAGTATAGTGTCTGACATAAAATAGCAGTTAATAAATAACATAAGAAATTAGCACTTAGAAATGGTGTACCTTTAAGTATGATGGCAAAGGAAAATATTTTTGAACAGCAGATCTTAGTTGTTTTCATGTTTTATTCATACTATTCTTCAAATCTCCCTTGCTTTTTTTTGGAAAGATATTTATAGGAATTCAGGAGCCAAATTTACTGAGGCCTTTTCTTTATAGCTTTCACAAATGCTTTTGCTCATAGCTTGTAGAGTGGGTCTTATGAATTTACTCACCTAGATGCAGGTTAAATGTCAACATGAGACTAACTTTATTATATGTAATCAGAGAACATCTGAGTAAGCCAGGGTGCAGCTCCCCCTATCTTCCGCTGCCCTGTGAGTGGCTTCCTCCTGCACCCCTGCCATGGCCACTTTGCACATTTAAGCAGGGTCATAAGTGAGGGCACACATGGCTCACACCTTCCTCCATAAGGAAAATCCATTTTCATCTCCAAATAAAAGAGTGGATGGTGGTGAAGGTCAGCATGTGAGCCCAATTTTCCCTTTGGTTTGTGGCTCATAGAGAAACAAGGCCGCACAGATAGGAGGCAACATACTGACAACTTTTAAAGTCTGAACTCTCAGAGGCAGACACTAATAACATAATGGAAATGTGTTGTTCTCTGGCCCTACTTTATTTTCCTTTTTTATTTTTTTCCTTTTTTGTCAGAATGTAGTTTAGGAAGAGTGTTACATCACTGGGTGGCAGGCCCCCTGCATCCTTTGGAAAACAATAATGTTAAAACTTCAGCTCAAATCCTCACATTTCATACTACTCTACCCTTTCTTTATATGGAATCATCTGCTTAGTAATGAAATTTGATGCATGAAGTTTCTGAATAAAAATATTTACTAGTAAATAAACTGAACAATAGCATGACTTTTTTTCCCCAAGAGAAATTAATCTTCCTGCCTTGAGGCATGAAGAGAGGGCATTCATTATTCAATTTTAAAGCTGTGGTTAACAGAAAGTTACTAATTTAATCTTGGCTATTGAAATTAGATTAAAAATTATTAATCTAATTCAGAGCCTTATTAACTAGAGCATAGTAAGCTGAATGTAATGAATGGCATATTCTCTGATGATCGGATCCCTATATTTCCTTAATATCTTTATTTTGCACCCAAGAATACAATAGATGAATATTCATAAGATATAGGAGAGTGGATCATATCAACTAAAAATATTCCTTAAAATTTACCGTTTAAAAAATAAAATTGGTCCTCTTGTCACTTTTTAATATGTCATTATTTTTGAAAGTTAAGTCCAGCAAAAAATAAGGTTAGTACTTAGTTGAGATCCTGTATATTGTGGTTTTATTCTGTACTCTAATAAAAAATGAATCTGTGATGATGTGACATATGGATAGTGAATGCAGTCTGTCTCCTTAACTCTCTGCCCTTTTTAAGGATCTAGTTTAGCAGACACAGGCCATATGGTCACCTCATTTTTCTAGGAAGCATTTATTAAACCACTTGACCATCCCTGCCCAGTACCTCCTTACTCGTCCTGCATGTTTTTATTACCTGGTATCTACTTTTAACTTTTTAAGCTCTATGTTGCTTCCATAATCATTTTTGTAGCTACCATTTATTATACCAAGAGAAGGTTGAACCCCTCTAGCTTTGTAACCATGGCTTTTATGATCTGGTGCTACACCTCTGTGAACGATCTTTTGCCAGTTATCTAAAATTTCATTCAAATCTCCTTTCTTTCCCACAAACAGGGGACTTTGTTTAATCCTCATCCTGTCCACCCAATCCATTTCTCTATTCTCTGCTTTGTAACTTCCATCATTAATACCATGCTTATGTCACCTTCTCCAGCATTGCTGCTCTAATTACCATCTCCAACCCAAACCACACCCAGTGTTGCTTTGCATTGTGCAGACACTGGGGTACACTCTATCCCTCATCGCTTACATTAATGTAATGATTGGTTGGTTTGTTTTTGTCTCTCTATATGTGGTAGTGCTAAGTACTGTGTAATCAAAATGTTAATTCAGCCAATTAGTAATCTTTTCTATTTAGTAATGCATGAGGGAATGCATAAAAGCTTCAATGAATATACCATTTCAAATTCAATAATGACCCACAGAATAAATGGAAGATATAATACTTACCATGTCCAGACAGTAAGACAACAGGCCCTTAGCCTTGCCTTCTTTATTTTCCTTAGAAGTTGCTGCCTTCTGATGCCCAGCTATTATATCCACTTTTCCCACTTGAACACTTTTCCTGGTTTGGTGTTGGTAGGAAATTCAATCATCCTCCCTCCCTTAATCTTTCATTCATAATAATTCCAAAATCCACGAAGTTTCACCCTGAGGTTTATTTACTCCCTCTGCTTTCAGAGAAGTGTTCTTTTCCACATAAATAGGGTCAAACATTCAACCTCTAGAGTGAGTAAGTTAATAATTTAAAAGATCTGAAATTCAGTTCTCAATAACCACCCAGTGATGGGTTTAAGAGCCTGCCTACGGGTTCTGAGAGCCCAACTGCCTGCTAACCTATCCAAATACCCCTGACCCCATAGCCTCTGAACAGTGTGTGTGTGTGTGTGTGTGTGTGTGTGTGTGTGTGTGTTGGGGGGGCGGGGGTATGAAACTAAAAGAGACTATGCACATGGTTCCTAACAGAACTATTGTTCTAAATATATCTTTGATATTGATATATGGACAAATATATATCTATCAACTTTTAAATGGTACATTTTGACACAACTTATAAATAAAATTAAAGTTCTACTCTGTTGTAAGCTTACTACATTCATTTGCAAATTTTATTTTTACTCAATTTTATATATATATATATATATATATATATATATTAGAGAAATATGCCAATTAGCTGGGATGCTGTAACGGGTCAACCAGACAGGAGGAGGTTGCACGTGCAGCATCAGGGGCGGGGTGGCAGGGGCCTCCGCGTGCCTGCGCTGGGGGAGGGCCTGATCAGCATTGGCTGGGGCTGCTTCAAGGTCCAGAGAGAGGGGCAGGGACAGACCAGCAGCGGCCACAGCTGCTGTGGGGCCCAAAGAGCATGGCAAGACCGGACCGGCAACTTAAGGGTCGGCGGCACTGTGCTATCGCGCGCTGGGCTCCTAGTATTAAATAAAATCGAGTTTTCATTCCAGTGACTAGCACTTCAATTTAGACTTAATTATTTGCACGTTACTTGTTTTACTCTTATTTTTTAATACATTATGTGCCCAAAAGATATAGTTTGAGTCTTTGAAATTTGACAAGTAGAGATCAATGTTATTTTTCTTACTATTGCCAAAAAAGACTTTCAAGCTCAGTTAATGAGCCTCCTCATCTTGCAATAATGCATGGATTCCAGGCCCAGTGCTCTCAGGTGACTTGTACAGCCAAAGAATGATGGATTTGGACTAGAAGCTGGTCTCCTGATAACCACATCAATGCTCCTTTCACTCCAGCTAATCTAGGTATGTCTCCTCTCACATTTTAAAGATAAACTTAAATCTAGATATGTTACTCAGGGCTCTCCGTCAAAATTGTGTCCCTTCCCACTTATGGGCCCATTTTCTACATATCTGAGTCCTTTCTGTTCTGTAGTTTTCCTTATACTCTAGCTTTTATTATGTGCAGAAATAAAAATTAAAGCAATTATGTGGATAATTCAGACCCATCTTTCTGGCTCAACAGCAAAGATCCAATAGCAAAGATCTAGATAGTATGGATGTTCACATTCAGGCAGATGACTGAGTTCTCATTTTGGTATAACATGTGCCACAGTTTGTTCTTTAAAGTCCTTGGGCCTAGAGCAGGGGTGGGCAAACTTTTTAACTCGAGGGCCACAATGGGTTCTTAAACTGGACCGGAGGGCCGGAACAAAAGCATGGATGGAGTGTTTGTGTGAACTAATATAAATTCAAAGTAAACATCATTACATAAAAGGGTACGGTCTTTTTTTTTTTTTAGTTTTATTCATTTCCAAAGGGCCGGATCCGGCCTGCGGGCCGTAGTTTGCCCACGACTGGCCTAGAGTTTCCACACCAACACAGAAGCTGAGGCAAATCAGAAAGGTCTAACGTCTTGCTTCTCATCTCTGTCACTTACTACCAGTGCAACCCTGAGGGTCACTCACAGTCTCCGAAGTTGCTTTTTAAATCTGTATGCTAATATGTATTTCTGAGGGTTTCTGGGCGGACTAAAGACAATATGTGCACATTAACTAATTTAGAATCTAACATTCAGTAAGCACTCATTGATATGTATTATTTTTTATACACATGTGAATAAAATATATCACAGAAATTTAAGCATTTTAGCACACATGATGAGTGCATATTATATAATCCAGTAGGTCCATTGCTCAGTGCCTTGTTATAGGCTGGCCTAGAGCCTCGGACATGATGGTCACACAAGAAAGGATTATTGACAATGTGCATTGTGACTGGAAGCTTAGTACCTTTCAGGTTTTGTGGCTTTTTATGTTATAAAGAAAAAAACCAGGAACATTTTCCAGTTTTGTTAGATTTGTATGATTAAGCACTGTAGTGCCTCACACGGGGTAGAATAAACCGTTTGGCAGTGACAGTTAACATTTAGAATCACACTGAATTGTGACATTTACTTTAAAAGGTCAGTTCTATCAGGGAAGTATACTGCTTTGCCTAGCACCCTTCCCAAAATCATAGTACCAAGGATTCGCTACAGCCATCCTTTTGCAATTGGATACCACCAATGCAAAGAAAATGTGTCTCTTTAATCAACATTGATGGGTATCCACATACTGAAAAGAGGAGATTCCACCAAGGGGTGGGGGACGGGACCTGTCTTAGTAGACTATGGTATCTCTCTTCCCGCAAAGTATTTGCAGTAAATGCAAGGCCAGGAAGTATAGAACGATGCATGAATTCATTCCTAAATTAGAGTTCTACACCCATCTCTTAAAAAAAACCCACAAAAAATTCGGTAAAAGTATTTTATTAAAGTGTTCAAAATATGTAATTGCAAAAAGTTTTTATTGGGTTTGACTCTATGACATATTATGAAAATGCATCCATGTCTCACTTCACTTTGCTTTACTTACATTAGTTGATACCTCTTTAGATGGCTTCAGAGAGGGGAAACTTGCCTTGAGGTGGAATAGAACTTAAGAGTCTCACTTTCTCCCCCCTACACAGAGGAAGGGGTCCTGGGTGCATTACGCTATGATTATACTTATAGGAACTACTCAAGCAATGCGCACTTAATTCAAGATTTCCTTGAGAAAATTGCCTATGATTTACTCCTCTAATTGTGGGTTAGCAAGGAAATTAATATCTCCGAAGCCACAGAAGAGCAGAGGTAAGTTAAATTTAGCTGCTAATTGTGAGGGTAGTTCTAGAAATCTAAGCAGGGCATTCCCTTAGTGAAGAGTGTTGAGCTTCCCCTGAATGCACTGAAGTGCTTTGGCAGCTGTAGTCTGGCTAATGAGTGGAGTGATTTAAACAGGAAAGCATTAAATGGACACTGATGATCAATCACAGGCTAAAAGTGTTGATTTGTTGGCTCTCAGTGCTTATCCTAAGCCTAAATACTATAAGAAACTCATAAACCAATAAATGATGCAGAGTGAAACATTTTAGTATAATCTGAAAATATATTGGATAATAAAACCAATGATGATGAACTCAAGTTCTAGGCATTGGGGACAGAATCCTTGTAGTCACTATGCTTCCGACACTAGTGTTCTTTCGTCATAATGATTGAGGGAAAAGGCAGCAGTGCTGGGGGAGCCATTGGACCACACTGCAGGTCTGACCCTGAGCAAAGGGGAGAGGAGAGGAAGGGAGGTTGGTGCGGACATCTTAGAAAGCAGTGGTAGGGAAATCCTGCAAGGTCAGGAGAGTCCTCGCGCCAAATCTACCTGTCAGGGTAGTCCCCCATTTCCCAGGAACCGGTCTGCTCAGTGTCCCCGCCACAATCATTCATAGGCCAGAGCAGCCGTGGGAAACATGGCTTCGGTGCAAACACACGGAAGGATTCCTGAGTTCAGCAGTGTGTGGTGCTGAGAGACCCATTCTCATGACCACCACAAGTGGTCCTTTCCAAACTTTATGAGCATACAAATCGCTTACACATTTTCATTGAAATGCATGCTCTGATTCAGTAGCTCATCAGAGGGACCTGAGTGTCTGCAGCTCCATAGGATCCCGGGAACTGCGTAAGCCCCTGGGCAAGGACCATGCGTTGGGTTACAGGGGTAGATGGCACTCAGTGGTTGATCAGTCTACCATAGTGGGTCCATTACTTCTCCATCCACTGGCAATCAGGGAAGTCCAGTTCATAGAACTTGTGTACCAGACCGATATGTAGGCTGTTGTCCAGTCTATAGAGGACTGCTATGTGTCACGTGATCATCCAGGAACCAATAATATGTAACCAGCTTTGTGAAATAAGGTACAAAGTATGGTAACCTTGCATAATAAGTAGCCATACATATGTGTGCTTTCTAATCCTGCTCACCCAAGGATATGTTTATTGATTTTAGAGAGAAAAGCAGGGAGAGAGAGAGACAGAGAGAGAGACATCTCAATGTGAGAGAGAAACCTCAGTTGGTTCACTTCCCTACCAGGGAGGAACACACATTATCTTTTAAGTGTGTGAGGTGATGCTCCAACTAGTTGAACAACCCAGCAGGGGCAATAGCCAGTATTTTATCATTATTTTAAATATATTTTTATTGATTTCAGAGATGAAGAAAGGAGGAGAAAGAGATAAAAACATCAATGATAAGAGAAAATCATTGATTGACTGCCTCCTGCACATCCCCTACTGGGGATCAAGCCCACAACCCAGGCGCATGTGCCCTAACTGGGAATCGAACCATGACCTCCTGGTTCATAGGTTGATGCTCAACCACTGAGTCATGCTGGCTGGGCAATAGCCAGTGTTTTAAAAACACTGTGCATTAATAGAAAATTGGAGCTACAGTAAGGCCAATAGATCAAGAGATGACTGCTATTGAAAAGATAATTTGTTGCTCATAGGTCCCAAGAGCAGAACACACCATGCAACCCAGGGCCACACTGGAAAGCACTAGGGTTGGCACGAGGCGGGGTGAGGGGGGAGAGGTGGGGGGAGGGGGGAACTGGGCAAGAGCCTTTACTGTGATTTCCACAGGAAGGAATGAGTGAGGCAAGGTAAGCATGCTTGGGACTGGCTAGTTGGAATCATTTCAGCAGGCTCTGGGGCACCGGAGCTGTCTTTTACCTGGCCCTAGGGCAGTGATGGCGAACCTATGACACTCATTTTTTTTGGTTGATTTTTCTTTGTTAAATGGCATTTAAATATATAAAATAAATATCAAAAATATAAGTCTTTGTTTTACTATGGTTGCAAATATCAAAAAATTTCTATATGTGACACAGCACCAGAGTTAAGTTAGGGTTTTTCAAAATGCTGACAAGCCAAGCTCAAAAGGTTCGCCATCACTGCTCTAGGGAATTAGGGCATGAGGATAGCAGCCCCGAGTGTGAGAGCCCGATAAAGAAGGTGGTTGGGATGTGGGCTCTGGATGGAGTGGTTTGTATTTAGAGAGAATTCCTCCTGAGGAGTGGCTGGGTTACATGACAGAGGCAGGAGGTCATGGCGAAGTGACTCAGGCATATACCATTAGGTTGTCCAAAACCAGGAATGTCTGTCATATGCATGCCAGGCAGATGTTCAAGTATCAGGTTTACAGAAACCAGAACGTGTTAATAGAGCCCGCAGCTGTTTCAGCAGCGACTTGTGGGCACACGCAGGCCTAGCTGCCTCTGTACCATGAGCATCATCACTTACTCCTGACGGGGACTTGCTCTAGAGTTCACGCCCTTTGGGAAATAATTTTCTAGTCAGAATAAGCATTTTCTTCCCTACTCCTGATTTTTTTAATACTTCTGGATAAGAACATATTAAAATCCTTATTTCTAAACTAGTGTCAGCCAATTAAGGTCACCCTTTTATTTCTCTAGGAAGACAGAGTCTCCTGGCCTTTGACTGCACTCCTTTCACCCATCGCTTTGTGGAGAGCAAAGGGGATGTGGACAGTCTTAGATAAAGGCTCAGGAGGGGGTTTCAAGAAAGCCCACAGACAGATGTGTCCGTTAGCATTTACCACCCAACAAGCTTCAGAGAGTGGACATCTTTCTCTCCCGAACTCTCTACAGCAGTGGTTCTCAACCTTCTGGCCCTTTAAATACAGTTCCTCATGTTGTGACCCAACCATAAAATTCTTTTCATTGCTACTTCATAACTGTATTGTTGCTACTGTTATGAATTGTAATGTAAATATCTGATATGCAGGATGGTCTTAGGCGACTCCTATGAAAGGGTAGTTCGACCGCCAAAGGGGTCGCGACCCACAGGTTGAGAACCGCTGCTCTATGGTATCATCCAGTATTCGAGGTTGGGGATGACCTCTTGATGAAGACCCAGTTGAATGGGCTTTAAACCTGTGTTGTCTGGGAATGTCTTAGAAGCTGCTGCAAGCCTGCCTGGCTGCCAGCTCAGGAGGCAGCTAATAGTAAAAATACAGAATACAGGAAGCAGAAAGGAGTCCCGCACAGCAAATTGAAAGAAAGTTGAATTGACAACCTAACACTCAGCAGCCAGCCGCTTGCAAGAAGTAACAATCACATAATTGATGTTTTCGGGAGAACATCTCGTTTACTTTAGCGTGACAATACAAACTCTGCTGGCAGACACCAGGAGCGGGCAGATATTTGGGAGGGCAGCACAATTCACAATTATATCCATGAGAGAAAAATAGACAGTCCCTCCAGGCACAGAGGATTCTCATTCATCCCAAATCTGGCCTGTTTGCCCACCGGCATTTGACAGCAAAGCTAGCCATGGGGAGGAAATGGCTTTCACTCCTGGGCCACGGAGTAATAGTCCTCCCTTCAGGCTTCTCTTCGATCCGCTGAAAATAGAGCCGCCTCCACACACAGTCCAAGCATGGCAGCCACAGGGAGGTCAAGTCACACGTTGCAGGGCTGGGATTTTCATAATATAAATCAGACAGAAAGTCCAACATCTCTACCTGTCGGCAACAGATTCCCCCGACTTTGGAATTCAGTGATTTGAAAATCCTGGAGTGAGGGTTGAGGGAATCAGCTCAGTGAGGCCGAGTCAGAACTGCTCTGTTACCAGTGAGCTCCGCCGCTTTCGGCCGTTGGCTTAGTCTCCATGAAGCCATAAATCCCCACTTCGTCCCTGGTGACTTTAATCAGGGCCCGAAATAGGTAATACATGGGCATGAAACTCCTTGAAAAGTTATAATTTCCCTTCACATTTGAAATAAGCTTCAAATCTGAATTCTTCTTGATATAATCAAACCCATTTTCCTTCATTTCATCCTTCCCTCACTTTCTTCCTTTTTTTTTTTTTTTCCTATGTTGGATGAAATAGATTGTATTACAAGATGGTTTGGTCTGGAAGCATTACTCCAGTCAATAAATTTTCTGCACAAATGGGCTTTAATTAATGGAGAGCAGTGCTGAAGAGCAGGGATTGTTGAAGCAGGCTCCCCGGCATTAAATCCCGTCATCCCAAAGAGGCCATGTAACCATGAAGAGGTTACTTCACGCTCATGTGCATCTGTTTCCTCATCTTTAAAATGAAAAAGAAGAAAAAACGATAATCGCATCTACTTCATGAGCTTTTTATAATAATGAATCAAGTGAATATTTACTAATCAATTAAAATAGTGACTGGTATAGAGTAATCGCTGTATTTGTTAAATAGCAATTAGGCACCCTAGTGAAAGTGTAATTTGAAAACTGATCAGTTGAACTGAGTTTAGATTTCAGTTGTTTGAAAGGAATAATTCTTTAAAGTGGTTTCATTCAACTGAATTTATAGGCATAAGTGTAGTCTCAGTACCGCCCTTGAACCTGGGCAAGGGGGCCCAGGGCCCTTCCTGGGACTGGGAGGTTGGAAGGCCCTGCTTCTAGAAAACACCCTGTGCCTTGAACCATCCAGGGTCAGCACGGCCTCCTGGGTGGAGTCCTGACTTGCACTTAGACCTGGGCCTACAGGGGAGCCTGTCTTGTTTTGCCTCAGGGTGGGTCCTCGCCATGGGGTTCCCTGTGGATCCCAGGGCTCGGCTCGCCCCTCTCCTGGGAAGCACGGCCAGGTCTGTTTCCTGAAAGGCAAACCTGGCAAGTGAGTCATTCCTGTCGATAGAACAGTATTTCTTTTTCAGAATCATATGAGATGAGGCTGCCAAAAAAGTGCTGACATTGATTTTGGAGGCCTCAGATTGCATATATAGACAGAAACACCACCAACAATGTTTGCCCAGGGCCGGCCACCTGTGACAGCCTGTGCAGCCTAGAGGCATCTTTCTCTCTGTGTGTATGTGGGTTTTCTTTTCTTTTGTGTGGCTTTATTTATGCACAATAACATCCAGCCATTCTATGTATATAGTGAGAATTTTGGCTGCTCCCCAAATCAAGTTTTAGAATATTTCCATTCACAGAATTTCCCTCCTGTTCATTTGTAGCCAGGCCTCTGGTTAGGTGCTTCTACTTTTATCATTGTTTTAGGTTTATGATTTATTTTATTATTAAATACTAGAGGCCAGGTGCACAAAAATTTGTGCACTCGGGGGGTGGGGGGAAGAGGGGTCCCCCAGCCCGGCCTGTGCCCTCTCGCAGTCTGGGACCCCTCGGGAGATAACGACCTGCTGGCTTAGGCCTGCTTCTGGGTGGCAGAGGGCAGGCCCAATCCCTAGGTGCAGCCCCTGGTCAGGCTTAGAGCAGGGCCAATTGGGGAGTTGGGGCGCCACCCCGTCATGCACAGAGCAGGGCGGATCGGGAGGTTGCTATGCCAGCCTCAGTCACACTCAGGGTAGGACCGATTGGGGGGGTGGGGCACCGCCCCCTGTCACACTCAAGGCAGGGTCAATGGGGAGGTTGTGGCGCCACCCCCTGTCACGCATAGATCAGGGCTGATCAGGGGGTTGGGGCACTGCCCCCTGTCACGCACAGAGCAGGGCCCATCAGGGGTGTTGGGGCTCCATACCCTGTCACTCACAGAGCAGGGCGGATTAGGGGGTTGAGAAGCTCCCCGCTGTCACTCACAGAGTAGGGCCGATAGGGGAGTTGGGGCACCACCCCCTGTCACAGAGCAGGGCAGATCAGGGGGTTGGGGCACTGCACCCTGTCACACTCAGGCCAGGGCCAATGGGGAGGTTATGGCTCTACCCTGTCACACACAGAGCAGGGCCCATGGGGGGGTGGGGTTGGGGCGCCTCACCCTGTCACACACAGAGCAGGGCCGATCAGGGGGTTGGTGGGCCGCATAGTGTCAAACACAGAGCCGCAGGGCAATCAGGGGATTGGGGAGCTCCCCCCTATCAGGCACAGAGCAGGGCAGATAGGGAGGTTGTGGCCCCACCCCCTGTCACACACAGGGCGATCAGGGGATTTGGGCGCTGCCCCCTGTCACGCTGATCCTGGTGCCGGGAGCCTTGCTGCTCCACTGATCCTGGTGATGGGAGGCATATTACCCTTTTACTATATAGGATAGAGGCCTGGTGCATGAGTAGGGGCTGGCTGGTTTGCCCTGAAGGGTGTCCTGGATCAGGGTGGGGGTCCCCACTGGGGTGCCTGGCCAGTCTGGGTGAGGGGCTGAGGGCTGTTTTCCAGAAGCGAGTGACTGAAGCTTCCAACTGCTCCTTGTTTTCTTCTTTTTTTTATTCTGGGCCAGCTTTAGCTCTGAGGCCTCGCTGCTGAAAACATCGATACAATGTTGCGGTCCGGCTGGCTGAAGCCTGGCTGAACGAAAGCTGGTTTCTGGGGTTTTGTTTAGCTTCTTATTTGCAACATAGTACATAGTTGCTTAGAGTTGCAGCTGAGAGGCCGGCAAGTGAGCCTCATGCTCGCTTCAGTGCCTGGCTGCCGGCCGCCATCTTGGCTGACAGTTAATTTGCATATACTCACTGATTAGCCAATGAAAAGGGTAGCAGTCGTACGCTAATTACCATGTTTCTCTTTTATTAGTGTAGATGATATTTCTGTCTTTAGTAATATTTCTTCTCTTAAAATCTGTTTTTTCCAGGAATAGTATAGCAATTCCAACTTGCTTCTATTTATTGTTTGGTTCATTTGACTTTTTCCATGCCTTTATTTTTCAATCTATTCATGTCTTTGAATTTAAACTGTTTGCTGTAGATATTATATAGTTGGAGTTTGATTTTTATTCATCTGAACATTATTCCTGTTTTGCATGTTTAGTAAATTTACACTTAATATAATAATTGATATGGCTAGATTGAGATATGGTATTTGGCTACTTGTTTTCTAATTCTCTCAATTATTATGTATTCCTCTATTCTTCTCTGTCCTCTTTTATCTATTTTAATGGCCATTTCACCCTCTCTATTGTCTTTTTCCTATATTTCTATACTCTTTTTAAAGTGATTTCTATAGGAATTATATCATCTTAATATAATACTAGAGGCCCGTTGCACAAAGATTCACGGAATAGGCCTTCCTTCCCCTGGCTGCTGGCACAGGTTTCCCTCCAGCACCAGGGACCCAGGCCTTTGGTCCAGCTGCAGCAGCGAGGCTTAGCTTCTCCGCTCGGGCCACAGCAGTGAGGCTTGGCTTCTCTGCTCAGGCCGCAGCAGAGAAGCCAAGCCTCTTCAGTCTTCAGTCCTATTCAATCTTTGCTCCTCGCCTGCATATGCAAATTAACCGCCATCTTTGTTGGGTTAATTTGCATACTCATCCTGATTGGCTGGTGGGCATAGCAGAGTGACACCAATTTGCATGTTTCTCTTTTATTAGTGTAGACAAGTTAACACTGACTTCTGATAAAATATAGGAACTTTGCACAAACATAGCTCCATTCCCCCATCCTTTTGTATTGCTGTCATCTATTTTACATTTTCATGCATTACAAACACCAAAATATAGTATTTTAAATTCTGCTTTACATAGTTCTAAGTCTCAAAGTGTTAAAAGAAAAAAATATATGTGTTTGTGTGTGTATTTTATATATTTAGCCCATACTCATTATTTCTGGTGCCCTTTATTTCTTCCAGTGTAGCTAACTTATTATTTTGTGTTATTTTTCTTCAGTCTGCAGGGCTTCTTTCAGTATGTTTTATAGTGAAGTTCTCCTAGGAACAAATTCTTTCTGGTTTTCTTTATTTTGGAAAAATCTTTATTTCACCTTCATTTTTGAAGAATGATTTTTTTCTGGATATAAAATTTTTTGTTGATTATTTTTTCTGTCAGTGCTTCAAATGGCATTCCAATGTCTCTGGGTTCCACTGTTTCTGAAGAGAATTCTTCCATTAATCATGTAGTTTTTCCTTTTTATATGATTGGTCATTTTTCAGTTACTGATTTCAAGATTTACTCGGTATTTTTTGGCTACCAGCAGTAGACTATCATATGTCTAGATGCAGTCTCATGTGAGTTTGTGAAGTTTGGGGTTTCTTGAGCTTCTTGGGTATATAGTTAATATTTTTTACTTACTTAGAAAATTTTGGTCATTATTTGTTAAAATATTTCCCTTCCCGTTTCTCTCTCTAATCTTTTCCTGAGACTGTTGAGTGTTATAATGCTTGATATCATATTACAAATCCCTGAAACTATGTTTATTCTCATAACTCTTTCTCTCTGTTCTTTGAATTGGGTATTGACCTATCCTCAAATTCATTTATTTGTTCATTCTTTCCATATTTCTTTAAATCTTTGGACAGACTTTTCTTTGATTATATTATCCTTAAACTTGGGCATACTTACAATAGATTCTTTGTAGTTTGTCTGCTACTTCTATTCTGGGTCAATTTCTATTGGACATGTTATCCCTGTGCATTGGTAACTTTCCTGTTTCTTTGCAGGCCTAGTAATTAATTACTTTGTAAGAAATTGGATAATGTAGATGATATGTTGTAGTTTCATTTATGTCGGTTTTATTTTTACTGGTGGTTGTTGTGCTGTTTTAACAGGCAGTTAAATTCTTGGACTTAAATCTGTCTGCCCTGCAGTGTGTACGTAGTCTAATCTGTTCAGTGTCTGAGAGCCTGGTTCCCTTGTAGTTTCACGGTCAGCCAGCGACATATGCAAAGGCTACACTTACATTCCCCCATCCACTAAGGTGCTGTCTTCTGTTACTAAGCTCTGTGTCGGGTAACAAATGAACTCAAAGGAACGGCAAATCCTCGATTCTTCAAGACTCAACTTTTACCTGAACCCCTGGTGTTCCATACCTGAATGTGTAGTTTAAGACCAAGCCAGTGATGCATGGAGAGTTTATTATTTCAGTGCTTCTCTGTCTCCCTCATTGTTCACAGTTTCTCCCTTAAGCGGATGATGGATTTGCCACCTGCTCTGAACTGAGTCTGTAAACACCAATTGGTAAACGAAGGGATTTTGCCACTGGAACAGAGGAAAGTGACTGTGTCCAGCAAGATGCCACAAAACCACTATTCCAGTGGATGAACTAGCAGTTTGTCACAAATAAACAATTCTCAACTCATCACGTACCTTTGGTCATTTTTCAATGTCATCAAATAATGCTGACCGATTTTAAACTTGTCTGCAGGGTATAATCAGCCAGCTCTCTCAACAAGGTTTTATTAGAAGTAAAATTCTTTCATTTTATATTAAGTGTTTTCATAAATCATTCATGGAATTGTGTGTATTATACAAGTTTCTTTACTTTAAATGAGCCTTAGAGGGTTTTAAATGACCTTGAAATGGCTGTGATAAAAGACACCATGTATTTAAAGATTAATGTCATACAGGCACAATTGTAAATACATGTAGTAATTCATTTTATTTTCATAGCACTCCGACGAGGCAGTATTATTGTCCTCATTTTAGATGAGTAAGCTAAGAATAAGCAGGATAAATGACTTGCCTAAAATCACCCAGCTACTAAATTATGGAGCCAGAAGTCAAATTCAGGCAGTCTGGAATAGTCACCATTATATACAGTCTCTTATTTCATATCATTAAAAAGGCAAATCTAGGATCGTATCAGATGGTTTCAAGAATTGTTAATCATCGCCGAAACCGGTTTGGCTCAGTGGATAGAGCGTCGGCCTGCGGACTGAAAGGTCCCAGGTTCGATCCCGGTCAAGGGCATGTACCTGGGTTACGGGCACATCCCCAGTAGGAGATGTGCAGGAGGCAGCTGATCGTTGTTTCTCTCTCATCGATCTCTCTCTCCCTTCCTCTCTGTAAAAAATCAATAAAATATATTAAAAAAAAAAAAGAATTGTTAATCATCTTCTGATATTGGCTGAATTATAGTTTTAAAAAAAGGTGAAACTGCCCAAGCTACACCATTGAAAACCTCAGAATGGTGTACAACCCCTGACGCTTCCCAGTGTCTTCCTCATTCTTTTCCACACTAATGCACTCAGGTTTCTTTAAGCCATTTGGTTTGGGGCTTATTCGTCATATTTTTTAAACAATACTATCTATTTCTCTAACTCATCCCCCATACTTAGTACATTCAACCAGTTACATTATAATAAGCAGTAGGTTACATGGCAATTCTGCATGAATTTCTTTGAGGTCAGGAATTTGGGGGAGATGGGAAGTTTTGCTGCATCACTTCTCAGAAAGGGCATAATCAAGTGAGTGTTGAAAAATTGATGACTGCTCTAGGTTTTATGTTTTAATTGGAGGTGGAGGAAATGGAGAGTGTAGAATCCATCTTTACATAAAAATCAAGGCTTGACCGACGATAACATCTTCTAATAATTTATAGTTGAAAAAGCGTGATCCAAAACTGAACAGTAGGGGTAAATATATTGTGTACATTGTTAATTTCAAACTTACAATATACTTTACAAGTATATAGTCATATATTAAATCTAATACAAATCCTGTAATATAAATTTTACCACAAATAATTTAACTAACATAAGTACATGTTTTTTTTTTTTCATTAAGAATGATTTTCTTTGCCATCTGTCTTATACAAGGAACCCTAGAAAACAGATCCCGAGGCAGAGCTGGAGGAAATGAGGTGAGGGTTGTTCTGGAACCTGACACGTCAGCAGGCGTTGTCCAGACAAGGAGCAGAGTTTGCAGATGAGGCAGCGGTGGGTGTGGGAGTCTGTGTGATCGGAGCCTGACCTTGGGAGACAGGTGTTATCCTGAGGCAACCTGAGAGGCCATCAATTGTGCCAGACTCAAGAATTTGACTGTATCATTCCACTTGCCTTTATAAACTACAATTTTGTATTTCAAAGTGGTAATTTAGTTGTTTTCTATTTGTACGCCTCGCTATATACATTTATTTCTTTTGCTTCTCCTTTCTGTGACTGTGAATTAATGAATGCCTCACCGTTGACCTTGCATCTGCTCTTAGTGCTGATGGATATGACAGCATATGTGATAGATACCATATTGTATGTCACATCAAGAAAAGTCCATGGGGAATGACCACAGTGCCGCACAGTTCATCTGGAGACTTAAAAGGCAATGTTTGTTTCTTGTATTTTGCGGAGTTTTGTAAAATTATCATGTATGATTTCCAAATCAAAATACAACTGAAATTTTTATGACAAGTCTAAGTAGATAGTTCTTCACATTGAGTAATCAGGGTATCTGAGCTCAATAGAACTAGAGTCCCAAGTCTCGCTCTTTTATTTGGTATCCAGGTTCCCCTGAGCATGTCACTTTGCTTCTAAGCATCCTTTTCCTCATCTGTAATGTGGAAACAGCGATACGGCTTGAACAGTCCTGTCAGGTGTGTCTATCAGTTATTGCCCAGTAGGAAAATCAACACCAGTCAGGTATGTAAGCCGGAGGGGGGACTTTGGGTAGGAATGTTCACGAAGTGTTCGAAGAGCTGGAGAAGACAGAGGGGAAGAAGGCATTACTCAGATGTCAGGGAGCTGCTGCCGTCTCTGGGCTGGGTGCCCAGAGAGCAATCTTGTCGCTAAGATTGTTAGAACCCTCAGCTTCTGGGCCCCTGAAACCACAGCCGGAGGCTGTGAGCAGGAGCTCTTGTCTCTGCCTTTGATGGAACTGCTGGCTGCTGCTTCTGAAATGCTTCATTACTGGAACTTGGGCTGTTGCTTATCTAAAATAAGACCCTTTTATTTCCAGCGTCTCGGTGGACCGGTCTATGCACTAGGCTGCTGCCGCTGCCACTGCAGGAGGGTTTGCCTGAGGCAGAATGTCTTCTTACTGATTTCCATTTTGGCATAAGTGTTTCTAAGCGACAGAATATAAGCAGAGACTTGCTAGCAAGGAAGCTTGAAAATAATAGTTTGCAGAGCTCTAGCCCGAGAAGTTTGAAGGTAAATATAGAAGAACAAGTGTGGGGCTGAAACTTAATAGGTAAATGTCTATAACACATTAAAAGGAAACAAAAATAAAGCATCTGTCAGAGATAGGGGTCTGTTTCATACATTCAGACCTTCTCAGAATGTTTTACAAATCTACTTAGACGTGTCTTCATAGAAACAGTTCATAAATACTTAAAATATAAAAAACAACTTTATTTTGTCCGTATGACTTCCTAAAGGAAACACATACCTCGGAGAATGAGTGATGTTGGGAAAAGAATATTGTAAGTTTTCAGTGCCTGTTACCACTTCCTTCCTGACAGAGCCCTGAGGAATGGAAAGCCATCTCCTGGACTTGGCGAGAGAGATGCTGAGAGAGAAAGAACCCCATTCAATACCCTTAATGGCCTAAAACACTTCCTATTATTTCACATTTGGGTGAAAAAAAATCCAAACTTGGAGTTAGGAGGCATTCCTGTTTTCATTGTTTTCTCCACTTGGTTGGTAACACACTAGTTAGCAGAGTGTGTCTTCTCTTCTCAGGAGAAAAATAAAAGTTAGAATTAGTTCAATCACATAAGGTCTTGCCTAGTTTTATTGTGTCACTCCATCAAAGGATGATACGGATCATAATGATGGTGGTGATGATAACTTGTAGAACTAATAGAATCTAATTGTGCAAGTTAACAGTTTCCTAGAGACTTAGATAGTAACTCTGTACATACACAATCATCATCATTAAGTGTGACACATCCCTATTCAACAGAGGAGTAAATTAGGTACTAGTAAGTGACCTAGTTACTTTGCTTATGTGAGGGTAGCTTAATACAACACTAAAACTAATTTCCAACTCTCCATTAAAGGCATAAGAGAAAGATGTCTGTAAATTCTAGACATATTTTGCGTCTGTAGTCTCCCTGGTGCGAACTCTTACAGTAGGCGCACTTGTAAGAATGCTAAGGTAATTTATTGCTTGATTTCATTTCCTAGGCCATTCACATGCTGTTCTTTGGTGTAAAGTGCTTTTATTTTCAGCATCGTTGTGGCATAGGATATGCACCAGGGAACCAATGAACATGGCGGTGCTTCATATTAAATCACAATTAGAGTCATTGCTTTCATAATTCTAGAGGGTGATGGAATTTATACAGAATTACATTGGATAATATAATATGTAGAAGGATCATGATTACTCCTCAAATGATCAGTACTTGGGCTTTATTACCATCTTCAAATTGTTTGAAAATTATGTCTCATGGTCTTTTAGGGGTGAAATCTGTGGTCAGATGGAGGTGAAATATTAGCAGTCCCTTTATTTCTAGTAATTTATCTGACCTGGGGCTGGGTTTGGGGTGCTTTCCCTGCTACCTGGCAGTGCCACTGGCACAGGTGAACATCACTACAGAGGTGAATAGCCTTTTGTGCATTGCCCATAGGATGGCATGTAATTTCTATGAATTCCTGGGTGAGAAGGAGCTGTTGTGGGATCTCAGGGCCTCATATAATGAGAATTTTACTGTTCTCATTGAATAGGTATTTTAGCCCAACTCATCCTCACAGCATCATTTTTAAAAACAGCAACCAGATATTTGCTGAGCAGTCACTGTGTGCCAGCCATTGTGCCATGTAGGAACTGTGACCACCAAAGTCAGTGATGCCATCATTGTCACTAAGAACCTTGCACTCTATTGGGTAGAGGGAGTATTCAATAGGTGAAGTATAACAGACCATGCAAAATGCAACACAGCTGTCTAAGGAAAGGAAGCCTGGAAGAGGCAGAGCACACTCACCAGTGCCTCTCTGCCTTCTCTTTTCACTTCTCCCCTCGCCCATGAATTCATGTCTCACTGGCAGATCTGATACACCAGACACAGTGGTTAGTGTTTCAGCCTGTTTGTTTCCTGTGATCAGAGTATGTGCGAGGAGGTGGACATGCCATCTGGCAAGGCTGCTTCTGGGAGAGCAGCAGCAGTAGAGAGGACGCTGGCATCTGCCTGGCTTTCGAGACTTCTCTGACAATCTCCCCCCTTAGGGCAGGGAGCTCCTTAGCATATGCCACCGTGCCACACAGCAGAGCAGTGATCGGGCGTCAGTGATAGGATGTCCCCACAGCAGGGCAGGCTCTGCTGGCACGTGTTCCTGAGACGTGAAGCAGCCTCACGCTAGGTCTGTGTTACTTCTTGTGCTCAGATCTCTCCTCTTGGGGGTCATCAAGCACAGCTCTGTGAGTCCTGGTTGGCCCTGAACTTTATAAACCTGAACAGCCTCCCTTTCTTCTGAATTCAGCCTGAGGACGGTATAGACTGGGCTGTCTTTTTCTGGGGTTTGGACCAGCTCAGATAAGCCACCTGTGGCGCAATAACCAAGACACCCCCATGGATGCCCTGCAGAAGCAGCATCTCAGTGTGAAAGAGCTAAGCTTAATGTCTAACTTTACTTGTTTCTTTTGAAATGTGAGTAAATTAATGTGTCTTAATTTGTTCACTTCAAAAACAGGATGAAAACAATGCAGAGATTCCAGAGTTGTGACTGCCTTGCGTACTTGGTCTTTTCCTCTGTGGTTAGTTTTTTGGGTTTGTTTCTTTTTGCCACGTAGAAAGTGATTGATGGATCTTTGTTGAAGGAATTGCGGGGGGGAAGGGGAGGGGGAAGAAAGCAATTTCCAGTGGCTTTTTCTTTACTTTTTTAGGTTAAGGGTGAGACGAGAATAAGGATGGGGCAAAGGTGGAGTTCCTCAGCAGTTAGAAACCTTAGGTACATCTCCTTTTGCTCTAGACCAGTGGTTCTCAACCTTGGCTGCACATTAGAATCACCTGGGAATCTTTTTAAAATCCTGATTTCTGGGCCTCGTCCTCTGGAAATTCTGTTTCTTTGTTACTAATGCTGTGGCCCCACCCCATAACAAAGAAACAGAATTTCCGGAGGACGAGGCCCAGAAATCAGCATTTTAAAAAGATTCCCAGGTGATTCTAATGTGCAGCCAAGGTTGAGAACCACTGCTCTAGACTTTCCACCCCTTTGTGTTATTTCATTGACATCGATATAAACCTGCTTCAGAGGACAAAGTTTTGTAGCAAAAACACTTGCTACTTGAATGAGGACAAAGCAGTTTTTGATTAGAAACCTCTCAACAGCCAGACGGAGTACTTAGAATTACGTGTTGTGATGCATTATGCACTTATTCCAGATAGATCATCCCAGCATTTAGACTGTCTATTACTACCATTTGTGCTGGCCAATTGCATGCAAACTAGTTGTTTATCTGTCCGATGGCATCTAGTTCATCTTTAAATATTCCTACCACATGGTAGTGGATGTTCCACCTGTTGGCTACTAAACTGACGTGTGTGTTTTGAATGAATGCCCCAGAGGTTTAGTGTCTGACATTGCAAATGCCACAATCCATGAGAGCTGCATGGACTGTATTTTTCTTAGGCCGATATAATGGTATAATTATTATTTCAGCGTCACAAATGTAGAAATGGACTGTGCGTCTGATCAGTGCTCTGATTTCTGATTTTAGGTGGCAGTTATTTTAATAGCCTTCTTTATCATTAATTGAAAGTTCAATTTTTGACACATTAATTTTATTTGCCGATAAAATCTTCAAATGTTATCCCTGTGTCCATGATATTATATTTCATGATTATCATATTTTCAAGGCCAGAAAGCTATATTTCTTCTTACCTTTGACGTTTCCCTTACTGTCTTAAATTATGGGTTTCAGGAGGTAGGATGCTTAGAAATTGAATGCAATCCCACATTTTCCTGAACCATTGTCAATTACTTGTGTGTGTTCACATAGAACAGGAAAGGTACAGGAAGAATTGATAGGATAAATACCATCATTTTCAAACTATGCTCTGGTAACTTTCCCATCTCACTCCGAAAATTTGTAAGAATGATTTGAAATACTGGGAGTGGGTGGCAGACACAGCTCGCTGCCTGCCCAATGATTGCCTGCTCAATAGCCACTCTTCCTGCCACTGCTGTTGTCATGCTCACAGAACTTAGTGTGCTCAGTCAATTATCCACCCAGCTTCCCTGCGTTCATCATGATGGCTCTAAGCTGGTCATGATTTTTTCATTCTGCTGTTTTCCTTCCTCTGTGACCTGGTTCTTGCAGTTTCTACTTACTGACCTCTGGAATACACTCTTCTCTTAAGCTGTAGGGTGGGACTCAGGCACCATCATTTTTTTTTTTTTTTAAGATCATCATATGATTCTAAATATGAGGTTGAAAACCACTACTATAGCATATCCTGAACAAATAAGTTCTCAACATATACCTCTTAGTTTAAAAAAATGCATTGAGGAGATTAATTTCATGTCAAGGTTGTTTCTATGGATTTTTCGCCATTAAAGTAGACTAATCAATTTCTGGATTTCACGCAACTCTATTTAGTCTACTAAGTGAAACTGCACATGTATTTACTGCATTGAAACCTGAACAGCAGCACCAACAGCTAGTCCTGATGCTATGAGCTTTGTAGCCTGCCAAAATGTCAAAAATTTGACATCAAAACCTCTGTGTAAAGGAAAGCGTTGAGATACTAATAGGATACTGAGTAAGCCACTGGAAAATACCAGCCCAGCCTGGAGAGGCTTTGCAGTTAGTTTAAGAGACATTGTCCAACTCATGAAGGCCCCTCATGTGGAACTGCCTCCTCGCCACCCCTGCCATGGGCCACTGGAAGTTCCTGCTTGGCTGGCGGAGCATTGAGCCCATGCTTGTTAGAGCTCTCTGTTTAGTTTTATTTCTCTCCTACTTACTACTGGTTTGGGGTCCAAGCTAGTTTGGAGTACCAGGTGCCTTATCACCTTCTCACACAGCCCAGTACAGAAACCTTTACAATTTTAATAGATGGTGGCTGCATCCCTGTTTATGTCAATAATTAAGGACAGAGACCATATACACACACACACACACACACAGTTTTAATATATTTTTATTGATTTCTGAGAGGTAGAGGGAGAGATAGAAACATCAGTGATGAGAGAGAATCATTGATCAGCTGCCTCCTTAGTGCCCCTCACTGGGGATTGAGCCTGTAACTGGGGTATGTGCCTTAACCAAGAATTGAATTGTGACCTCCTGGTTCATAGATTGATGCTCAACCACTGACCCAAGCCTGCTGGACCAAATATATATTTTTTTATTATGTCACATAGTTATATAGATTGTTAAATATTTTGAAAGCCATCACTGCTCTAAGACTTGTATCCCCTTGAATTATGGACAGCATTCTTGGGTAGTTTGCTTCTTTTTTTCATGTATATCAGCAACTGAATTGAAAACAGGAAGAGTTCATGCTTCATGTTTTGTGGGTTTGTTGGCTCGTCTTTTTGTGATTGTTTGTTGGCTTGAGTTTGACTTAATTTCCCCATATGCTTAGCACTCGGGTAGTAGGAAATTAATGTTTGTTGTTCAGTTAGGAGGTTCAAAGCACCAAGATTAGAAGGACCACACATGACTGTTATATTCACACTAGAGGCCTGATGTACAAAATTCGTGCAAGGGGCTCGGCCCCTGCTGCTGCTGTGGCTGCCTCTGCCTTGGACCCAACCCATCATGGCAGCCACCACTGCCTCTGCCGCCGCTGCCGCGGCTTCATCCAGAAGGTCGTCTGGAAGGATGTCTGGAAGGAGGTCCGGTCTAATTGGCGTATTACGCTTTTATTATTATAGATGAGCAGAATACTTTCAAGGGCTGGTATCTGAACATGGACTACTAAAGAGAAAATAAAAGACAGACCACGCACAAGCTCCAGGACTTTCTCTCACTGACCCAAGACATTCCAGTTTATTCTAACTCCTAACATCACAAAAGAGAACCACTACCCCAGATCATCGATGAGGCAGGAGCTTCCACTTCTTGGTAGCAGGAATATTTCCTAAATTTGATGGGATGCTTATCAGCATGTCTTTGGGGCACACATTTCACTAGGAAAACCCCTTTCCAAGAATTAGTTACGTATGCTTATTTATCCATTACCCAGGCATGTACATTTCTTCTCTCTTCTGTTGAAACTCCTAACTGCACTCAGGGA
Organism: Myotis yumanensis; assembly: GCF_028538775.1. Lineage (NCBI taxonomy): Eukaryota > Metazoa > Chordata > Mammalia > Chiroptera > Vespertilionidae > Myotis > Myotis yumanensis. Next base: position 73,714,882 of record NW_027223759.1, on the reverse strand, counting down.
TAAAGTTTAAATTATGCTGCCATTATGCGGCTTAAGTAGTGTTTTGCATTTGTAATTTGTGATGTTGATTGATGCAGGCCACACTTTGCAAACATAATAGTGTGATTTAATTTGTTGAAATATCATCAATAGGAAAATTTCATAATGTGCTACACTTGCAAATGAAAATGTTATAGTCAGAAAGTGTAGCGACTAATGGGAAGAAAAGCTGGTAAGCCAAGAGCTGCTGACAAGTTCACACATTTAAGTATTTAATGAGTCAGAGGGGTCTGCATAAGTAAGTGTCTATGTAGCCAAATTACTCCATCTGTTCCTAGCTCTTAGCATAGGCATACATCTCTATTTAGGCCTCACATAAAGCCAGCTTCACCGCCTCTGGGAAGTTGGTGCGCCAGCCCCTCGCCTCTTTAGTCTGTAGGTTCCTCTTCTCTTGCCCCTGGGGCTTTGTTTCCCACGCTGACACTTCAGCTGCAAGGTTTGCACATAGCCAGCCCCGCCCACCCTGACATCCATTTGGCCTTTCCTCTCCCTCCCTTCTCCTTCCTCTCCCCAGTGTCAGAGGGGCTACTGGGTGTCCCCTTCCTAATCCTTTCATCCAGGAGCCTGGAGAAAAGTCAACATTTTGAAAATAGAAAATATTCAGTTACCACATAATGTGACTGTTTATCATATGTTAATTTATTCAATTAACAATTCATATTTGCAAGACAGTGCTAGAACTATGACCTCAGTGAGTTGTTGGTTTATGGAGGAGGAAACTTATGTTCAGTTTAATTGGTGAATTAATTATTTTCTGTGCAATTTATTAAATTTATGATTATTGTACTAATACTTAGTACACTGATAAATGTTTTGAATAACGAGCTATTGAGCATAGTGGATATGTGTCAAAGAGCAGAAGTTCTCAACCTGTGGGTTGCAACCCCTTTGGGGATTGAAGGACCCTTTCACAGGGGTCTCCTAAGACCATTGGAAAACACATATATAATTACAGATTATTTTTGTGATTAATCACTATGCTTTAATTATGTTCAATTTTTAACAATGAAATTGGGTGTCACCACAACATGAGGAACTGTATTAAAGGGTCACGGCATTAGGATGGTTGAGAACCACTGTCATAGAGGCTTGAGTTGAAGTTTGAACAAACAGCTGATTGAAAATTAACACATACACTCAAAAGAACATACAATATCACCAAAGGGGAAAATTCCCAGGAATTTTGTACTGCTTTTCTAATCTAAAAGAAACCACCAAAGAGACAGATCAGGAAAACCTTCCATTTTCTTTAGAGAAATGAATGATTTTGGAAAGGGAATAAGAGGGTAGGAATTTCTAGAAGGAAGTACTGATTAAAGAATTAAAAGAACCAACTAGTGTACTTTGGCTGAAGAATTATTGTGGCTATATGTGCACACAAATTAGTTTAAAGTTTTTTTATGGGTATATATATATATATTTATGGATATATGTGTGTGTATATATATATATATATATATGGACTTGAATTTGACTGAACAGTGGATTATTTTGAAAACAAAATAACAAAATTCGGTTGTTTACAGAATAATTTTATTTTAATGGATTCAATCCATATTAACAAAGTAGTGCTGTAGAATCAGTGTGTGTGTGTGTGTGTGTGTGTGTGTGTGTAGAAATCATAAAATAAATTTTCATTTACTTTGGTGTTGTGTTATTCTAAGGAATAAGGAAATTTTTTTTAAAAAAAGTATTATCTAATTCAGAGGTGCAGAACCTTTTTTTCTGCCAAGGGCCACTTGGATATGTATACTATCATTCATGGGCCATACAAAATTATCAACTTAAAAAGTAGCCTGCTATATTTGATCAAACATTTAATTAACTCACCTCTAATGGCTTGGCAGGGCCAGACCAAAAGATTTCATGGGCCTCATAGGGTACACGGGCCAGACATTTCCCACCCCCTGGTGTGAGCTGAATTTATTTTGTCATAATTTATCATTTTTTCTTCAATATTATTTTGTATTAATTTAAGTTATACAGCATAGTGGCTAGGCTAGTGGTTGGCAAACCCATTAGTCAACAGAGCCAAATATCAACAGTAGAACGATTGAAATTTCTTTTGAGAGCCAAATTTTTTAAAGTTAAACTATGTAGGTAGGTACACTGTTATTAACTTAATTAGGGTACTCCTAAGGCTTAGGAAGAGCCACACTCAGGGGCCAAGGAGCCACATGTGGCTTGCGAGCCGCAGTTTGCCGACCACTGGGCTAGGCAATCAGATACTTTACAAAGTGTCCCCCTATATTTCCAGAACCCACCCATCACCACACATATTCTGTCATAATAATTTACAGCCACGCTCAGTTATCCTGCTGTTTTCTTTAGCTAAACACGGTGTATATTCTCTAGTGTTGCTGTCTTCAAGTTGAATCCCCCTGATTTGGTACCATGAATCCAATTTCATTTTGAAGAACCACGTTTCCCCTGCTTGCAGTCTGTGATGTGTGATGATGCTGACTCTGCTGGATCCAAAGTGAAAATTGGAGTCCCACGTGGAGACTCAGAAGACTGAGAAGTTCTGCTTTCAGAGGTTGACTCAGGAGGAGACGTAACCCAATAAGAACTACAAATAATCTTTAGCAGAGATTGCCGGGAAAATGTGCTGTTTCAATTGACTTGAACTTTGGAGGATATGAAGCTAGAGCCCTGGAGGGAGCCATCCTGCCTGCACCAGTGGCACTGAATGTGGAGATAAGCGATAGGGAGAGAGAAGTGTTTCTAGGGTCATATGTCAGTACCCAGGATCAAGTAATACCTGAAGCCTACCTTGGAATTTTTAACCATAAAAATCGATACATTTTCATTTTGCATTAATCACTTGGGCTGGTATTTGTTGTTTGCAGTAAGAACAATCCTGATACAAGCGAGTTGGATGCCTGTATTTTTAACCTTCGGTAATATCAAGTTCATGTTCAACGTTATTGTGCACAAGATTGAGGTCTGCTGTATTTCATTGCATACTTTGGAAGTTCCTTTGCAGTTACTCCAAAGGCAGCATGGTGTAGAATAAGGAATCAGGTGGCTTTTACTGCATACTCATCACATACGCGTGCTGTAAAGCTGAGCTTGTCATTCACCTCTCTGAGCCCTGTTTCTCCTCGGTTAGAAACAGCGATGACCACCTCATGGTATTTTTATGAGGTTTAATTGGGCTACTATGTTATGTAACAAGAGAAGAGTGATGTCTGGTGGAATCTTGTGAATCAAACAAAATATATATTCAGTGCCGTGTGCTTACTTCTAAGTGCCCTAACAGATTACTCAGATAGGTTCTTTTTCTATGCAAGAATAGTAGCAACAGCCTGGTCAGCGTGGCTCAGTGATTGAACATCGAGGTCACTGTTCAATTCCCAGTCATGGCACAGGCCCAGGCTGCTAGCTCAATCCAAGTGTGGGGCAAGCAGGAGGCAGCTGATCAATGATTCTATCTCATCAATGAAGTTTCTATCTCTTACTCCCTCTCCTTTCCTCTCTGAAATCAATAAAAAATAAACTTGTAAAAAAAGAATAGCAACTAACTAACTAAAGAAGCTGTTTATAATCATTACCGACAGCCCTTGCCCGACCTGAGGCGGCAGCCTCTGGCAGTGGAGGATGGACTCCCCAGCTTAATCCAGCCCACACTGCCTATTGCATCACCCCCTTCCACAGGGCATTTCTCAACATTCCTGAGGGCATGCAGCATCAGAAGCACCAGAGATGTTACAAATACACATTCCTGGACTTCACTGTGGACCTACTTTAGTAGAATCCTTAGGAGTTTCTGAACCACACACTGAAGTGTGACCTGGCCTGTAGCATAAGGACCTCGCTAATGGGGATGGTACACAAAGTACCGGAGTGTCTTCACTTTCCGACTCCTCTTTCTGCCATGTAGTTCTTCCTCCACCCTCCATGTTCCAGCCACACCAAAATCCCTGGCACTTCTTAAGCAAATAGTGGTCTTCCAGTCACTGAAGGTGTCATACATGCAGTTATTTTTACCTGAAAATCTGTCTCTTCACTTACTATTAAGTTCCTACTTATCTCCAGTGATAGAGGTGAAGTTAAATCTTCTAGGATTCCCCCACATTCATGAGCAGTTAGCCCTTTTTCTTTCTAAGACACTTTTCAAATTAATGAATTATTTGTTTTACATGACTGTCACCTGCCTCCCCTCCCTCTCTCCCTTCACTGGACTGCGAGCAATCAGATATGATCATTATGATTTAATGAGGCGCTGTGAATATATATATGTTTGTTGGCTAAATGAAAGAATGGTTGATTCCTTGTAATAGGCATTAGGGATACAATGACATACTGGCAAGTGGGGATTTTTAGTGCAATTGAGGGATTAGTTCCTTCACCTAAAATGTATTTAATAACATAAGGCCTGCAAGTGCTCAGGAAATAATGATTGTCCAAAAGATAAAGGATAAATAATTTCATTGTGCTTGACAGGGAGGGGGCTTCATAAAGAACGTAAGGTAAGAGTTGAGCTTTCAAGAAGAATAAACCAGCATTTGACAGGCAAGTGCAATGTAGAATGTTTAAGAAATCTGGATATTTTTAAGGAATTTTGAATTTTAAAAAAAGACATCCACAATGTACCTGTTCTTAGATAAAACATAGGAAACTTCAGAAATTCAAATGAAAGTCTAGGCTTTAGAGAGGGATATTTTTAAAAATCACTAACAGAATTAAGCTGTCCTTTAGATATCACACTATTTTTTTTTAATTTATTGAGTTTATTGGGGTACAGATTTCAAATGTTCAACTCAATAAAACATCATCTGCACACTGCATTGTGTGCCCATCACCCCAAGCAAAATACCTTTCTGTCCCCATTTTCCCCTCCTTTTCCCACTTCGCCTACCCCCACCCCCTCTCCCTCTGGCTATCAGCACTAATATATAACTAATTATATATGGTTTTATATATAATTTTTTGCTTAATCCCTTCACCTTTTTTTCATCCAGTCTTTCAAACAGCTGTCAGTCTGTTCCAATTAACCATGCCTCTCTATTTTGTTCTTGCCGTGGTAGAGATGAGGAGGGAGAACAGAGATGTGGGTTTGTAGTGTGGCCATCTATCTAGGAGGCAGTGCTCAGGGGAGTGTCCTGCCATGCATTTGAAATTTGAGTGAGAAGTGGATAATGATTCAATTAACATTAAGAGGATAGAGAGTGCCTTTTAAGAAAAATTAACTAGAAAGGAGCCTTTAAAATCTTTTTTACTTCTCCCTCTAAATATCGATAGTTAATTGAAAACCAGGTGCTGTTAGTAGCACATGTCCTGTAGTACACCTGGGAGAATTAGAGCTTAAAAGCCATGCAGATCTGTAGGGAAACATCAGCATCCTACTGATGCTCTTGCAGTCAGCTATAGACATGTGTCTACCCTTTCCAATAGTCCATTGTTGACTCATAGGTAAAGAAGTTCTAGGGACCCAAAATGAGTATGCCATGTACACAAACACAACCTTTGAACAGCATCATCCAAGCAAGTTTCGAGGATCTCATACAGGCTATTTTCACATATTCTGCTCCCAAATGGTTTCATGTTAAAAGAAGTTTAAAAAACATGAATTTTAACAAAACTTAAACCTACTATTAGGAAATCTCAGAACTTTGGACTTAAATGTTCACTCTGAAAGAAAGAGTGTATATATATATACACACATATATACTGGGTGTCCCAAAAAATGTAAACACACTTTAACAGCTGATTCTATTACATTTTGAAAATGAAATGTATTTTAATAAACACTTCTATTATAATTATTCAAAGTGTGTATACATTTTTGGGATACCTGTGCATATGGGTGGGTACCCACATGCACACTCACACGTGCGTGCACACACACGCACGTATGTATATATGCAATGTTTTAAAAGTATCTTTGATTATAGAACTTTATAAAAGCTGAACATTTCACAGATTTTCAGTCTTTTCTTTGACCATGAAGATGCTACAATATGATCTCTTAAACCATTCGTGAGATTTGCATGAGGATATTGCTGGCCATGGCGCCATCACCTACCAGGCCTCCCCATGTTTCTCCCTGAGAAGGTGCAGTATTCGTATTGTGGTCCTGGGAATGGTATCGCTGGAGCAGAACTGAAATCAGACTGACCTGTGATAGGAATGATACTTCCTGGACTTGGCAGATGACCCTCACATGACACGACAGAGCTTTAAGTCAACTTGGTCGTTGGTCTTGGTTGGATTATTATGCTGTTTTAGCATTAGGCTCTTTCCTTTTATTTACCAAGATGGGGAGATGAGCTACACTGTTGCAGGCAAAATTGGGGATCCAAAGATGCCACAGAAAGGGGAGTTCTGGTGATCAGTATTCACAGGCCTGATCTTAGGGGCCGGGATGCAGAAGCAGGACCCCGGGAGGCCTGGAAGGAGCAAACAGGGTTCTGTAAAGCACAAAGGCGATTGACGCATATGAGAACAGGAGCAGGACCGATCACCAGGCCCTCGGTGAGACAGGCTTGATCCCACAAGGAGTATATCCAGAGCTTGGTTATTGGAATCAGGATACTGAAGAGTGCAGGCACCAGTGATCTTGGATTATAACCAGCCAGACCCACCAGTTCTCTAATACCCAAACATGCCAAACTTGGGATAGATTTTCTCTCAGTACAAAGTGTTTTTGTAGCCTAAATCTTCCTCTTTTTAAGTGGTGGTTTATAGATTGCAAACGCATTATTTGCACAGCCAGAAAATAAAACAAAATCACAGTGAGCAAGCTAATTTTACTAGGGAAATATAGGCATCCTATCCCACAGCAGTAAGGCCTGAACTGGGGAGGCATGCGCCCCGCTCTCTTCTGAAAACAGTCCTTGACTGTATAATGTTTACACTACTGGGCTCTGAAGATCAAATGTCTCATCAAAGTAAAAGGCAGTGATGCCATTTAGATTTAATACTGAACCCAAGAAAGTATCCTAACACCGATGCCCTTGCCACATCACTTTGTTGGGAAAAGTGTGGTATGGGTATGATTCCAGTAAACAGTGACTTAGCACAGAGCCAGGCACCTAGGCTGAGGACTGTGCATGTGAAATTCAGGTCTTAAACACTCAGAATCCAGAAGCATTCTCACTTAATGGAAATTTTCCAAAAGCTTATGCCCATGTCTTATTTTCTGCTCTAGGGTTTTTGAAGCAATAAAGTTGCATGGAAATTCATATCATTATACCTATAATTACCTAATAATTGGTATAATTAACCAAGGCATCCCCTCAGAGGATACAACTGACCAGTTACACCTGCAGTAAGCTCATTTCAGGTGCAATTATATCTGCATGCAATTTTGTATACCTGCAGTTAACTGCAAGGGCTAAAGATGAACTTAAGACAAAGGAGCCTCTGTGATGATTTCCCCCTAATACTCATGGTGCTTTATACCACTGCCTAGTGTTTTGTGCTTAATTCAGCATCATTTTAAATTCTTAGTAGAGACAGTGTCTTGCTTGAGTGACATGGAGACTTCGGGTGAATTGTGGTATTATGCTCATGGAATATCAAGTAGATCTATGGGCAGAGAAATGAGCCTTATTCTAGAATTCACTGCCAAATAGTGATGGTTAAATCTCTATAAAATAAACTGAGTGTTCATTCTGAAAGAGCAAGGTGTATTTGGAAAGAAGAGCTTATTTTAATTATATTTTTGGAGTTGAATCTAAAGAAGTGAGATAGGGGCTCTGATTTACCAATTTAACTGCTTTGAATAATATTGAGGACACAGTAGGTGTTCAATAAATGTTTGATGATTGAATGAACAAGCCTTGCAATTACTTTAGGATCATTTTAAATTTGCATCTTGGGATATCATTAGAATCATCTTGATAAAATGTATTTTGCTAGTTTTTCTGCATATTGAATGCCAATAAAATAGATTTTTTTCTAAACACATAAAGCCATTACTAATTTTGCTCCTAAAAGAGAAATTCTAGATCTTTGATATTATAATCACTATTACTAATTATAAAAAAGGCAAAACTTTTAAATTAAGAAAAAAAATTATTCTAGATTATTCTGTTTCTATGTTTTATAACTAACTAAATTTCTATAAAACACAATTATAATCTAAATTATAATTTAGATTTAGTTTAATGGGATCCACAACTCTTCAGGGAAAATGAACATCTCTGAGGTAAGACTTCCTAGAACGTTAGAAATTACATGATTTGCTGTAAACAATTAAACTGTTTGATGAGGGGATAGAGACAAAATATGTTGCTCATATCCCTCAGAGTTTGTCTCAAGACACAGAGCATGGTTGTCTTTCTCCTTGCCTCTTTGTTTTCCTTTCTCACTCTGACTGTGCTCTTATCTGCAGGATTTTATTATCTCATTTGTGCTTTTTGATAGTGAGTCATTTAGAAACTTTACAATAAGTGAAAAGTCTATACACTAGCTACTTAGTGACTGCAAAGATAAAATCACAGTCATTGGGATAAATAATTCTGATGACAAATAATAAGTCAAAATAGTAGGTAAGTTGGGGTTTTGCTATAAGAATTTAATTCATACATCTTAAAATATTCAGGTGGGGAAGTGTGTATTTGACCTGTTTGCTCAGGTAAGATACATGCTCTAGCTATCTAATATATATATATTTTATATATCCGTATCTGATATTGATATTTATATATATATATATACATATCTATGTAATTTATCTTATATAATATACATATAATATAACAGTACTTATATATAAACTAGAGGCCCAATGTACAAAATTCATGCGAGGGGCTCAGCCCTCGCAGCCCCAGCTGCCTCGGCCTCGCAGCCCTGGCTTCATCTGGAAGGTCCTCCGGACAGTCATTCTGCTGTCAGGTCTAATTAGCATATTAGCTCTTTATTATATAGGCTACATGATACAAGTCTATGTAATCAAACAGCTTATTTTATTAACAGTGTAGCTTAAAAATATTAGATGGAAAATACCATATATACTTGTTTTACTTAACCCACCAAATAGCTTTTGGGTGTAGATAACTCTCTATTGCTAATTTAATTTCTTCAGAATACGAGATTCCTGACTCCTCATATTAGGAATGTTCTCATTCTTCACAACATGACTATCCAGAATCTTATTCCATAGGAAACAAGTAGAATAAAGAGTAAAACCTGCCATTCCTATACTAGTTAAATCTACCTCTTCTCTCTGTATTCACATGAAAATCAGCTTCATTGTCAAGTTATTTTATAACTTTCATATTTACCTTAATCCACTAACTCAATTAATTACTCATTCTTTATCTCAATACCCTACTTAAAAAAAAAAGATTTCTTGTTATTAGGCAATATAGCAAGAAGTTAAATAAAGTGACGAGAGCATTAGTTGTTGTTATTAGTTATTACTTTACCAGAGGCCCAGTGCACAAAATTCATGTACTGGTAGGGACCCTAGTGGCTGCCTGGTGCTGGCCGGGTACTCCCTGCCTTCCCCTGGCTGGCCCCACCCCCTGGTCGAGCTCCCAGAGGAACTCCAGGTTGAGGAGACAATTTGCATACTACTCTTATATAGGATGGTATTGGCATGTTTGTTTTAAATTTCCCATTTAAACAAAGACTTTATTTAGGGACCTAGTTTAAGAATATGCAAAGCAGTATATTGTAAATGTTATGTAAATAGCTCTCTGCAAAAGAAAAAAGTGATGATTTCCCTGATAGATGATTATATTGGTCTTATTATCGTCATAGCATGCATGTTCTTAGCCTGGGCTGCCACTGGGCGTTCTATGGCTTTGAGATTTCAGCAAGTTGCATCTGATTAAGGGACCCTCTGAACCAGCAATTTGCCTCTGATGATAATGCTTGTTTCACTGCCTAATTAATTCTCTTATTAGATGGAAGCATAAGGAAAACTTTAACTAAACACTTGATTTGGCAACTCCAATTTTAGGACCTTTCTGTCTCCATTGTCGCTCTTGTTTAATCAAATATCTAAACACACACACACACACACACACACACACACACACACACACACACACATACTAGGAAAGGAGTTTGTTTTGTTCCAGCTTTGATTTTCTACAGTATAAAACACTGATTCTTTTCCTAATCCTCCATTTCCTTTTTTGCCTTTGATCCAGTTTCATTCCTCTATTTATAGTTTCCATACCATAAAATAGGAGACATTTATTTTTCTGCCTCCTTACCTATTTTTGGAATATTTCAGGGAATTAATGAGAACCAGGGTTCTAACAGCAGTATATTTATTTTGATAAGACATTGGTGGCTATTAAATAGTATATAGCAATCCTTTCTATGTCATTGTGAGCATAGAATAGCATTTTGCACCCTTAAAAAAACATCATTGATTAAATCCCTGGGCAATGTATTTTTTTCTCATTTGGTCTTTGAGGAGACAGCAAAATTCAGGTGCTTTAAGGAAAGAGGGAGCATGTTTGAATTGTGTTTGTGGCATACAACTTCTAACTTTCTTTAATTATAAAGTGTATATAATACCTAATTCATTCTTACCACCATGTACCAAATACAAAATAAATACATAACTTCTGGAGACATTTTATGTACTGCATATTAAAAATATATGCTATCAACATGTTTTCTTTTTCTGTCAAATTCTGAGATGTGTAGAAGCATACACATATATTTGTAATAAATATGTCATTAGCATCTCTTAGGGTCTCAAATAAGCTGAAAGGCATATTAACTATGAGCACCTCACATAATTTTTATATAAAGCAATATGATAGCATTTCCTCTTATGTGACCCCATATTAAAGTAGTGAGAACAACTGTATCTGACATGCCTTGGTTTAATTATAATATTTCAAGAAATAGACATTCAATTCACTTACCCTCCTAGAATTGAAATTTGCTTTTGCCTATTGAATCTTCCTTAACTATTTATTCATAAAAATCCCTATTCTTCTCCATTTTTTTCTAAGGAGGATTTCAAATATTCTTTAGCATTATATTTAACTTCATGGTGTTTGGTTCTGTTAAAAGTTGTGAGTACAGGTAATACTGTTAAAAATTTTAATATGTAAAAGTTGATAACAACTCTGCTCATTTTTAGCTATGGTTAATATTTCAGACTCAAATTTCCCTCAGTATTCATTACTTATACAGGGTGGGGCAAAAGTAGGTTTACAGTGTGAGTACATGTTGTGAGTTCATTCTTGTATTATTATTTATTAATGATTGTATTATTTTTCATATGAAACAGCTGTAACCTGCTTTGCCCCAACCTGTATAAATGTATACCACTTTTCTCCATTCATGTTAATGCATCTGACTGAAATTCAATATTTGTGAAAATGCATAGGAGGTTTGTGCATGCACATGGGGGAAAAAGTGATATTTTCATATCTCCAAGGAAGCAGCCTTAATTACCATAACTGTAATTGATATTTCAGGTACTGAACAATCAGATGGCATGAAAATGGAATTCTAGCACCTATTCCTATTTCTTCAAGTGTAATAACCACAGTTGACTCCATGTAATCTAATATAGCTTCAGAGTTTCTTTTTACCAGGTTTTCTTATTCTGTAGTTATCAATACTCTCAGCCCATGCTTACGACATTTCACCAGGTGCCTAACATATAGGAAGTTATTGTCCATGTAATAAACAATATTTTAGTACCTCCCTTGTGTCATATGCTAGGATACATCTAAGAACCAAACACTCAAAAGCTCTGCTCTGATGAAGCTTATATGGTATTCTGATGAAATAGATTGCAAAGAAGTAAACATATAAATAAATAGTTGTGAATAATGGTGGGAAGTGTGAAGAAAATAGACAAGGGTAGGAGAATGGAACGGTCAAGGAAGAGATGGTGACATCAGAGCACAGCCAGGCATGAGATGAGAGGGAGGCTGTGTTGGCCTGAAGAAAGGATATTGTAGCCCAAGGGAACAGCTCCAGGAGTGAGCATCACTTTGTGTCTGAGGAACAGCATGTAGGGCCATGGGCTGGAGTGGAAGGACTACAGGGAGAGAGTTGGACATAATTTTAGAGAAATAGGCAGGTCAGTCATTTAGAGGTCATTGGGCCATGACTGGGAGAACCATGGGTATGGTTCCAAGTGAGACAGGAGCCCCTGCAGTGTTTTGAGTGGTCAAGTGAATTGGTCTGGGCTTGTCTGATGTATATGCTCTGTATCCCCATCCCAAAACAGACTCGGATTCCATGGGAGACAGGACTTAGGTCGAAAAAGCTAAATATGTGGCACTTTCTGTTGTGCCTCAGAATTCAGGGGAATGTGGAAGCACAAATTTGGAGGGTAAGAGCAAGTAAGACCTGAACTAAGCTTCATGGAAAGAATAATATTTAGACATGTGGAAATGGAGTTGGCCCAGTGGGAAAGTTAAGCAATTTCTGTTTAGGAACATTATAGCTGACACAGTAGCAGCATTTTAAAATAGAAATAGCCAAAAGGCCAAGCAAACAACCCAATCAAAGAGTGGAAGAGGACCTGAAAATATACCTTGCCCAAGAAGACATATCACTGCCTATATATGAAAAGTTATTCAATTGCACTAGCACATAGGGAAATGCAAATTAAAACTACAATGAGATACCACCTCATACCTGTCAGAGTGGCTATTATCAACAAGATAAGCAATAATGAGTGTAGGAGAGGTTGTGGAAAAGAGGGAACCCTCATTCACTGCTGGTGGGAAGGTAGACGGATACAACCACTATGGAAAGCAGTCTGGCAATTCCTGAAAAAATTAAGAATAAAGCTACCATACTATCTAGCAATCCCTCTCCTGGGTATATACCTGAGAAACCCCAAAACATGTATTCTCAGTGATATATGTACCCCTATGTTCATTGCAGCATTATGCATGGTGGCCAAGACATGGAAACAACTAAAGTGTCCTGCAATAGAGGACTGGATAAAGAAAATGTGGGCAGGAGGCAGGGGCAGGCTATAAGGATCAATGCGGGGGGGGGAGACACATGTGTAATACTTCCAACAATAAAGATTTAAAATAAAGTAAAAAGAAGATGTGGCATATATACACAATAGAATACTACTCAGCCAGGATGAAATAGCACCATTTGCAACAACATGGATGAACCTTGAGAATATTATGCTAAGTGAAATAAGTCAGTCAGAAAAAGCTAAGAACCAAATGATTTCACTCATAGGTGGGACATAAAACTGAAACTCATGAATACAGTCATGTGGTGGTTGCCAGAGGAAAGGGGTTGGGCAGAGAAAAGAGTCCTAATAAATGGTGGTGGAAGAAGATTTGACTTTGGGTGGTGGGCACACGGTGCTATATACAGGAAAAGACCCTCACCTGAAATCTATAGTATCATGTTGATCAATGTCACCCCAATAAAGTTAATAAAAAATAAAATACAATAAAAACCTAAAATAAAATAAAATGAAATAGAAATATCAAAAAGCAGTTTTACTAAGCCAAGGAGAAAGATGAAGGCGGCATGTAGAGGTAAAAATGGTTGAAATATATCCTTTCTAATTGGTGTTTCTGGTTTCTTGGGATATATTCCTAGAAGTGGGATCACAGGGTCAAATGGGAGTTCCATTTCCAATTTTTTTAGGAAACTCCATACTGTCTTCCATAGTGGCTGCACCAGTCTGCATTCCCACCAGCAGTGCACAAGTGTTCCTCATAGCAGCACAATTCACCATAGCTAAGATCTGGAAACAGCCTAAGTGCCCATCAGTAGATGAATGGATTAGAAAACTGTGGTACATCTACACGATGGAATACTATGCTGCTGTAAAAAAGAAGGAACTCTTACCATTTGCAACAGCATGGATGGAACTGGAGAGCATTATGCTAAGTGAAATAAGCCAGTCAATGAAGGAAAAGTACCACATGATCTCACCCATTCATGAATAATAAAGACCATTACAAACTTTTGAACAATAATAGATACAGAGGCAGAGCTGCCTCAAACTGATTGTCAAACTGCAGTGGGAAGGCCAGGGAGGGTTGGGGGACAGGAGAGAGGGGAGTAAGAGATCAACCGAAGGACTTGTATGCATCTATATAAGCATAACTAATGGACATAAGACACTGAGGGGTAAGAGAGGGCAGGGGTTTGTCAAGGGGGGGGGGGGGAAGGGCACTTATGTAATACCCTTTGTAATACTTTTAGCAAAAAAAAAAAAAAGTGGTTGAAATATCTGAAAGAATTTTGAGGCAGAAGAATAGAGAATTAATGCTATCCAAAAATTATGTATAGTAACCAGAGATTAATTGTGACAGCAAGAATTTCAAAAAAGAAAGAAAAAAGTAATGTATGTAATTTCAGGAAAACAGCTTAGTTCATCAGAATACAGTCAAATTCCCATATCTAATAAGATTATTACTGCTTATTAGAAAATAATTATTACTGCTTATTATGGAAAACTTCAGTATGTAATGAGGAACAGCAAAGAGGATCCTTTTATGTATAGTATTGCCCGACAGAAACTTGTTTAACCATTTATATAAAAAATTACCCATCATTATTTATTGAAGGAATTCTTAGCCTTTAATATTAATAATGCTTTCATTATTTAGACATAGTTGTACATATTTATTATATAAATACAAGGAACTAAAATTAAAAAGATTTAGCAACCCTTGAACTATGGAGCCATATTCCTAGAACTCTGCTAAATCTAAGCTCTGGACAAGCCAAAACACACGAAAAGGGTGAAACAGTGATATACCCAGGTTTCTATGTCCGTTGATCTAAATTCTAATCCACGAGCAGTAATCACCAAGATTTGGTAGCAATATTAAATCTGAGAGTAAATCATTTCCATACAGTTAATACTAATGTGCAATAAAATAATTTTGTGAACAGTGTTTTTTGTTCATTGATGATCTAACTCTGAGTTAATTATATCTTCCCAGACTTTCTTACTGTTGAGCACTTTTAATGATTTTATGCTTCTAACTAAAGATGAAGATGTTCTTCTTTTGATTAACCTATGTAATTATAGCTGGAAAATATATCAATTTTAGTAATGTTTTTGAAATAGTGATAGTAAGACTGGCCAACTGCTAAGTTTGTAAAGTTCTGTGGACTCAGTGACTTCTGGTTACAAACAACCACTATTTATAAATTATGATGATGGATTGATTCAAATGTGATTAGAACTCCCAAGAGGCTAGGTATATGGATGTTTAATTGACCTACCCAGCTTAGTTTCTTTGGAAATATTATTCTGTAAATTAAAGATTTCTGATCTGTTACATAAAAGAGTAAAACTTGAATTCCAATTGAAATGAAATTTGGATTTGGCTACAGTTTTTCAGATGTATCCAAATATGTGTAATGTATATTGCCTTGGAACTACATTCATTCTTCCATCTTTTTACAAATATTTTTGAAATATTTACTCTATGCCAGGCACTGGATAAACATTGACAGTATAATGATGAACAGCAACAACAGAATGATACTAACCCTGCCCTCAGGGAACGTAGTTTAGTTGTAGAGATGAGTGATTAAATAATGAGTCAAATAAGTTTAAAATTAAAATTGTAGTAAGGTTACGGAGTAGAGACACTTACGGGGGCAGGTGGGATTGGGCAGAAGGAACAAGGGTCATGGAATTCACATTCTAAGAATTAGTCTAGTGTCTATGTGCTGTGTTCTTCAAAAAAATAATTCTTATGCCTTTTTTGTTTTGTTTTTTTGGCCAAGGTTGATGAGCTGTAACTGACACATTTTAGGGAATTTGAATTAAGCTTCAGAGATTTATTGTATTTCCTTAGGCTTTGGTTTTGGGAATCAGCTCTCATAGCCAGGGGACAGCAGAGAAAATCTGCTCAGCTTTCTCAGACGCATATATGCTCTTTATTCCCACAGAGTCATGTGTTTGATGTCCACTTAGAGGGGGTTTTTGTTTGAGAATCAGGAAGGAAACATTCAAACACTAGCTGAAATGTAAGCCATTAATTTTGAGTACCAGGGAAAAGGATTTCTAGGGTTTTTTTTTTCAATTTTGCATTATAACAGCAGCTCAACTAATGAATATATAATTTTCTTTCCCTTTTGCTTGTCATGCACTGCCAACATGGACTTCTACAAAGGCTCAGGTTGGTGTTGCAATCCATTTTGATGTTTACTGTTTTCATTTAGTGAAAAGAAGCCTTGATGTTTTTCTTCACAAATCAGCTTTTTTTTTCTCTTTATAAATTCTGACCAAAACATTGTTCATACATGGGAGAGAAAAAAATAGTCACAGAGGAGAGCCAGTTTCTTGTATGTTGCTATTGTATTAATTCCTTTACATCAGGCAAATGACTATTTCAGAAACCCAGAAAAATGATTTATATCTTCTTCAATTTGCCATGGCTGGCTTATTTCATGATATGGAAACAACAAGAATACTCTAAGGTTTCAGAATATACCAGGCTCTGAAAATGTTTTTGATACTAAATCTGCTCTCTATGTTCAGCGTGTACTAGATGGCATTGTGCATGACTCTGTAGCTCCGAACTTAGTATTGAAAAGCCCATACACAGCTTCCTATTCACATTCTAAAATCACCAAATTCTTATCAAATACCATTCAGAATATTAATCTTTCTCTCCTTATTTCTAAAGGTATTAATCTTTTTTTTAATATTGCATCAATGTCTCATATAAATCTCATTTCTTTAGCTTTATAGTTTTAATAAAGTCACATGCTACTTCTGAGCAGCCCAATTTTTGTTTGAAATGCTGTTGGACATATAATGAATGAAAACATAAGTAATGTTTCCGGATGCTTCCTGAGTAGTAGACAAGAATGATGTGCATGATGCCTTAGGGGACAGAAGCTAAGCACAGCTAATGTGACTTTGTCAGTCACAAGAATATACAGGCTTTTTCATGTGCAAGTTTTTATAAGAGCTAACAGGGAGGAACAAAACATAGGTTGCTTAGGTTCCATGCATTAGGGAGGGTATAAAACGTGCAACTCCAGACATACCCAGCCTTCTGTTGATGGGGGTTAGGTAACAGACTTTAAAATTTGAAGAATTTTATGGTGTCATGCCTTCCGTGTGTCTAAGCTTCATCTAAATACTCAAGTTGGCTTTTTATGGTCATGAGATATAAAATCATCACATGATCTTCTTAGAGTTATCTTTCATTTCATGTTCCAAGCATATATAAACAGCTTATATAGAGGACCAATTTGCTAAAATTGAATGTTCATTTCCACTCTCATATTTAACTTTTAAGAATGTTATAACAATTTTTCAAGATGATATCTTAGAATCCTATAGAAAAACAATTCTCTGAGTAAGAATAATGACTTTTTGCTAGAAGTGTATATACCACACCACACTCAAACAGGTGGGTTGTTCTAGCTTTTAACCCAAAAAGTCAATTTCTTATTTTAGGTTGAAGATGATGGGCATTTTTTCTCCTAGTTCATGACATACTTCTTTCTGATGAATCAATCTTTTATTTTATTTCTTAGCATATTTTATTTTTATTTAACTTTACACTACAGAAAATCCCATTTAAGATTTTCCTCCACAATTCGGGCTTACAATATAAAAACTAAAAAATTAAAAGTTTAATATACGTTATGATGTCATATATAAAATGGCCTGTGAAACACCGAGAAAGGTTAAGCAAATACTAATATAAATTGGCAGGCAATAAGATTTCTCTTACTACTTCTCCTAGTAGCATAGTAGTAGTAATAAACAATACATACCTGAATGAGCATGGATGTGACTCAATAAAACTTGATTTAAAATAGGAAATCAGTCAAAATAGTAGAGAAAGGATATTCCAAAGTCCTGTCCAGTATAAAAGCAATAAGATCATTGGCAAAAATAGTCTAAGTCAGTTTCTCAGAACTCTGTAAATTAATCAGAGACTGCAGCAGTCTGGGGAGCATGTTCTCAGGAAAAGTGGCTGAATCTTAGAACAGAAAGTTTAATTGCATTTATCTTATTCCCATGTCACCAATTCCAGCACCACAATAGCCTTGAAAGATGCTGCCCAAAATTACGATAAAAAATAATTAGGTTGGCAACCATTAGAGAGGGTGGGACAGGGTTGGAACTTCTTCAAAATCCTATTTTTGAAGAATTTTCATTATTTGACTATCTGGTGGCCTCCTAGAAGACCCCACTCATAATGCCATCTGTGTTTGACCAGACTTAGAATTGGCCCAGTAAGAACACCTCTTTCTTTGGGGACAAAAGACATATAGAGCCCCTCATCAAAGACTAGAAGACTCATCAGTCCCATGCATTAAAGGGAATCTCGGTCAGATTATTGAAGACATCATGGGACAAGACAAATAACACAGACTTCACAGAATTAGTTCAAAAAGTCACTAAATAAAGCAGCAAAAAAACAAACAAAAAAAACACTAGCAATGACAACAAACACTAAAAGAATACAAGAAGCTGGTCTCCAGAATTGCCATATTATATTATTTTAATCCTCCATTTTTTAACAAATCAATCATAAGACATGCAAAACAACAACAACAACAAAATCTGGTTCATACAGATGAAGCAGTCAATAGAAACTTTTTGAGGAAGCTGAGATGCTACACTTACTAGGCAAAGGTTTTTGAATCGGCTATTTTTAAAAATGTTTAAAGGACTAAAGGGAAATATAAGAATGATGTTAAACAAAATAGATAATAATAATGTAGAAATTATAATGAAGAACCAAATAGGTATCCTAGAGTTAAAAAACACGAAAACTGAAATAAAAATTTTACTAGAGGTACTAATCAATTGATGTTTGTAAGCAAACTAATTAATAATAATAATAATAATAATAATATCAGCCCCAGCTGGTTTGGCTCAGTTAGAGTGTCAGCCCACAGACAGAAGGGTCCGGGGTTCAATTCTGGTCAAGGGCACATACCTTGATTACAGGCTGGATCCCTGGCCCTGGTTGGGGTGCATGCGGCAGGCAACCAATCAATGTGTCTCTCTCACATCCAAGTTTCTCTCTGCTTCTCCCCCTCCTTTCCACTCTCTCTAAAAATCAATAGGAAGGATGAGGATAAATAAATAAATACATAAATAAATCAGTGAACTGGAAAATGTTCCAAATCAGGTTATCTAATATGAGAAACAGAAAGATAAAAGAATGAAAAGAATGAAGAAAAATAGAGCCTCAAACCTCTGGGGCACTATAAAGCATACAAACATGTGCATAATGGAAGTCCCAGAAAAAAAGAGGACATGAAAAGAGGCAGAAATAATTTTGAAGAAATAAAGGCTAAAATTTCCTAAATTTAGTAAAAAAATAATAGTAATCTACACATTCAAGAGCTCAACAAATCTTATATAATAAAAAGCCTAATATGCTAAGTGTCTGGTCATCTGGTTGTCCGTTCAACCAATCAAAGTATAATATGCTAATGATATGCTAAGGCCGCTCAACCACTCACTATGACATGCACTGACCACCAGTGGGGTCCCTCGGCCTGGCCTGCACCCTCTCACAATCTAGGACCCCTCAGGGGATGTCAGAGAGCCAATTTTGGCCTGATCCCACAGGCCAGGCTAAGGGACCCCACTGGTGCATGAATTTGTGCACCGGGCCTCTAGTTCTATATAAGATATAAAGCTCAAAAAATACCATATATGATAAACACAACAAGATCTACAATTAGACACGCTATAATAAAAACTCAAAAAGAGAATATTGCAAACAGCAAAAGAGAGTGATTTACAATTGACAAGTGATCATCAACATCAGGACTAACAGCTGAGTAATCATCAGTAGGCAGTGATAAAACATATTCAAAACTGTTGACAAAGAGGATTCAACCAAGAATTCTATATCCAGAGAGAAACACTCTTCAAAACTTAAGATTATTTTTGTGTACGGTGAAAGAAGGTGGTCTAGTTTTATTTTTTTGTATATATCTGTCCAATTTTCCCAACACCATTTGCTGAATAGACTATCTTTAGCCCATTGTATGTTTTTTCCTCATTTTCCAAATACTAATTGACTATAAAGGTGCAGGTTCATTTATGGGCTCTCTATTCTGTTCCATTGATCTATATGTCTGTTTCTATGTCAATACCATGCTATTTTGATTACTGTGGCCTTGTAGTATAGTTTGATTTTAGGTAGTGCTATTCCTCTAACATTGTTCCTCTTTCTCAAGATTGCTGTGGCTATTTGGGATCTTTTGTAGTTTCCTATAAATTTTTGAAATATTTATTCTAGTTCTGTGAAATACACCATTGGTATCCTTGTTGAATCTATAGATTGCTTTGGGTAGTATTGATATTTTAGTGATGTTAATTCTTCCTACCCAGAAACATGGTATATGCTTCCACTTACTTGTATCTTCTTTAATTTCTTTCTTCAGTGTCTTATACTTTTCAAAGTACAGATCTTTTACACCATTGCTTGAATTTATTCCTTGGTATTTAACTTTTTGAAGCAATTGTGAATGGATTCTTTACTTAGTTTCTCTTTCTAATAGTTCATTATCTATATACTAGAGGCCTGGTGCACAAAAATCGTGCATGGGTAGGGTCCCTAGGCCTGGCCAGAGATCAGGGCTGGCTGGGGCCTTCCTTCCAGCTGCTGGTTGGGGCCTCCCTTCCCTGGCTGCCAGCTGCTGGCAAGGGTCTTCCTTCATTCTGCACCACCCCCTGGTGATCAACACACATCATAGCAAGCAATAGAACTCCCAGTCTCCCGGTCGAACTAATGTGGGGACATTTTGCATATTAGCCTGTTATATATATACTAGAGGCCCAGTGCACAAAAATTTGTGCACTGGGAGGGGGGAGAGGGGGTCCCCCAGCCCGGCCTGTGCCCTCTCGCAGTCTGGGACCCCTCAGGAGATAATGACCTGCTGGCTTAGACCTGCTTCTGGGTGGCAGAGGGCAGGCCCAATTCCTAAGTGCAGCCCCTGGTCAGGCTCAGAGCAGGGCCGATTGGGGAGTTGGGGCACCGCCCCATCATGCACAGAGCAGGGTGAATCAGGAGGTTGCGATGCCACCCTCAATCACACTCAGGGTAGGGCTGATTTGAGGGTTGGGGCACCACCCCCTGTCACACTCAAGGCAGGGTTGATGGGGAGGTTGCGGTGCCACCCCCTGTCATGCACAAAGCAGGGCCGATCAGGGGGTTGGGGAGCCGCCACTGTCACACTTGGGGCAGGACCAATGGGGAGGTTATGGCTCTACCCTGTCACACACAGAGCAGGGCCCATGGGGGGGGGGGGGGGGGGTTGGTGCGCTGCACCCTGTCAAACACAGAGCTGCGGGGCAATCAGGGGATTGGGGAGCTCCCCCCTATCAGGCACAGAGCAGGGCAGATAGGGAGGTTGTGGCCCCGCCCTCTGTCACACACAGAAGGCGATCAGGGGGTTTGGGCGCTGCCCCCTGTCACGCTGATCCCGGTGCCAGGAGGCATATTGCCCTTTTACTATATAGGATAGAGGCCTGGTGCATGGGTAGGGGCTGGCTGGTTTGCCCTGAAGGGTGTCCTGGATCAGGGTGGGGGTCCCCACTGGGGTGCCTGGCCAGTCTGGGTGAGGGGCTCATGGCTGTTTTCTGGAAGCGAGTGACTGAAGCTTCCAACCGCTCCTTGTTTTCTTTTTTTTTTTTTTATTCTGGGCCAGCTTTAGCTCTGAGGCCTCGCCTCTGAAAACATCGTTACAATGTTGCTAAAGCCCAGCTGACTGAAAGCCGGTTTCTGGGGTTTTGTTTATCTTCTATGTTTGCAACATAGCTTCTTAGAGTTGTAGCTCAGAGGCCGGCAGCGCAGGCGGGGAACGTTGGAGTCTGCAGTCACTGCAGCAAGCAAGCCTCATGTTCGCTTCCAGGTGCCTGGCTGCCAGCCGCCATCTTGGCTGACAGTTAATTTGCATATACTCACTGGTTAGCCAATGAAAAGGGTAGCGGTCGTACGCTAATTACCATGTTTCTCTATTATTAGTGTAGATACTAGAGGCCCGGTGCACAAAAATTTGTGCACTCAGGGGGGGGGAAGGGAGGACCCTCAGCCGGGCCTGTGCCCTCTTGCAGTCTGAGATCCCTTGAGAGATAATGACCTGCTGGCTTAGGCCTGCTGCCTGGTGGCAGAGGGCAGGCCTAATCCCTAGGTGCAGCCCCTGGTCGGGCTCAGAGCAGGGCCTATTGGGGAGTTGGGGCGCCGCCCCCTGTCATGCACAGAGCAGGGCGGATCGGGAGGTTGCGATGCCACCCCTAGCCACGCTCAGGGTAGGGCCGATTGGGGGGTTGGGGCACTGCCCCCTTCACACTCAAGGCAGGGTCAATGGGGAGGTTGCGGCGCCACCCTCTGTCATGCACATAGCAGGGCCGATCAGGGGGTTGGGGTGCTGCCCCCTGTCACACACAGAGAAGGGCCCATCAGGGGGGTTGGGGCACTGCCCCCTGTCACTCACAGAGCAGGGCCCATCAGGGAGGTTGGGGCTCCGTACCGTCACGCACAGAGCAGGGTCGATTAGGGGGTTGGGGTGCTGCCCCCTGTCACACACAGAGAAGGGCCCAACAGGGGGGTTGGGGCACTGCCCCCTGTCATGCACAGAGCAGGGCCCATCAGGGGGTTGGGGAGCTCCCCCCTGTCACACACAGAGTAGGGCTGATAGGGGAGTTGGGGCACCGCCCTCTATCACCCACAGAGCAGGGCAGATCAGGGGGTTGAGGCGCCGCCACTGTCACACTCAGGGCAGGGCTGATAGGGAGGTTATGGCTCTACCCTGTCACAGAGCAGGGCCCGTGGGCTGGGGGTGGTTGGGGCACTGCCCTCTATCACCCACAGAGCAGGGCCGATCAGGGGGTTGGGGCGCCGCACCCTGTCACACACAGAGCAGGGCCAATCAGGTGGTTGGGGCGCCACACCCTGTCACACACAGAGCCTCAGGGCGATCAGGGGGTTGGGGAGCTCCCCCCTATCAGGCACAGAGCAGGGCCCGTGGGGGGGGGTGTTGGGGCGCCGCACCCTGTCACACACAGAGCCGCAGGGCGATCAGGGGATTTGGGCGCTGCACCCTGTCACGCTGATCCCGGTGCTGGGAGGCATATTACCCTTTTACTATATAGGATAGAGGCTTGGTGCACGGGTGGGGGCAGGCTGGTTTGCCCTGAAGGGTGTCCTGGATCAGGGTGGGGGTCCCCACTGGGGTCCCTGGCCAGTCTGGGTGAGGGGCTGAGGGCTGTTTTCTGGCTGGCAGGTGACTGAAGCTCCCAACCGCTCCTTTTTTTTCTTTTTTTTTATTCTGGGCCAGCTTTAGCTCTGAGGCTTGGCTCCAGCTCTTAGGCCTCGGCTGCTGAAAGCAGGTATCTGGTTTGTTTGGGTTCTATATTCAAAACACTGTTTCAACTCCAGCTCTGAGATCTCGGCTGGCTGAAAGCACGTTTAGCTTCTATATTTGTAACAATGTTTCAAACTGCAAGCTCAGAGGCTGGCAGCGGCAGGCGGGGAACGTTGGAGTACTCCGTCACTGAAGCAAGCAAGCCTCATGTTTGCTTCAAGCTGCCTGGCTGCCGGCCGCCATCTTGGCTGGCAGTTAATTTGCATATCGCCCTGATTAGCCAATGGGAAGAGTAGCAGAGTGACACCAATTTGCATGTTTCTCTTTTATTAGTGTAGACTAGTAGCCCTGTGCACGAATCCGTGCGCCAGTAGATCTCTGCGGGGCCTGGCTGCTCTGCGCCCGCTGCCCAGAGGCTCTCTGTGGCCCAGAGGCCCATCTGTGCCCCGGCCTGGCCAGAGGCCCATCCGCAGCCGGGTGCAGAACGCTTGCCTCGTCGTCACGGTGATGAAGCAAATATTCTGCCAGGCCTCTCATGCTGCCTGCTCTCAGCAGCTGCCCCCACCCCTGGGACTGGGGGACTCAGGCGGGGCTGAGAGGACTTGACGCCACCATCTTGTAACTATGGGTGCTGCCATATTTTGTGATGGCGTGATGGTTAATTTGCATATTGCCCTTTTATTAGATAGGAAGTATCGGATCATCCAACCAGTCATTATGACGCACACTGACCACCAGGAGGCAGACGCTCAACACAGGTGCTACCAAGCTGCAGTGACTTGGCAGTGGTGGGTTTCGGGTGACGCACCCCGAAACCAGAGAGGCAGAAGCCCAATTCTTCGTGAGACTGCACAATTCCACCTTCAGCCATGGGTTATGTTGTTGCTGGGTCACTGTCGGCCCTGAATTTGGTTTACTGCACACTTGCACTTGTGTTCCACACCCTGTACCACAGCAACTTTTCAGAGTGCCCTCTCGCACTCCGGGACCCCTCTGAAGATATGGGAGAGCAGGTTTCGACCTAATCCCCATAGGCCAGGCCAAGGGACCCCACCTGCCGGAGGGACCCCGCTCACTCCGCAGATGCCAGGGAGGGACTGCGGGAGGTTGGCTCCAGGGCATGTCTGGCCCATTCTCCCAGTCCCACCACACTGGCCACCTTCTAATTAATTTCCTTTCAATGTGCAGGAATCCATGCACCCAGTCACTAGTTGGTGTATAAAATTGTAACTGATTTCTGGATATTCATTGTGTTGAGGTGTTTTCCTTCTATTCCAAGTTTGCTGAGAGTTTTTATTATAAGTGGGTGCTGGCTTTTATCAAATGCCTTTTCTACATCTATTGATATGGTCATGTGGTTTTTATTCTTCATTTTGTTTATGTGGTGTATCACATTTATTGATTTGTGGATATTGTACCAAGAATAAACTCAAAATGGATTAAAGACTTAAATGTTAGACTCAAAACCATAAAAATCTTAGAAGAAAACATAGGCAGTAAAATCTTAGACAGTTCCTGTAGCAATATTTTTTCTGATACATCATCTCGGGCAAGGGAAACAAAAGGAAAAAAAATAAGTCAAACTTAAAAGTTTTTGCACAGGAAAGGATATCATCAACAAAATGTAAAAAGAACCCACTGAATGGGAGAACATATTCTCCAATGATACATTGGATAAGGGATTAATATCCAAAATTTATGAAGAACTTATAAAACTCAACACCAAGAAATAAATAGTCCAGTTAAAAACTGGGCAAAGGGTCTAAATAGACACTCTTACTAAGAAGACATACATACAGATGACCAATATATTTATAAAAAGGTGCTCAACATCACTAAGCAGCAGAGAAATGCAAATTAAAACCACAATGAGATATCACCTCACATCTGTCACAATGGGTATCATCAATAAATCAACAAACAACAAGTGTTGGAGAGGATGTGGAGAAAAGAGAACCCTAATGCACTATTGAAGGGAATGCAGACTGGTGCAGCAACTGTGGAAAGCAGTATGGAGTTATATAAAAAAGTTAAAAATGGGATTTCCTTGTGACCTAACTATTTTACTTCTGGGAATATATTAGACGAAACCCAAAACACTTATTCAAAAGAATATATGCACCCCTGTGTTCATAGTAGCACTATTTAAAATAGCCAAGTATTGGAAGCAGCTCAAGTGTCCATTAGTAGATGAGTGGATAAAAAAGCATGGTACATTTACACCATGGCTGTAAAAAAAAGAAGGAATTAAAAAAAGAAGAAGGAATTTTTATCCTTTGTGTTACCATGGTTGGACTTAGAGAACATCATCCTAAGTGAAATAAGTCAGTTAGAGAAAGACAAGTACCATATGATTCCACTCATATGTGGAATCTAATGAACAAAATAAACAAACAAAATAGAAACAGACACATAGAGAAAAGACTGACAGCTGTTAGAGAGGAGGGGATTGGATGATGGGGGAAGGGACTAAGCAAAGGGAAAAATAAAGACTCATGCGCACAGATAACAGTAGGGTGATTAGCAGAGGGTAGGAGTGGCGGGGAAGGTAGAAGAAAAAGGGGGGATAAATGGTGATGGAAGGAGACTTGACTAGGGGTGGTAAACACACAATACAATATACAGATGATATATTGTAGAAGTGTATACCTGAAACCTGTATAATTTTATTAACCATTGTCAGCCCAATAAATTCAATTATTTTTTAAATTAAAAAGAAATTAAGAAACTCCAAAATAAGTGAAAACTGAAAGAATTCATTGGTAGTCCTACACAGAATACTGAAGGGAGCATTTCCACACAGAAATGAAGGAGCACCTGACAGTAATTTAAATACAAGGAAGAAATAAAGAGTACCAGTAAAGCTAAAGGTAGCTACGTAAGTACAAGACACTCCACCCAAGAACAGCAGGACATACATTCTTCTCATTTGCACATGGAACATTTTCCATGATAGACCATATATTGGGACATATAATAATATCAATATGTACATCTATACAGAAACTTATACATAGATGTTCATAGCAGCATTAGTCATAAGAGCCCACAGATGGAAACAATCTAAATGCCCATCAACTTGAAGAATGGGTTAACATATATGTTATCAAACAACTGCATGTTACTCAACTACAAATAATAATGAAGTACTCATGCTATGGTATGAATGAGCTTTGAAAATATTATGCTAAGTAATATTAACCAGATACAAAGACCATGTATGGTACGATTCAGTTAACATATTCAGTCTCTAGAAAAGGCAAATTCATAGAGGAAGAGTGGAGATTGGTGGTTGGTGTCCAGGGACCAGGGGAAGGAGAGAATGGGTAGTGATTTTGGGAGGAGGGGTGATGAAAATACTATGAATTAGAAATAGCGGTGATGGTTCCACAACATTAGCAAATATATTAAAAACCGCTGAACTCTACACGTTCAAGAATGAACTTAATGATATGTAAATTACATCCCTTTTTTAAAGAAGAAAAACAGAAATAGGCAACAGGCTAAATTTAATCCATGGGCCATAGTTTGCCAACATCTACTTGAGAAGAAAGGATTCCTGGCATCTTTCTTTATCTAGCATCTAAGGAGAGGAAGAGTCTTACCTAACGGAGTGTAGTACATGTCTGATAAATTATCGCATGAGTAAATGAGTAAGTACGAGAGGTATAGCTGCACCTGTTCAGAGCTGCAACTGTAAAACGAACTATAACTTGGTATCCGATTACACTTATCTTTAGTGAAAAATAATGTTTATGATATTCATTTTCTGTCGCTTCCCACCAATATCTTATACTCCACCTTGTATGTAGTAAATGATCCATAAATTAATAATAGTTTTTAATTAAGTCTTTCAGCGTAGAGCACTTTATATGTCTCAGCTATAAAATTAGAGGCTTTTTCTTTTTAGGAGGAATAATTTCATGCTCAAGGGAAATGTCAAAAATTGATGGGACTATGAAATCTGTAAATACTCCTTTGCATCCTTATCAGAAATAATACTGCTGTTTTTGGAGTGACTCCGGCAGCTCTGCTGGCTTAGCTGGCCCTGGTTGAGTATCTGCTTTTCTCAGCAATGTATTAGGTGCTGTGAACGGTGAAAATCAAGGCATTTGTCTCTCTCTTTCAATGTTACCTCTCCCATGTTTGGGTGCAATGTTGGCAAGTATTCAAAGTTTATTAGGTTCATTTACATGGGTGTGCAAGTATAATTTTGATGAAAATGATGCAGTTGAAATACATGATCATATATAATTTACTTCCAGCTCCAAAACTTCTTCAACTCCATGCCTCAATGCTAATCTTACTCAAAACCAATATTATTTATTATAGCGAACTCTTTCAAAGTGTCTAAAGCTCATGTACCATGCTGCTCTTCCTTTAAAAATAAATTCTACTGTCAGGTTATAAAGAGAAAAGCTAGACCCCAAAAGTCCCTTAAGTGAGCTGCCAGGAAATTAATGGCGGAACCTGAAGCAAAACCCCATTCTCACAGCTTCCTTCATACTTCTCTGCACATTAGACCACAGGATAGACCATCATCGTTCACACAGTATAAAGGATCCCTTCTCCCATCACTGAACTGCAGCCACCTCCACAGAGGACCACATTATCAATTTAATGGATCGGACCAAGGAATCCAATAACGGAGGCGGGAATCCAATGCAAGTGGACTACTTGCTGGTGCCCATTTCCCAAATTGCACTACAGATGCCCTTTCATCAATCCAAAGCAGTGTCCATTCCTGTTAAGTAGGAATTTCTTTTTTTTATGAAACAATTTTTTTTTAATTTAAGTTCTTGCCCTAGCCCTGTGGTCGGCAAACTTCGGCTCGCGAGCCACATGCGGCTCTTTGGCCCCTTGAGTGTGGCTCTTCCTAAGCCTTAGGAGTACCCTAATTAAGTTAATAACAATGTACCCACCTATATAGTTTAAGTTTAAAAAATTTGGCTCTCAAAAGAAATTTCAATCGTTGTACTGTTGATATTTGGCTCTGTTGACTAATGAGTTTGCCAACCACTGCTAGCCATTTTGGCTCGATGGATAGAACGTCGGCCTGCAGACTGAAGGGTCCCAGGTTCGATTCCGGTCAAGGGCACATGCCCGGGTTTCAGGCTCGATCCCGAGTGGGGGGTGTGCAGGAGGCAGCCAATCAGTGATTCTCTCTCATCATTGATGTTTCTAACTCTCTCTCCCTCTTCCTTCTTCTCTAAAATCAATAAAAATATATTTAAAAATATAAATAAATAAAATTTAAGTTCTTTATTGTTGAATGTGTTACATAAGCCTCCCCCCCCCCATTGACCTCTCCCCAGCTGCCCCCAACCCCCAGCACATGCCCTCACTCACCCGCCACCTCCCATCTGTGTCCATTGGTTATGCTCATATCCATGCATACAAGTCCTTCAGTTGATAAGGAGGAATATTTTAACAGACCCCCAACCCTCACCAAGTGAGGTCTAAGCTCAGATCTAGAACCATAAGCCCTATGCTTCCTAGAGTTCAGTTAAGTTCAACATTTACTTATTATGAGCCTGCCATGTGGCCCAGTGCATATTTGCAACATAGAGATGTGCAACTCAAGAGATATAGTCCCCGCCTTCTGAGAGATTCAGTTGTCACTGTGAGCCTGCCTCCTTCATGCCAGCAGACTCTACCTTCACTTAGGCATGGTGAGTGCTGACCACGTTGAATATTACCTGCCTTCAAGGGAAGAAAAACTCAATTCTTTTAGAAGCTTGTATTTTCTTAAGTAAGTCATGGCATCCATAATTATGATGTGGATATGGGGTACTACTGTCATTATATTTCGAGAAATCATAACTGAATTCAGAAATGAGACAACTTGGAACTTACATATGTCTAAGAAATATCAGAAAGACTCTGTGAATTCATCTGGATATCCACTTTCAAATATTGGGACCAGAGTATAATTATAAACAATTGCATTTGAATTATTGATGCATGATATTAAAATCCTTGTAAAAATAATTACAAAGAGGGCGAAGCTTTTAACTTCTGGTGACACCAGCATTATGGTTTGGTCTAGGTATGCTTTGCAGGAAGCATGCACAGAAAGTATTTCTGCAGTTGTTCATTCATTATTTATGCCCATATACATTTATTGAGCACAGCAGATAAACCAGGGACACGGAGCATAAAGTTTTGTTGTTGTTGTTTTTGTGCGTGTGTGTTTTGGCAGAAGGAAAGGCTGTTTGCAGAAAATATGATTTCTTGAACTCTTAGTCCTCAGTAAATATCTGAGAAGGGCTGTCGGTTGTATGTGCACACTTGTAGTTATATTTTAACTTTTTATCGAGGCCAAGTTTGTAGAAATGTGCCAACTTTGTGTAAATGGGTTTATTGAACATTCTGCCTTCGTTGTCATGTTTTTCAAATAACCCATGTTGTGAGTACCCATGAATATTTTCATTATTTATGTTGTATTTAGTAATATTTGTTTCCTAAAATGGAGGCTAGATACAAGTCTGCCTTAAACTATCATTTTCCTTCTGTAATCTTCTTCTGTTTTTATTTTGTAAAGAGCCAAAAAGGCCATATCAGTCCTTGTCTCTTCTTCACTGTCTGCCTCAGCGGAAGAATGTTTCCAACACGATACTCTGTATTCCATAAAGCAACAGCTTTCAATTAGTCCCTAATAAGAGTCTCCAACTGATGAGATTAGGGCGGAAATCAGTGCCAAGATCCCAATTCATCACCACATAAGTGAATGGCAGGGATTCCATTATCCAGTCAATCTCGCCTCTCACTTCTGCAAAGGTCAGACTGCACCATCCTTGGTTATAAAACACCACTAGCGGATCCGCGTTTCACTTTAACTTAGCCCCAGACACATCCAGTTTGTTATGGGAGAACTCACACTGGGAGTTCGTATTTTAAAAAGCCATCTGTGCTGTGCCTGGCCTAGTACTTTAACAGGCAAGAGAACTGTTGGCGCACAAAGCAGCCTAAGAGTTGCTTTCTCATGTTTATCTACAGAATAAGATAAAGATCCCTGTGTCTGTGTGCATGTGTGTGTAACACAGAACACCTTTGCGCAAATAGTCTCTTTAAGGGTATTTTATAGTAGTAAACTTCAGTTTTCTCTTTTGCCCAGACCATAAGGAATTAATAATTATGTCTGTTTTTTTCTTAGATGGAATGATACAGTAATCTCCACTCCTCCTGCCTGTTCTGATAGGATCAATTAAAAATTAGCCAAATTATGAATGGAGTTTGCAGACTATAATTCTTGTTTCTCCTTTCTATATTGGTCTTACTAGATAGAATCATGGCCATTAAAAAAAAAATTATTGCTTTCAGAGAGGAAGGGAGAGGGGGAGAGAGAGAGAGAGAAACATCAATGATGAGAAAGAAGCATTGATCGGCTGCCTCCTGCACGTCCCCTACTGGGGATTGAGCCCACATCCCAGGTATGTGCCCTGACTGGAAATCAAACCTTGACCTCCTGGTTCATTGGTGGAGGCTCAACCACTGAGCCACACTGGCCAGGCTAATAATGGCCAATGTTTTATGGCTCCTTCTTTTGTTCTGTTCTCTTTAATGGGGTAAGTGATATGCGAGAACTATGATTTGCTTCAGAGTAGGACAGGTTTGTCTGTGACAGTGGTTAAGAGACTATAGCATGTGGGCCCAGCGCTCTCCTCGCCTGATAAGAAACATGTGAAAAGGAATTTCTTATCAATTATGGGGCTTCTTTTTGGATGTGGTCCCGGAAGCCAGTTTTGTGCTTGCCTCCTGAGAATATCCGCAAACCTTCCAAAGCCCAGATTGCTTTTTAGGTCACACACAGCATTCGATTTATCCCAAGCCAGTCAGCATAAGATGAAAGAAGATGGTTAATACATTATAAAAAAGTATCTTTTTGAAGTACCCAAGGGTTTCTGCTGATCTGCTCATTAGCAATGCTCCCTGGAATTCAGGGCATTGGGAGGCTGATGCCTCATCATTTTCTTCATAATTCAGGTTGGGAAAAAAGGGGAGGGGCGCTTTAATGCATCCCTAGGTTCTAGAACAGTGGTTCTCAACCTTCCTAATGCCTCTACCCTTAAATACAGTTCCTCATGTTGTGGTGACCCCAACCATAAAATTATTTTTGTTGCTACTTCATAACTGTAATTTTGCTACTGTTATGAATCGTAATGTAAATATCTGATATGCAGAATGTATTTAGGCGACCCGTGTGAAAGGGTCGTTCGACCCCCAAAGGGGTCTCGACCCACAGGTTGAGAACCACTGTTCTAGAACATACTGATCTTAAATGATTCCCAAAAACAGCAGTGATCTTTGGGTTGACTCTCATTTTCACTACCAAATCTTGGTGTCTCTTCTTCCTTGTTATGTTGGAAGTTTTGTGAAAATAGCAGTCGATCCATAACCATCACCTCTATTTCTGCCTTTCTCAGCACATTCACGCACTCTTATCCCTCTCACATTCAAAATGACATATAGTCCCCCAACTTTATTTGGAGTAGCTCTCTTGATATAAATCTTAT
The DNA here is from genome assembly GCF_028538775.1 of Myotis yumanensis. Taxonomy (NCBI): domain Eukaryota; kingdom Metazoa; phylum Chordata; class Mammalia; order Chiroptera; family Vespertilionidae; genus Myotis; species Myotis yumanensis. The sequence goes on along the minus strand of NW_027223759.1, from coordinate 73,683,083 downwards.
AAGTCTTAGTGGCTCCCACTGTCCACAATGAGATTCTACCTCATCAAGTTTCCCATTTGAGATACTCCAAGTAAAGTTGGGGGACTATATGTCCAAAGTATTTTATAGTAGGTCATTCCTAACTAGGGCTACTCTTCCTTGTCCATTCATATGCAGTGGTCCAGCCCCATAAACATAGGATTTCTCTGCCTAAGGGGTATGCAATTTAAATTATACTTGCTTCTTTTTATTAATCCAAATTATATTGATTTTCTAGGCATAATTGAAAAGCACGTCTTTTTGAAGCCATAGGCTTCTTGCATTTATTCAGTGAAGAGAAAGTTGCATGTTTCCTAGAATATAGGGATGACGTGGATGCTCCCAACTACTGAGAACCAGTGGGAGCTGTACGAGACCTCTCCTAGCAAAGGCCAACAAGGAAAGCAAAGGTTTCCCCCAAAGCCGCCACTTCTGTTTGACAGTTGCAAGCCTCAGGCTTAAAGCCCTGTTCTCCATTTCTTAATAAATCCCAAACAGTGCTCTAGACCACTGTGACTTATTTCCCCTTCAGACATCTGTTTCTGAGGCCTGGGATCTGTTAAGCTCTGCTTTAGCACTGCCTTCTGTCATAATTTATAAAACTGCTGTTACCTGCCAGGAGGCAGAGCAGTCTTCATTTCACACTGCTTGTTATTGCAACAGAGAAAGAAAACTTTCCTTTCTTACCTGATGTCTGGTGGTCATATCCTGGTATCTAGCATCTGCCAGTATCTAATATTTGCACTAGACTCCTACACAGTTTCTCTTGGATGTTTACGGCAGAAGTTCCCACCCCTAGTCAGAATCCCACGGTGAAGTCCAATTCCCTCTGAGACACATGCCTCTTTTTAATTAAATTTTTACTGTGCTAAAAACACCTTCTATACGTTTGTGTATAATGCAATGTTCTTATCCACAGGCACAATGTTGCCCAGCAGACCTCTAGAACTTACTCATTGTGCATCACTGAAATATTATACCCGTTGATTAGATCTCTTCATTGTTCTCTCCCCTCGGCCCCTGACAACCACCATTCTATTCTTTGCTTCCACAAGTTTGACTACTTGAGCAGCTCATAGATGCAGACTCGGGTAGTATTTGCACTTCTGTGACTGGCTTATTTCACTTTGCATCATGTCTTCCAGGCTTATCTATAACCTCTTCTCTAAAGAACTATGGGCTCAGTTCTGGCAGAGTTTGCTGGAAGTATCAATCATAGTTGACATAGTGTTGCTTTTTTTTTTTTTACTTCAACATGACTGATAACTTCATTCTGTTCAATGAAAACCCAGAGGGCCACCAGAACTGTAGTCCATGGTGTGCTGTGAGCAATCTCCCAAATGCCACCTGATGTCTTGCCGCTGCACAGCATGGCAGTGGCGGCACCCCCAGCGTGTTGGGGAAGGCAGTCCAGATTGTGCAGTGAGTTCCCTTCTCTCCTCTATTTGCTGTGACTGTGTACATCGTGCTCTGGTGCGGTGTGTGGGCCGTGCAGTTCAACTTGCCCTAACCTGGCCATATCAGTGTGTTCACTCAGTCCTGTGGTACACACCAGGCATAGAGGGAGGCCGATCAGTGCTCATGTTCACGTTCACACACACGTGAGTTAGAGCATTACTGCAGATAGCGTGCCCTTACAGAACGTGCAGGATGATCATTTTTTTTGCCGATAGTCCATTACTATGCAGTGCACTTCAAGGCCATGGTTTACTGTCATAGTTGCTTAAATACACATAATGAGAAATGTAAATCTTCTGCAGGGAGAAACACAGGGTGTCCCAAAAAATATATACACACTTTAACAGCTGTCAGCTCAATTTTGAAAATGAAATGTATTTTAATAAACGCAGCCTTTATAATTATCCAAAGGGTGTGCATACATTGTTTTGGGACACCCTATATAATATTATGCTTTAATTGGAGCATTTTTACTTGCGTGCATTTATAGATCATCCAAAGTCCATCAGCACAGCTAACAGGGCTCTGACCAAGCCTTTTAGATGAGGGCTTTGGGGCTCCCCTCTCTTATGTACCTTCTGTAGTGAATGGGCTGTGTGTGACTTCCTGCAAAAAGGCAGGGGACATGGGCGAGGGGAAGATGTACATGCCTTGTGTGGTCTTGTTAAGTCTTACTACCCACCCCCACCTCCCTCTTCCATTATGGGGAGGGAAATAGGACTATGTGGGTGATGGAGATGACTTAGCTGTGCATGGATGATGGTCTGGACTCTGAGGACTCTGTGCTTAAAGCTCATCAGTGATATTTAGGGCAGAGGGAAGGGGTTTAGTGCCGTAGACCATTAGGAAATGTAAGGTAATAAATCTGGAGCTTAGAACTTATCAGCAAAAAGTATTCTTTAATATCCACTTTCAGAAAAAATGGCTCTTCTGTGCAACACATCTTTTATCAAAACATAAAGAGTAATGTTCTTTTAGGGCATAGCCTGCTAGTTGGTCCATTTCTTCTCTTCTTTACATGTAAAGGCAGTGGTTCCCTGTGTTTTTGATATGAGGAATTTATGTTCTTAACCTACATTGAACACTTTCTAATCAGTGCTTTCAAATTCAACAGTTCTTTCTCATGCAATGAAAACTTCATTAATCACAACATGGTATAAATTCATTTTACTAGTGGTGGTAACATGGCTGAGATGATATTATCCATTAAGACCACAGACAGAATTTGGTAGGGGAATGCATTAGAGGGGCCCTTGCACCAATGCTGTAGTTCTCAGGGTCTGCACATCCAGCTGGAACCTGCAGTTTTGAAGAGATGGAGAATTTACTAGTAGCTGCCACCATTATTATTCTGATAAACGTTTTATTGGCTAAAGTTCAACACTTTAGTTGTCAATAAATTTTTCAGATAATGCTGATTTAGTGTTATTAGGTTTATTTTATACTTTTAACATCAAAATTGAAAACAAAACGTATAATATTTAAAATCAATAGTGAAATTCACAAAGCAGGTATGGTGATCAGCTCAGAGCATCCCGAGGAAGTCTTTCGTTTGCTGTGCTAAAGAAGCGAGTGTGTGAAAATGCCCAGGAAAAGGCCCCAGACTTGAGCATCTGGCGTATGGATCCCTGTGTATGGATCCCTGGACTCTAAGATCTCCAGAAAAAGCCTTACCTTAGATGGAGCACTCTTGAGCAGCCCATAGCACATGATGACTTGTTTTTCCCATAGATAACAATTTAAAATACTAGTGGATATTTTTTAATGCACCATCTTCACACAGAGGATGACAATCATCTAAAACACTTAGGCCTGCTCTTGCTTTATGCGTGAAAATTAGTTTTCTGAGACACTTTTTGGGTTTTTGAAATTGTGAAAGGAAACACTAGTCAAAGGCAAGGAATGCATTGCTCATGCAATATTTTTGCTATATAAAGTAATAGGCATCATCTACTACATAGACATCTTTGAACATTCACTTCTGGGTTTTCCCTTTTTGGGAATTATAGATATTAGCATCACCTTTGTCACTGAGAAGATACTGACTGTCTCTCAGAGCATGGTGATGTGCCTGAACCAGCTAAACAGGCAGCCAGTGCACAATTAGCATCACCAGATTGGGCTACTCAATCTCACTTTGGGGACCAGCCATGAATGACTAATTTAGCCTCTGAGAATGTTAGTAATTTTTCCCTGTAAATAGAGGTCAGACCAATATTGTCTAACTCAAATGACTGTGATAATCAAGACCTAAGACATAGAATGTCTCTTATAAGCTATAATCTTTTACACAGCATTATGGTGCTGACCGGGGACTGTGATGGACACAGTGCAAAGCTCCTGGGTTCAATTGCATGTGTTACACTGTGAACAAACAGATTTAAATGCCTGATTAATAAAAATGGAAGCAAAAAGTTAATGGGTAATTGTGTAAATGTGGTACTTTCCAGTCAGTCAGACAGGTCCTAATGGAAGAAAGTATAACTTATGTTTCTGATTGACTAAGAAAAGGGGCAAATTTGGTATCTTGAAGGAAGGTGTTGCCTAGAAGATCCTTCTGAAGGGAAAGTATGAGGCCTCGAGGAGGAAAAAGGGAAAGCCTAGATAAGGGATGAGGACCCTAGGCCCGATCAGAGGCAAGTTTGTACATCTTATGTTAAGCGGTCACAACATCTGAAGGAGAGGGGAATCCTTAATGCTTTGTGAGCTCATCACTCCAGGGGACCAGTTCCTGCCCGCTTCCCATGGGACAGCCCTTGACTATGGCCCCAGATGGGCCTTTGAACCAATTTTCAAATGCAAAGTAGCCACAGAGTCCTTGGACTTGATAGCAGCTTCACTGGAGCAAAGGGTTGCCTCTACAGAAAAGCTGAGACCATGACTTTTCCTTGATTTGTCTTTGTTATTATTGTGCTTGTTGGATTGTTTGCCTTATCTGAGCCCTTGAAGCCTAAGATTCTGATCTGTAGTAATGACAGTCACTGATGACCAATTAGATTCCAATTGTTTCCCCAACTGGAGTCAGTCTGAAGTTGAAGAGTGGTATCAGAAAACAATGCCAAGTTAAATTGATCAGTTACCATGAGCAGTGGCCTACTTAATAATTATTAAAAGATTGACTCAGTGAATCCGTTTATGATTATGACTCCCGAACTATCAAAATATAAAAACAGAATTCCCCAGTGAAGAAGTAATAAATAGGACTCATTACCAGGAGAATGTAATGTTACCTCTTTCAGAGGATCTAGACTTTTCAGTGGCATTTTTAGCATCAATGACCCTATTAAACTCTGTTATTTTCTTCCTAATTCATGCCATTAACACATGATTTTCATTTAACTTCCCCATGGCTCATTTCTTTCCTTCAGAACATGTCCATATGATTCCCTGATAAAGCCGGTGTTTTAACACATTTTCATTATAAAACTATAATTAGCAACTGAGTAGCAATATGAAATAGGGAGAACATAGAGAGCTGACAGGAGAAGAAATCGGGCATCTGGGTAGTGCATTTTTTAAATGTTATTTTATTGTTTAAAGTATTACAATTAGTAGTACATATGTCTCCTTTTTTTCCCCATTGACCTCCCCCCAGCCTCCCCTAGCCCCCAGCACATGCCCTTACCCTCCCTCCCAGTGTCTGTGTCCATTGGTTATGCTTATATGCATGCATACAAATCCTTTGGTTGATCTCTTACCCGTCAGCGCTCCCTTGCCTTCCCGCTGTAGTTTGACAGTCTGTTCAATGATTCTTTGCCTCTGTATATATTTTTATTCATCAGTTCATAATGTTATTTATATTCCACAAATGAGTGAGCTGCCTCTTTGCCTCTTCCAGGTGTTGTGGATCCTCTAAGTAAGATTCCTTTGCCTGGTCGACAAGGGCTCTAAGGAGACAATTCTCACAATTGTTAAGGGATGGCCTTTTTTCCATTAACAAAATCATCGCGTAGTGCCTTTTGATAAAATAGTGATTGCTATTCTTCACCAAAGCCCATAATGGAAAGAAAAGTTTTCATTTCTATTCCTTCTTATTGTCCTTTGAGCTTTGTAAAGTACCTTTTATGTGTTCCATTTAGTGGGCTTATTTTCTCTAGAAAATTAACTAAGAGTCATTTACCAACCTGGGCACATTCAAAAATTAGTTTAATTCAACAAGTGCTTGTTGAGCACTACCCTCCTCTCCCTGTCTTGTGAAATACAGACATTATAGAAACATCGTCCCTGCCTGCCTACAACTCACACGTTTCTTTTTTTTTTTTTTTTTAAATATATTTTATTGATTTTTTACAGAGAGGAAGGGAGAGAGATAGAGAGCTAGAAACATCAATGAGAGAGAGACATCAATCAGCTGCCTCCTGCACACCCCCCACTGGGGATGTGCTCGCAACCAAGGTACATGCCCCTGACCAGAATCGAACCTAGGACCCTTCAGTCCGCAGGCCGACGCTCTATCCACTGAGCCAAACTGGTTAGGGCACACACGTTTCTTTTTTAAGTAGTCACATAAATAACACTGCTATTCCAGATCTGACTCCTGGTTAAATACGCTGATAGAAAAGCATATTTAGGTATGGAGAATACAAATTATGTTTCTTTGAGTATATTCTCAATATTACTTAAGATAAAAAGTAAACACATATGGTATTAAGACTGAGGTAAAAAAAAAAGGGGGGGGGGCTATGCTCGTATGAGAGAATAGGAAACATATAGAGCAGTGGTTCTCAACCTTGGCTGCACACTAGAATCACCTGGGAATCTTTTTAAAATCCTGATTGAGAACCACTGATATAGAGAAATCAAAGCGATGACTTTTTAAATGTGTTTGCTCCCTTAGAACCCACCACCCTAGCCACCACCACTGTCCCCTGTACATGTGCATGTGACATTATAATGTAGCTACAAGCGTGCTTAAAACTGAGACTGTCACTTGAGTACCAAAAGCAAGGAAACATGGGAAACTGGAAACATGGGGAGAGCCTTGTGGAAGTGATGGGGTTTACTGTGGGTGTGCTTTGAGGGAAGGGTAGCGATTTATCAGCTAGAAGTGACAGTGTGAACATCGTTAAAATGGCTGATGCATATGGGGGGCATGCCAAGTAAACCCATGGGACTGGAGAACCTTCTTTAAGAGGAGCTATTTTTCCACCATTAATCAAGAAGGTGGTCACCATCGTCCTACATAGACCGACTCCCTGTCTTCCAGTAGCTTGTCACAGAGGTTAGCTACTCTGCCACAGGTGGAGATGGCTGGCACATAAAGAATAAAAGCAGTAAATCAATCTATCACCAAGCGTTCAAGGTTTATATAAGAGATACATGCAACTAACACTTTTTCATTTTCCATATGACCTTGGGGCTTTTGATGGCTGGAATTATACTCTCTGCTTAGTATCGATAGTTTTAGAAAAATAGGTTCATCTCAGGGAGGCTATCCCACCATTTGCTTACAGATGGACACATTGGGAGGTGTGGGGTAAATTGTTTTTAATGAATTTCTTCTCCATCCCCTGTTTGTGCAAAGTGGTTTGACAGACTTTCTTGTATCTCATATGCAAATCAACAAGCTTTCTTTGAATTGTCTGATACACATTTAGGAGCTTATAAAATGAACCTATACATTTAGTGAGAGCTTCAAGACCAGGGTACAGTTGGGTCAACTAACCTTCAGTGGCTGTCAGCTCTGTTTCCTGGTGTCTGTTTGGGTGGGGTCATGTCTTTTCAATTTTATAGATTTTTCTCTTACTTCTACCATCCTCTGAGGTTTTTTTTTAGCACTTTCCTCCCTTACACGTTATTCTAATGTAGGCATTGCTCCTAACCCTTTCATTTCATTCTTGTCGGCATTCACAGCAAGAAATGTGATTCTTTTATGACTTAATTCCTACTTTTCCTACACCCATTTCCACTTCTATTTTCCATCTCCTTTCATTTTGCCCTCACATATTTTTCACTTCGTGGTTTCCCTTATCCATGTGCACTCTACATGAGAGCCAAATAGAACCCCGCAGATAAAAATAGTTTCTGACATTATTTGTGATTCCAAAGATGTAGTCTCGCAAATAACCTTTTCTCGTTTGATTCCCATCTAACATGCTGACAGTGCTCCAATCTCGTCTTCTGATTATCCCATTACATAGTGCTTTCCCCTGCATTTAGTAGAAACTCGGAAGTAATGGTTCTATTTGGATAGCACTGCCTAGTCATCATTTACAATTTTATGGAATTAGAAAGGCGAGGAGAGGAAAGGATCCAGGCTTACATTCTTATTTAAGAGGAAAGGCATTAATTAACTATTAGGGTAATGGGCTGAGCCACTCTTTATCAGCAGGCTAAACTAGAGCCATCGTTGTGGGCTAGAGCAACATTTCACACCAGGGAACAGTTTTTTTTCTTACCAAGAAAGAACACTGTGCTCTATATTGATAACTAATACATTTTAAATTCAACCTCTAAAAGGCAGACAAATTCATTTAACTACCCATCAATTTCAGGAAAAAAAATAATTATAAACAGATAGGAAGTAACCTAAGAATTAATTTATGGCACCCAGTGAATTTACCATGACATTGTAGGTATTCACAGTCAGCAATCATGCACAGCCTCTGACAGTTAGACGGCATTTGTTGTGTGTGTGTGTGTGTGTGTGTGTGTGTGTGTTTTAGCTATGCTCTGAACCCATCCTACAAAGAGCTACATTCAGATGAAGCCACGATGCCCAGGAGGCTAAATGATTGCCTGCTAGCACTGATCATTTGGGAGCCTAAAAAGAAATTTTCGGTGCAAAAATACCACTTTTCTTATGCATTCTAAAAACCTGTTATGTTCAGGAGTAAATTTCCCTTCCATGTATTTGTTTCAATTGACATCTTAAAGTACATCTGAGAATACAATACACCATATAATTGAGAGCTGAACCGGCTAATAGATGCTGTGTGAGCTCTTTGAGGAAACGAAATGATAATGGAATCCCTATTCTCGTTGATGGGGAATGACTGTCCTTTGTTCTCTTCTGCAAAGGCATACCCTCATATCTTAGTTGATTTCCCTGGTATATTTCTTTAGGCAAATCCGTAATTTCAGAGAAGCCAAATATATCTTGCTTTGAGGGATATAATTGGCCGTTTGGACCAGAGTGTAGTTCTCAGATTATGCTCAGCAGGCATTACAAAAAGAGAGGCATTTTTTCTATAACTTGGGTAGTTTAACATACTTTTTTTCCCTTTGCTGTTCTTCACAGGTGCATGAGGCAGTCCCGTGTTACAGTGAGTGCAATCAGTATTCCTGGGTTGTAGAACACTGGTCCCCATGCAGAATCCACAACGAGCTGAGGCCCCTGCGCTGTGGCGGAGGAATGCAATCTAGGAAAATCAGGTGTGTGGAATGGAGGCATTTGGGGAAGGGGGCAGTGGGGCTTCGGCATTTCTGTAAAAACAACAGCGTTGTTTGCCAAGCACACTCTGACTTTCACACAGTGTACTCTGGCTTTCGCTCATCTTTAAGAATCCATGGAGCACATGTGCCCTCCACTGCCAAAAGGGGGTGGGAATTCCTCAGCAATGAAGCCACCATCCTTACCGTTTCCTGCCAATGCCTTTGGTGGGCAGCCGATGGCATGGAGCGGCTGGCATCCCTCCGCTGACTCCTGGCCATCACTGTTAACAAACTAGGAGATTTGACTGTGTTGCTATGTTTCTCATAAGAAGAGGAGATTAGGACATAGACACACCCAGAGGAAGACACCAGGTGAGGACCCAGTGAGAAGAGGGACACCCACACGCCCAAGATGGAGACCTCAGGAGAACCGATTCTGCCAACACCTTGCTCTCAGACTGCTAACTTCTACATTGTGAGAGCATACATTTCTGTTCAGGCCACCCAGTCCCTGGCGTTTTGTTATGACATCCCTTGCTAACTCACACATACTGTGTCATGTGATTTATGTGCATGATCACATTTACTGGTAAATATGTGAAGCGGATTTTCCAGGAATTTTGCAACGCAACCATTATTGAGTTTAATAGCATGCTCTTCTTTTTTCTTTTCTTAAACATCACCTGAGGATATTTTTATCATTGATTTTTAGAGAGAATAGAAGGGAGAGAGGGAGGGTAACAGAGAGAGAAGCATTCATTTGAGCGAGACACATTGATTGTTTGCCTCCCGCATGCACTTCTACCAGGGCTGGGGAAGGAAACCTGATACCCAGGTTCATGGCCTTGACCGAAAACAGAACCCATGACCCTTCCATGCTCGGGTCAGTGCTATAACCACTGAACCACACCAGCAAGGGCAATAGCATGCTGTTGTAATACATGAAACGGCTTATCTGTTCTCTTTCTTAAAACCTACAGACTGGAGGACATCTTCATGGTTCATGCATGACTGCTATCACTTAGTAATTTAAAAAATAGCCTTTGAATCTTTGCCTTCTATGATCAGGCACTGTTCCAGGAACTGGGGATAAGGTGAACAAACAGTTCCTGTCCTCGAAGACATTAGTAGCAGAGAAAAAATAGACACAGAAGTAAATATATTGGAAAGTCTTTGCTTCTAACTGCCGAGAAGAAACATAAAATTGGGTCAGAGAGATGACGGATACTATTTAGGGGAGGTTGACCAGCAATATTTGAGGAGGAAACCAAATAAATGAGGTTCTATAGAAAGAGGATTCCAGGGAGGAAGAAGCATCCAAACCAGGAACCTTGTGGGCTTGTGATAACAAGGTAAATAACAAGCTGCCCCATGTGCTGGTGCCAGTACTCCAATCATGTAGTCTTCTAGAGCAAGGTAAAGGAGATTATTCCTTTTGCTATCCTGGAAAGGATAAAAAAAATATGTGTGTGTGTGTGTGTGTGTGTGTGTGTGTATCCCATGTTCAAAGGCTGTTAAATCGCATTGTTTACCCATATCTTCAGAAAAAAATCACTTCTGTCATGGTAAACAACCTGCTTCCCTATTTATAATGGTCTGGCCCTCTAGCAACTTCAGCGTGAAATTATAGCTAATTTCCCTACAAACATTAGGTGGTCATAATAATCTGGCCACTCAGTGTATATGCCTAAGTGACCATCACAACCGAACAGACAGCCGAACAGGCTGCATGGGGCGACCAGGCCAGCGGGGGGAGGGGGGGGGGGTGCAGTAATGGGCGACCTGGCCAGCAGTGGGGGCAGTTAGGGACAACCAGGCTGGCGGGGGGGGGGGCAGTTGGGGGTGACCAAGCCAACAGGGGGCGCAGTTAGGGGCGATCAGGCAGGCAGGCAGGTGAGCAGTTAGGAGCCAGTGGTCCCGGATTGTGAGAGGGATGTCTGACTTCCGGTTTAGGCCCAATCCCAGCAGTCAGACATCCCCCGAGGGGTCCCAGATTTGAGAGGGTGCAGACTGGGCTGAGGGAACCCCCTCCCTCCCCTGTGCATGAATTTTGTGCACCGGGCCTCTAAAATATATATATATATATATATATATATATATATATATATATATATATATATATATATATATTTATATTCTTCTCTAGAGGCTCCAGGAAGGAAAGGAATGTAGCTCTGACAAAGCACCGAGTTAGCCTAGTGAGATCCACACTGGATTTCTGTGTTTCAGAATGATCAGATAATAAATTTACATTGTTTGAGATATTAAGCTTGTGGTGATTTTTACAGTGTGTTACCTTTAACTTAAATTCTTGTTTTCAGTATGATATTAAGGGTCTTCTAATCAAAAGGCCCTCGTTATGACCCCTTCTAGCTAATAAACTTTCAGTTCCCTACGTTGGCAGAAAGGGACTATCACTGAGCTGTGTAGATTAGGGGAGGGGATCCCAGGGACCGGCTACTTAAACACACTTTCAATAAATTCTCCAGTTTTCCATCCTCTTTCATTTATATTTTCAGGTGTACTTAGTGACACAAATTCCCAAATAGCTCATGTGTTCTGTGGTATAAATGGAGGTACTTTCTTGTTTTTCCTTGAAGAATTCATATTCAGCTTTCCTGGTGTGGTAAGGCAGTTAGCACTAGCCCATCCATTTTCCTTTTGTTGCCTTTGTCTTCTTGTTCTTTGTCCTCACAGGGTAATGCCTTTCCCCTCCCTCTTGGTGTGTGGTGTGTGTGTGTGTGTGTAACAGATTATTCTGATATTGTTTTTGTGGCATATTGAGGTGAAAAAAGACTGATGCATAAGTTCAACTAGTCACCATTGACCAGAAGTAGCCTTACTTCTTCTTCTCAGTGAAATGATAAAAGGACATCAGCTGAGAGTATGTGGTCAAAATGAAAAGCAATTTCCAGCTTTAAATTTGTCCAGGAAAAAAGAAAAAAGCCACCTTGTGGTCCCTCCTTCCACTATTGACTGTTACTGCAGGAGAAATTAAAGTCTAAGGATAATCTGTACCATGCCTGCTTACATAGGAAATCATTACATACTTATGTCTTCTCTCTGTCTGCCGTTTTCTCCTACCCTCCTTTATACATTGCTTTCCCATTACTTAGCACCTAATAAAGTTTATTGTATTTTGTGCCTAGTGATTGACTATAATTTTCCTAAATTTTAAATAATTATTAATATATATATACTAGAGGCCCGGTGCACTCAGGTGGGGGGGGGGGGTCCCCCAGCCCGGCCTGTGCCCTCTTGCAGTCTGGGACCCCCCGGGAGATAATGACCTGCTGGCTTAGGCCTGCTCCTGGGTGGCAGAGGGCAGGCCCAATCCCTAGGTGCAGCCCCTGGTCAGGCTTAGAGCAGGGCTGATTGGGGAGTTGGGGCGCCACCCCCTGTCATGCACAGAGCAGGGCGGATCAGGAGGTTGCAATGCCACCCTCAGTCACGCTCAGGGTAGGGCCAATTGGGGGGTTGGGGCACCGCCCCCTGTCACACTCAAGGCAGGGTTGATGGGGAGGTTGCGGTGCCAGCCCCTGTCACGCACAGAGCAGGGCCGATCAGGGGGTTGGGTCACTGCCCCCTGTCACTCACAGAGCAGGGCCGATCAGGGGGTTGGGTCACTGCCCCCTGTCACTCACAGAGCAGGGCCAATCGGGGTTGGGGCGCTGCCCCCTGTCACTCACAGAGCAGGGCCCATCAGGGGGGTTGGGGCTCCGTACCCTGTCACACACACAGCAGGGTCGATCAGGGGGTTGGGGAGCTCCCCCCTGTCATGCACAGAGCAGGGCCGATCAGGGGGTTGAGGAGCTTCCCCCTGTCACTCACAGAGTAGGGCCGATAGGGGAGCTGGGGCACCGCCCCCTGTCACACACAGAACAGGGCAGATCAGGGGGTTGGGGTGCCACCCACTATCACCCACAGAACAGGGCCGATCAGGGGGTTGGGGCACCGCCACTGTCACACTCAGGGCAGGGCCGATCAGGAGGTTGGTGCGCCGCACCCTGTCAAACACAGAGCCGCAGGGCAATCAGGGGATTGGGGAGCTCCCGCCTATCAGGCACAGAGCAGGGCTGATCAGGAGGTTGGGGCACCTTCCCCTGTCACGAACAGAGCAGGGCAGATAGGGAGGTTGTGGCCCCGCCCCCTGTCACACACAGAGCCGCAGGGTGATCAGGGGGTTGGCGAGCTCCCCCCTGTCACACACAGAGCCGCAGGGCAATCAGGGGATTGGGGAGCTCCCCCCTATCAGGCACAGAGCAGGGCTAATCGGGGTTTGGGCGCTACCCCTGTCACGCTGATCCCGGTGCCGGGAGGCATATTACCCTTTTACTATATAGGATAGAGGCTTGGTCCATGGGTAGGGGCTGGCTGGTTTGCCCTGAAGGGTGTCCTGGATCAGGGTGGGGGTCCCCACTGGGGTGCCTGGCCAGTCTGGGTGAGGGGCTGAGGGCTGTTTTCCGGAAGCGAGTGACTCAAGCTCCCAACCGCTCCTTTTTTTTTTTCTTTTTTTTTTATTCTGGGCCAGCTTTAGCTCTGAGGCCTCGCTGCTAAAAACATGGATACAATGTTGCGGTCCGGCTGGCTGAAGCCTGGCTGAATGAAAGCCGGTTTTTGGGGTTTTGTTTAGCTTCTTATTTGCAAATAGTACATAGTTGCTTAGAGTTTCAGCTGAGAGGCCGGCAAGTGAGGCGGGGAACGTTGGAGTCCACGGTCACTGGAGCAAGCAAGTCTCCCTGCTCGCTTCAGTGCATGGCTGCCAGCCGCCATCTTGGCTGACAGTTAATTTGCATAAGGATATGCTGATTAGCCAATGGGAAGGGTAGCGGTCGTACGCTAATTACCATGTTTCTCTTTTATTAGTGTAGATATATGTAAAAAGACTCCTACTATGTAGAACAATTCACTTCAGCACAGCAAGATTTGGGGAGTACCAAAAGCTCTCCTGCATACCCTATTTAACATGTTTTCTCCTTGGCTGTGGCCTTGTGTCTGAAATAACCAGGCCAGCAAATGGCACCTTTTATCCCATCATCATGGTCATCTTCACCTTTACTCTGATCATTATCACTCCAAGAACATATCGGTAACAATAAAGATCCTACCTGTCATTGTTTCAGTTGTCTGCACCAGCATCCAGGCAAGGGCCTGGTGCACTGTAAACCCTTAAAAATATTTACTAAGTGAATTATTATTAACAAAGAATAACACTTTATACCAACACCTAGCAAAAGAGCTTGGACATACCAAGTCATTATTAAACACTTTTGAGAAAATATTTTTAAAATAATCTAATTGATAGCCTATATAATAAAAGGCTAATATGCAAATCGACCAAATGGCAGAATGACCGGTCGCTTTGATGTGCACTGACCACCAGGGGGCGGATGCTCAATGCAGGAACTGTCCCCTGGGGGTCAGTGCACTCCCACAGGGGAGCGCTGCTCGGCCAAAAGCCGGGCTCACTGCTGGTGAGTGCAGCTGCGGTGGTGGGAGCCTCTCCTGCCTCCGTGGCAGCAAGGACGTCCAATTGACGACTTAGGCCTGGACTACGAGAGGGTGCAGGCTGGGCTGAGGGACACCCCCCTCTCCCACCAAATACATGAATTTCACGCACCAGGCCTCTAGTCCCATCTAATAAAAGAGTAATATGAAAATGGACCATCACTCCAACACACAAGATGGCCGCCCCCATGTGGACACAAGATTGCCGGCAGGGGAGGGCAGTTGAGGGGGACCAGGCTGGCAGGGGAGGACAGTTAGGGGCAATCAGGCTGGCAGGAGTGGGCAGGGGCAATCGGGCCAGCAGAGGACAGTTAGGGGCAATCAGGCTGGCATGGGAGCAGTTAGGTGTCAATCAGGCTGGCAGGGGAGTGGTTAGGGGTTGATCAGACTGGCAGGCAGAAGCAGTTAGGGGCAATCAGGTAGGCAAGCAAATGGTTGGGAGTCAGCAGTCCTGGATTGTGAGAGGGATGTCTGACTGCCGTTTAGGACCAATCCTACCGGCAGTAGGACATCCCTCAAAGGGTCTCAGATTAGAGAGGGTACAGGCTGAGCTGAGGGGCACATGCCCCCCCACCCATGAACGAATTTTGTGCACTGGGCCTCTAGTATAATATAAATACAGAGAAAAGTCACATCATAGGGGAATAGCTTGATGACTTTTCATAATGTGAACACACCTTTGTAACTGCCCAGAGACCAAGACACAAGATACTACCAGGACCACCTAAGCCCCTGTCAGTCAGTAACCCCAAATGTAATTACTATTCTGACTTCTGAGACAACAGAAGAGTATTGTCCATTTAACTTTATATGAATGGTATTATAAAGAAGGTTCTTTTGTGTCTAGCTTCTTTTGTTTAATATTACATTTATAAGCTTTACCCATGATCCTATATGCAACCATAGTTCATGCATTCTCACCACTGTATAGCATGTAATTGTGTTAATTTATCACAATGTATTTACTTTATGTTGCTGGCTGCATAGTCTAGGTCAGTGGTCGGCAAACTCATTAGTCGACAGAGCCAAATATCAACAGTACAACCATTGAAATTTCTTTTGAGAGCCAAATTTTTTAAACTTAAACTATATAGGTGGGTACATTGTTATTAACTTAATTAGCGTACTCCTAAGGCTTAGGAAGAGCCACATTCAAGGGGCCAAAGAGCTGCATATGGCTCATGAGCCGCAGTTTGCCGACCACGGGTCTAGGTAAACTGTTTCTGGTTTGGCTGATTATGAACAGTGGTGCCATGAACATTTTCAGTCATCATATGGTGCATGTTTTTCCACATTTGTTTTGCAGAGGAATATAAAATTGGGATTGTTGGAATACACTGTATGTATATGTTTAGTTTTAGTAGATACTGTCACCTAATTTACCAAAGAGTTTGTGCTCCAACTAGCAGAGTTAGAAGAGTAAAAATTTCTCCACATTCTTACCAATGTTTTGATATATATTTTTTTGTTTTTATTTAAGCCTTTCTGGTAGATGTATATAGTGGTATAAGACTTGGGTTTTCATTTGATGGTATCAACATCATGATCATTTATTTAACTTTCACGAGCATTTATCTCAAAGCCCAACACCGAGGAGTCCAAACAACTATAATGTGTTTATCTGTATCTCGTGCACAAAAATGTTTGCTCATTGTCCTTTGGTTTATGGCATCAAAACTTCCTATTGATTTACAGAAAACACCTAAAAGAAAAACATGTTCAATTAATATTCACTTTACTTTGTCCTGACCTTAAATGTGTTGGACACAGATTAGGGAGGCGTAAATGATATGATAGGAGATAGAAGTCTAGGGAAGGTTTGAGGGAATCATGGCAACCAGAGGTCTTGGCTATTACAAAGTGATGGGTTCATTCTGAAAAGGAGCGCCTTCAAGATTTGCTACAATAAAAAGAAAATTCACTCTGTGCCAGACCTGAGCAAACATATTGTAGGTCTCTTTAGAGTGAGAGGTTTTCAAGGACAGTAGTTATCTCTGGTCCCTGTTTATCTTTCCTGCTCTGTGGAATAAAGGGGTCAGCACAGAGTTATCACTCCGTGAAGGCACTGGAATTTTTTTCCTGGTTTCTCTGCTCATCTTATGTTATGTTTGAGGAGTCAGTAACTATGATACCTCATGACTATTTTAAATGTACTCTCTACTGTTTGAAGTCATCACATTATGTTGTGCTCTTGCCTCACAGATGTGTGAACACGGCCTCCAGGGAAGGTGGGGCAGTAAATAATAGCTTCTGCAACCAGGACGAGATGCCCCCAGAAACCCAGCCCTGCTCGCTTCTGTGCCCCAGTGAATGTGTCATGTCCGAGTGGGGAACCTGGAGCAAGTGCCCACAGGTAACTCTCTCCCCTGCCAGTGCCCTAATCTCATGGTTCGGCCTTCACTAGACAGTCACAGTGCTGCTCTCAAAACCATTCTTCTAGTCCTAGAGGAAAATATTGTTGCCTAAGAAAGGAAAAGAAAAAAAGAATTCAGCTATCAAGACTGAGCAATTTAAAATGCCAGTGCCTCTTTTTAGGCATTTATCAAGGGAACCGAACAGGGAAAATGAGCCTATAATGATGATGCTAGGATTCGAACGCACTCCCATTGTTAAAGTGGTCTCTTAAGTACTCAAACGATTCTCATTGTCATCTCTTGGTCCTGTTCCATTTTTATCGTGGCAGAATCAATTTTATCTTAGGAGCTCAACTCCGTTGTGTAATTTAGCTTCTGTTAGTGATGATCTGTTTTTGTCTTTTGCTATTGTTCCCAAAGATGTGGTGTTCTTTTGGCCATGTTTTCCCAGAACTTAACAAAAACAAACCTTTTTTGAAGTCCAAAGAATTAGCCTTAATTGTTCTTTTAAAAAATGAAAACATAACCAAATATGCCAAAATGACTATTCTTCAAGTAATGTGGTTCACTTTAATATTCTCAGAAGATAAATTTCAATGTTGTATTAGACTTATATTTCTGCCTAAAGCACTAAAAATAAAATTAGGATAAGGAACATATTATATGGGTCCAAATATGAGGAAGGAAAGAAGTAGGATCTTTGAATTCAGTGGTAGTACTGATGTTTGTGGAAAGCTTGTGTAAAATCTTCATACAAATGAAGTCCATTGTACAGATGAAGCAACTGATCCTCAGGAAGGCTAAGTAGCTTACACGAGGGTCCACAGTGATTAAGTGATGCAGCTGGGCATGAACCTTATTCTGTTTGAGAAAGCCAGAGCCTTTGCTCTTACAACCTTGGTTCACTTCTCTTAGAAGAATTAAGGTAGATTTAGACTCAATATTTCTCTTGCTTTAAGATACAACATTTTTTAAAGAACAAAGTGAGTTATTTTAGCAAGTTATAATAATCTGTATGATTATACCATGACTGAGTACATATAATCACAGTTTAGAAAGTGTGGTAGCCTACACTTTTTATTAATCAACTTGCAGAAGAATTAACAACCTGAAGAAGTTTAATTAAATGTAGAGGCCGTGATTTCTCTCACTTCTTTTTTTCTAATTTGCTCACAGCAGAATCCATTAAGCTGTGAGCACTTTGCAATGAAAATGTTGCCCTCTTAAGTCAAAGTACTGACTACTAAGTGAAAATGTTTGCTGCAGGAGCGTTTTGTGCAGTGTCGTGATGACTGGCGTTGTGTGCTTGCTTCTTTGGGTTTCTAAGAGACACTTTTCTCTAAGGTTTGCTTTTCTAAACATAGTCACTCTATTTTTCGAGTGTTTTTTAATTGGAGACAGAGAAAATATTTTAACCTCCTTTTGTGCATCTGGAAGATGACATAGGTACTTGCTTGTCACCATGGGGTTGTCCTTCACCTGCTTATATATCTTTGAAGATACGTAATAATAATAATAATAATAATAATAATGTAATAGCAATAACAATAATAGTTATGACAACAACTTTCATTGAGCACATCTTCAGTAAACAACATTGTACTGGAGTTAAACAACGCTATGTTCTGATGCTAGACGTTATCCATGGTCACTCAGGTCTGACAGAGCATGTTCTTCCTCAGATGTCCCTCATCCTCTGGTATAAATAAAGACTTCAAAGTGGAAAAAATGTTAATTAGTACTCACAACTTATAAGTTTCCCTATCTCTATATATGTTGCATAATTTTAATAAATTGCCACATCTTAGCATAATGCGCCAACATCATAGATGCTTAAACAGTACTTGGAGATGATCATGATCATGATAATGGCAAAGTTAGCAAGCTGGATCTTTATGACTAAAGTTTAATTAGCACATTAATGTGCATTTTCTGAGAAAAGATAGAAACAATTATTGTGTAATTGTTCTCTATACCGTGTTGAATCACAGTGCAATATTGGCCATTATTCTACCAAATTCTCTTTTGATAGTCTACAGTGTGACATACGTTAATGGAACCAATTCACTATATTTTGTTTTTTACTCTCCTTTGTTTTCTTCCCAGGGCAGTTCTTTAAAACCAAACAAAAAATAAAACAAAAATAAATTTTTAAGAAAGCAGAATATTTCTGAGATAAAAATATATCTATATTTCTCTTTTTATGCTCCATCCCAGAGATTGCAATTTGGTAGGTCTGGGGTGGAGCCTGTGAATTTGCATTTCTAACAAGTTTCCAGGTGATGCTAATTCAGCCACTTTGGAGAACACTCTTTGGGTCACAAGTCTCTTGGTCATTACATTCTAGTCATGTTCTTTCTCAGTATCACTTTAATGACAATATCATGTGGAAACTTAACTTATATTTACAGATGCTTTCCATGTGCTAGACAATGTATTCAGCATTTACTTATTATCCCATTTAATCTGCACAGTGTCACTATTAAATACTTACTATTATTCCTCCAATGTATAGATGAATAAACTAAGTCTCAGAGAGGGGTTAGTGACCTGTTGTTTTTTTGTGCTAGTAAAAGGCACAGTGACTATATAAGCCCAGGTAGTCTATGTAGGGTGGGACAAAAATAGATTTACAGTTGTGAGTACTGAGTTTATTCTTGTATTATTTATTAATTATTGTATTATTTTCCATAAGAACAACTGTAAACATACTTTTGCCACACCTTATACATTTCTAACCTCTACAAAGGAAATAGAAGTTACACTTCCTGTCCTTGAGAATATTATAGCCTGTCAACTCTGTTACCTGCTTTTTTGCTTTACTTCGGTTATGGATTTGTGAAGTTAAGATTTTTCAAAATTGAATAACCTACCTCATTCAAATAGAATGCCAAGTAAGGGAAGGAAGGAGTCATGAAAGGGTGTGGTCTAATGTCCTGGAACACTTGGCTGTGTGATTGTGACCAAGTTACTTAAGTCTCTGAGCTACAGTTTCCTTTTAAGGAAAATAACAATGACAGCTGCTTTTTCCGGACTTTTTAATGATTGAGACAATGCATATAAAGTAAACAGCACATAGTATAATTTAATACAAGTTTGTTTTAAAAGCTGCAAATCATTATTTTCATTGGCCGGGAAACAAAAGACAGGTGGCCATACATTTTCTAAGCCATATACTGAATATTCCTTTTCCCACACAAAATGAGTTATTACTTGATCTTAAAGAAGTGAAATGTCACCTCCTTTGCTAGAAAATGTCTTATGCCTAATTTAAGAGTAGTCCCCAAAAGTAAGGCATCAGAAAGATAACTTTGAATGGGTTACTGACCTACGTACTCCTAATTGCAAGCCATACCAAAGAGCAAAGATGACAGAGGCACTAAAAATTGTATGAGGACCATTTTATCTGTATTGGGAAGAACTGGGGACTAAATGGGTCAAGGAAAATCACAATTCAAGGCAAACTTTGAAGAAAAAGGAAAACCATGATTTTCACGTTCTTATTTTCATAATATATATACATATACAGGGTGTCCCAAAAATTTATATATGCACTCTAACAGCTGAAAGTTCAATTGATGTTTTTTTTTCTTTCCAGATTTAACCCATTGGAATTATTATAATTATTCAAAATATGTATACATTTTTGGGACACCCAGTACATATGTAAAATTTATTTTTTTACTTAAATACTAACTTTTCTAGCATGCTTTAATGTAAAAGGAAACATGGAATTTGTACACCAAAAACCCTTGCAATAGTGTTTATTATTTAAATACTTGTGTAGTAATACACATGTGTATATGTATCTATACACATATGTACAAATATACAAATGTATATATTTAACATTTTATTGTTTGTCACCCTTGATTCCTATTTTCTCTACCTAATTTTTTTAGTTTTTATCTTTATTTTTCATCTTTATTTTTCATACTTCAAAATTATGTTCATGAGAATTCATAGAATTATATATTCTTCAGGAGAGGTTTATCAATTTTTGAATTCAGACAATGTTCAGCCCCTGATATATCTGAACAAATATATGGTTCTCTTCATTTATGCCACCAATCCCTGCAGAAAGTTTCCAATAAATAACACAGATTTTCTATTTATGACTCTCCTTGGAAACTTGACAAAGGAATGTCTTAATCGATCATATTAATAGAAAGAAGCAAAGAAGATCTTGGAGAGGAATTACCAAACTGATACATATTTTACAGAAGCAAGCTTTTGGAATCCATCTCCAGAAAGAGGACTCAAGTTTAGCAAACCCATTTGAACTTGTATTGATTCACTTCAAGCTGAATGCATCAAGGCTGGTGAGAACTATAGCCGCCATCCCCTTACACTGCGGGAAGTGGAAATTCAATGCACAGTGGTTCAAGAGCAGCCTCTTGATCAAACAGTGGCTCGGATCTTTGCATTATCACAGGACAATCTCTGAAGAAGGATCAGGAAGGAAGACTACATAGGGCTTCAGTATAATCAAATCTGAATTCTATCATAGACTTAGTAGTGTGCTTCCAAAATACATCTTATTTATATATTTTTCTCCAGCTCTTTATGAGTGCAGGGTACCCTAGTGAAAGCCGTTGCGGGTATATATCAGCAGGTACACACTGCCATTACTCCTGCAAGTAGTGACACTTCTTTAGAAGAGAGAGAAAAATGCACTCGTTTTCTGATACATGCTCAAGAGCTAAGCAGTTGAGGTTAAGAAAAATACCTTTTTTCATGGTGTTCCTGTGTTATTTTTGGTAAATGCCATCAACAATGACTTCCATTACCGATGACTCAGCATTTTCAGTACCTTAAGTATCCCTGAAAGTTATGTTTCCAGGGAAGCAAATTTCCCAATGTTCACTACTAGTGCTCAGCTGCAGGCTCTTCATCGACGTATCCTCACAGTCTGGAGCATGACCAAGCTGCCTCGTGCTTTTCTCTGGCTCACAACTAAAAGCCGGAGGAGAACGATTGAAATTTTATATATACCGAAGTGAAAGTTTTGGTTGCTTCTGCTAAGTTGATACTGATTTTTGTAAGAAGCCAGTAACTCATTATTCTAGAGCAGCGGTTCTCAACCTGTGGGTCGTGACCCCTTTGGTGGTCGAACGACCCTTTCACAGGGGTCGCCTAAGACCATCCTGCATATCAGATATTTACATTACGATTCATAACAGTAGCAACATTACAGTTATGAAGTAGCAACGAAAATAATTTAATGGTTGGGTCACAACATGAGGAACTGTATTTAAAGGGCCAGAAGGTTGAGAACCACTGCTCTAGAGCAAATGGAGTTTTTTTACCCCTGTGTACTGTGAGGTTTAATATTGTTATTGGGGAAATTGAGGTATCCCTTTTCTCACTGAGTGTTGACAGTGGAGTCCTTATGATATCTCAAGAAAAAGAGTTTTCTTGAGATATCATAAGAATGAGTGATTTTTATTTGCCTGGAATTACACCCCTGGGTTTCCAAAGTCCCATTTCCCTTAGTCCATTCTGGAAGAAGTGTAATTGGGGTTTCAGTAGAGCTAGAAGCAAAGCCAGTTCCATTCCATGTTGCAGCAGGTCCAGTACTGCATCAGGCTAATTACAATGCATCCATCCATTGTTTTCTGGGCCCACTTGGCCGTGGGCCATGTGGGCAAATGCAGGGGAGCCAAGAGAGTGCTCCACCTGCAACACGAGTCCCAAGAGAACCAAGAGAGTGAACTCCTTCATTAGGGGATAAAATATCTCAAATTGCTTGGCCTTTCAATAGCCACACCTATGACCCATTCCCAGGTGTGATTGCCAGCAAGCATCTTCGCTGTCCCTCCAACTTTATTGGGCATGCATCTTTTTCCCCCTGTTCAGTCCCTTTCCCCACAGATCTGCTGGGAATAGACAGGTGGCTCCCTGGAGAGTGTAAAGCTTAGCTTCCTGGTGTAGCTATCTAAATAACATGCCTCTACTATTTGGCCTTCCCTTTGCTTCTTTCCTAGTATTAATAACTGGGTTAATTGCAATGGTATCAGTATCACTCAGAACCATTAATATTTCCAGAACCAATTAGGCCCTGCAGAAAGGGTGCCTCATTTCATGCAGTGTAGCAGCAAATGGCAATTAGATTAAAGCAGTCTTTGGGCTGTTCCAGTTTTTAAAATTCAATATATTATCATTCTCTTTTATACAGTGTAAGTTCTTTGACTCTCACTATCACAAATTTGAAGTATAAATAAGGATTCATTGTTCTCAATCCCTTGGTCTCTTTCTCCCAATCTCTCTACCTGACTTTATGTCTTTTTATAGTAGAAATTCTCTCAAAAAATGGAATAATGACCCCACAAATTGATCAACCAGCTCAACATTGATCACGTGTTTCAGCAATTATCTACATATGACATTTTTATTTCTTCTTCCCCACCTTTTAGTCCTTCTTCTATAGATGACATTAAAGTATAT
This sequence comes from Myotis yumanensis, assembly GCF_028538775.1. Lineage (NCBI taxonomy): Eukaryota > Metazoa > Chordata > Mammalia > Chiroptera > Vespertilionidae > Myotis > Myotis yumanensis. The sequence continues at coordinate 73,659,924 of NW_027223759.1, read as the reverse complement.
CCCACATTTCATATTATCTTATCCATGAATATTTATATATATTTTCTTAAGAGATAATGGCTAATCACAACTTCAAAATATAACTACAATACTATTTTACACTTTGTAGGAGTTTATTTTTAAAAATTTAAAAACATGACTCATACAAAGTATCAAAGTTAATTAACTTATTAATGATTAAACCAGTATGATTGCAAGGCTGGTCCAACAAGAATTGAAGAGGGCAGAAAACTTTTACTTCTAGCAATAATCAAATATTATTGGATTTTTTGGTTTATTCTCATTGTAAACCAAAAAAAAAAAAAAAAGAGCAAAATATATAAAGCAACAGTTTTCAGACATTGAACAACAGGTAGCATGGACTATAATCCTGAGGGAAGATAAACCAAGTGAGGTGAACCTTAACAATCACCATGGTTTCCGGATGGAGAATGTCTGGGTAATGGTGCCAGGAATGAGAGCCTAACAAAAGCATAGGAGGAGCCAGAGATCAGAGATCTGAGAAGTAGAGGAAGCTAAAATGTGAAGGGCAAAATACTGAAGAGGGTAAGGCTAGGCAAAATAATCTAGATATCTAAATAAGGATTTCTTAGCGTTCTTGTCCAAACATGTATAATTTTGTTAACTAATGTCACCCCAATAAATTCAATTAAAAAAAAAAAAGAAACAAGACCCTTACATATCCTGTCTATAAGAGACTTACTTCAGATCAAAACACACACAGACTGAAAATAAGGGAACGTAAAAAGATATTTTATGAAAATCAAAACAAAATAACAAAACAAAAAAGCTGGGGTAGCAATACTTATACCAGACAAAATAGACTTTAAAGCAAAGGCTATAATGAGACAAAGAAGATCCCAGCAATTCCACTTCTGGGCATTTATCCAAAGAAACCCCAAACACTAAATAAAAAATACATATATAGCCATATGTTCATTGCAGCATAATTTACAATAGCTAAGATATGAAAGCAACTTAAGTGTTCATGAATAGATGAATGGATAAAAATATATACAATGGAATATGACTCAGCCATAAAAAAAGAATGGAATCGTGCCATCTGCAACAACATGGGTGTACCTAGCGGGTATTGTGCGGATGTACTTGCTGCTTAAACTCATAGTCTTGTCAAACTTTTCAGACAAGTCAGGTTCCAGTTCACCCACTGCTGGTTTGGGATTCACTACTCTCATGTCAGCCAAGGCAGTTAGCACATCAGTTTTTCAGTTTCCTCAATATTGTTGCTTTGGCACTCTTACATTATCATCACCATGTGAGGCGAACGTGATAACCACTACACTACGGAAACGCGCTATCATCACCATGTGATCATTTGTAAATCTTTAAACACAAATTCCTTTACTCTCATTTTAGTGGTAATTCTGGAGGGAATTCTGTAAAACTTCCCATCTGTAACCAAAATCTTAATTTAATCTTAACATAATTTATGAAAAGTATTTAATTTTTATGAAACTAAGTTTACTTCTTACTTTGAAATTTAGCAGATTTACTATTTTTAATATTGTGTTTCTAGTACCTTAATTGTATAAAATATACAAATATATTTAATTCATATGGTATTTAATTTTGTGTATAGTATGAGATAGGCTTTTCAGTGAAATCCCAAATGAATATTTATCCACTGACTTTCTGTATTTTATATTCTATATATTTTTATGAGAATTTTCTTTATATAGTCATTGTATACAATTAAATTTTTCACCGCTAGTATTAATGTGTTTTTTTAGTGTGAAGTACTAACTGGTTAATTATAGTATCTAATTATATTATTGGGTTTTATGTATAACTTACAACCATCATGCTTTCTAAATATTCCTATTAATTCTTCTGTGTTCTTTTTTATTATTTAACATTCTTAGGTATTTCTCATTATTTAACCAATTAATCTATATAATCATACAATATGCAAATAATTATTTTATCATTTTTGTGTTATTATCCTGATCATATTTTATATTCAAGGACTTTCTAAATAATACTAAAAATAAAAATTACATCAGTATTTTCCTGGTTTTAATAATAATATTACACTTAAGGCATTTTATTTATTAATTGATTTTTAAGATATTTTTATTGATTTCAGAAGGAAGGGAGAGGAAGAGAGAGAGAGAAACATCAATGATGAGAGAGAATCATTGATTGACTGACTCCTGCATGTCCCCTCCTGGGGATTGAGCCCACAACCCGGGCATGTGCCCTAACCAGGAATCAAACTGTTCTGGTTCATAGGTCTATGGCTGGTTGACCTATGACTGAACCACACCAATCAGGCCATTTGAGCCATTTTAAACAGTATCCTCATTGCTCATATTTAAGAAGTTTCTCTAAATTTATTTTAACATATATGCAACTATACCTGTATATACATATATGTTTTTGGAAATGATTACTTTGTTATAGCAAATGCTTTTTACAAATCTTATGATTTTAAAATAGACCTTATAATTTTGAAGTGTGCATTTATCTTAAAATAAATTGTATTTGGTTGTAGTCTATGATTATTTTTATTTCATTTTTAATAGCTTTTATTATTTATTATTTTTAATTACATTTAATATTATATTTATTCAAGGTGTACACCACAGTGGTTATTTTTATAACTTAAGAATTTAGTTTATTATTATTTTATTATTTTTAAAAATATGTTTTTATTGATTTCAGAAAGAGGAAGAGAGAGATAGAGATGAAGAGAGAGAATCATTGATTGGCTGCCACATACATACCCCCTACTCCTGGGGCTAGAGCCTGCAACCTGGGCTTGTGCCCCAGCAGAATCCAACCATGACTTCTTGGTTCATGGGTGATGGCTCAACCACTGAGCCACATTGGCAGGGCAGTTTATAATTATTATTTTAATTGTTTCAGAATGTCTCTCACCACACCCCTTCACACTATCCTCCCATTATATCATATTGGATTTAATATTATGCCATTATGCTTATTTAGAAAAATTCATTTGAAAGGTTTCCACTTTTTTCCCCTCTGAACCAATTTTTTTTTAAATGTAGGAATTAGTTCTTTGAATTTTAAAAACATCTGTAGCAAGAACATTTCTCAATAGTATATTTTTAACAATCTTTTCAATTTCTCCAGCGGCTATATTCTTTTGAAACTACCTCATTCTTGAATAAAGTTTAGTCATTTACATACTGCATGAACATGACATTTTTTGGTAGATTTAAAAATATCTATTCAAATAAAGTACACGCAATTTTTGTTTTAGTTCATTTACTCCCATATATCTGTAATTATGTTCTTTTTATTATATATATCTCCTGTGTGTGTGTGTGTGTGTGTTTCTGTCATTTACATTTCTTTACCATTTGGGGGATACTTAGATATCCTATTATTGCTAATAAAATATATAACATTTGTGTTTAACTTTGAAGAAAAACATACTTGAATATTCATTCACTTTTTAAACAATTTTTAATTTGAAAAGATTTTACTTCATTCTATCAATTAAAAAATACATTGTTTCTTTATATTTTATTAAAGTATAGTTTATATCAACATTATGTTGCTTTCAGGTATACGTATAGTCAACATTTATATACTTAGAGAAGTGATCACCATTATAAGTCTAGTGCGCATCATAGCGACTGGTCGAACAGTCGAATGGTTGAACGAATGATCAGACACTTAGTATATTAGGCTTTTATTATATAGTATTAATGACTTTATACCATATGCTGTACATTACATCCCCATGACTTATTTATTATATAACTAGAAATTGTTTGTACCTCTTATTCCCTATCACCTTTTTCACTCTTTTTCCAATTTCTTCTTCTCCGGCAAGCAGGAGTTTGTTCTCTATTTCTATGAGTCTGTTTCTTCTTTATTCTTATTTTGGATTCCACATATAAGTGAAATCATATATGTGGTGTCTGTCTTTCTCATGTTACTTACTTACCATAATACCCCCTAGTTCCATGTGTGTTGTTGAAAATAGCAAGATTTTTCTTTTCTATGGCTGAGTAATATTCCATTGTGTATATATACCACATCTTTATTATCCATTGATCTATTGATGGACACCTAGGTTCCTTCCATATCTTGGCTATTGTAAATAATGCTGCCATGAACACAGAAATGTACATATCTCTTCAAATTAGTTGGGGTTTTTTTTGTTGTTGTTTCCTTGTGATAGAGACCCAGAAGTGAAATTGCTGGGTCATGTGGTAGTTCTATTTTTAGTTTTTTGAGGAACTTATTTAATGTTTTTCATGGAAAGTGGAACCCTCATGCACTGCTGGTGGGGTTTCTCTCTCCCTTTAAATTATGAAGCATTTTAAGCATAAAGAAAACTGCAGGGAGTTATGTAAATAAAACTTTGCAGCTTCATAAAAATTTATGTACTTTTTAATGCAATCCTCTCTATGTATGCCTGTGAAATTTTGTGTCCTTTCTATAGCCATTTTGTGTTTATACTTAGGCACTAATACTTTAAGTGATACTGCTTAAACTGTTAGTGCTGACATGGAGGGTGGCAAGTATTGGGTTTTCTTTACCTTTTTCATGTATCTACTCACTTTACTGGACTCTTCTATTCTTTCATGTCAAATCTATTATCTTGGTATTTTCAGAGCTATAATATGTCATCTCAAACAATGAACATCTTTATTCTGACATGAATGTGTTTAACATTTATTCTCTTCTTAGACCTGCTTTAGTTGGACAGAGCTAACAATAATGATGACCAATTATATGCTACTGGTTATGGGCATCTTTGTCATATTCTTGAATTTCACAATGACAAGTGTTTTACAATTATTATGACTGTTACAGTGAGATAGACAATTTATATTTTTCTTTGGGCTTCAAGGATTAAAAAACAAAACTAAGACCACAGCCCTAGCTGGTTTGGCTCAGTGGATAGAGAGTCGGCCTGTGGACTGAAAGGTCCCAGGTTCGATTCTGGTCAAGGGCACATGCCTGGGTTGCAGACTCAATCCCCAGTAGGGGGCATGCAGGAGGCAGCCAGTCAATGATTCTCTCTCATCATTGATGTTTCCATCTCTCTCTCCCTCTCCCTTCCTCTCTGAAATCAATAAAAATAAAAAATAAAAAACTAAGACCACAAAACAGTCATTTGTATTGTAAATAATTATAGGAAATTGAAGTGAAGTTATTGTATTCTGGTTCCATACCTCTCTTCCATTTTCCCTATGATTTTTCTCTTTGCTGTCAGTACCTACCTGTGCTTTACTCTGCATGTCTGAGCTGGGTTCCTGCCATTCCTTTTTCACTGAACAGTATTCAAAACATTCTCTTACACACTTATTGGAAAGAAGTAGGCCATTGGCTGAGCTAGTCAACATGGCTAATACTAGGCAAAGACTTTTTGGCCAAGACACAGCAATGTAGAGCATCAGCTCGACGATGCTTTTCTGAGCTGGAATGGTGGACAGGTGAGGCCAGCTGGCACGGGAATGTGTGCATGACAGGCACCATATCCTGCCTAGTATATCTGACTATGAGAGTAATATGCTTATTTCTATATTTGGATGAGATTTTATCAGGCATAGGCTTTTGATTTTCTTTAATAAATATTTGGCATGTATTGAGGTCACACTGTCCATGTGTAAGTATGTGTGTCTATGTGTGTGTAAATCACTGTACTAAAGACATTTTGAAAGCTTTTTTAGGTATTTTTGCTTTCCCAGGAAACACATTCCAATCATTAACAGTATATTATATTTTTAATGTAGCACTCATTTTTTTATTTATTTTTAAAACATATTAGTATCCATATAATATAGTTAAGCATCTTAGTACTTTGGCATCATATTTGTATAATTGAGATTGACATAATTTCCTTCTCATCTATTACTATTATAAGTAAAGTCAGGTACATCACATGCTGTAAAATAAACTCTGAATGTTTGGGTTTTTTGTGTTTTGTTTTTTTTTTTCGTCTAAGAAAAAAACATGCTACTTGAAAGAATTTATTTGTGATACTGCTTGGAGCCTTTTGGTAGACAACTTTTAGTCATGTATTCAATTTCCCAGGATTATCAGTCCATTTAGGGTTTCTATTATCTCTTGAGTTAATGTCGGAACATTTGTATATACTGTTTAAAAATCCCCTTAGGGAGAGACTTCTTGTATCTATTATTGTATCTGCTTTCATTTACCTTTTGTTTATTTTTTCTTTATTTATATTAGTTCAATTTGTCAGAAATTTATGCTAGAAATGTTATTTTTCAAATTTTTATTTCATGATCAATTCTAGTCTTTCTATTTTTTATATTCCAACTAGAGGCCCGGTGCATGGAAATTCATGCACTGGAGAGTGTGGTCCCTCAGCCCGGCCTGCCCCCTTTTACAGTCCAGGAGCCCTCAGGGGTGGGAGGTGACCTGGCGATCAGGAGATGGCAATGCCCCATCACACCTCTGCTGCTGCCACTGCTGGCAGTGCAAGCCTCGGCCGGCCCTGGTTACCTGAGCCTCGGGCAGCTCTGGGGGCAGGGCAGCCACCATTTGAGGCTTGCTGGCCCTGGCGGACCCCGAAGGCAGTGGAGCAGTCAGACCTGCCTGGGGGTGAGCCCGGCCATGCCACGCACCTGCTGCCCTGGCGCGGCTGAGGGGACTGGGCACCACCATCTTGTGGCTGTGGGTGCTGCCATCTTTGAGGGCATGGCAGTCAATTAGCATATTCCCTCTTTATTGGCTTTGGGTGCTGCCATCTTTATGAGGGTGTGATGGTCAATTAGCATATTCCCTCTTTATTAGATAGAATTGTGTGTGTGTTTTTATTTTTGGTTCTTGCACTTAACCTATTGTCATTGAGTTTTAAGGTACATACAGTATTTTTCCAACTAGAATAGAACATTTTTAGTATATTTACTGTCTTTTGTAGTAATGAGAACACTCAAGGACATTAATATTAAGGATGTTATAGGATCTACCTATAAAAGAATTTGTGCACTATGAAACCAGCTGGAATATTAAGGGTTTGGCTCTGACTTTAAAGTTGATATCAAGTATTTTCAGTTTCACTACTGCCTGAAAAGCCCAAAAAGTTGCAAACATTCTTATGTCCTAAATAGTCATTTCACAAATTACATTTAAGTTTTAAAATTTCAAAGGCTTTCTTAATTATTTAATCTTTTTTATTACTATTTGCTTTTAAAAATGTAGTAAGGCTTGCAAAGGGGATGCTGTACGGTCATTTGTTAGTTTTCCACTATGATTGAAACAAACATACAATTTATTTTCTTTCTTAGAATTCATGTTATGTATTTATAGACAATTCAGCTCTCTATATTTTTCAATATTCTTTTGTCCATATTTGTCATTAGGCAACTTGAAAAATTATAGTCTGACAGCGGTCTGAGTATGTTATTATGATTGTATTTCTGTCAAATTTTCCTTGCCTTTATAATCGTGTTTTATTTCTATAGTTTGATACCTTGTTATTTAGCACAAGCTTCATAAATATTTGCTTCAATAATTTTTAATTGACCTTTGTTACATCAGAACTTTGCCATTTTATTCTATTTTGTTGTACATAGATCTTTCTGCTTTACTTTCCTTTTCATGTGTTTTTATCTTCACTCATTCCTTTTCCCCCATATACTTTTCTTTTTAAAAAATATATTTTTATTGATTTCAGAGAGGAAGGGAAAGGGAGAGAGATAGAAACATCCATGATAAGAGAGAACCATGGATCAGCTGCCTCCTGCACGCCTCCTACTGGGGATCACGGCTGCAACCTGGGCATGTGCCCTGACCAGGAATCAAACCTGTGACCTCACGGTGCACAGGTCGATGCTCAACCACTGAGCCATGCCAGCAGGGTTAATTTTCTTTTTTAAAAAACTTGTTTTACAAGTATAATTAATGCTTTTGGCTTTTCACAAGAGTATTAACATTTAACTATAACTGGTATCTATTGTTATTACTTTTAAAAAAAGGATCCTTGACATTTCTCCTGTTTCCAACAACTTTATGGACTATGCCTTGCATTTTTTAAAAATATATTTTATTGATTTTTTTTTTTTTACAGATAGGAAGGGAGAGGGATAGAGAGTTAGAAACATCAATGAGAGAGAAACATCGATCAGCTGTCTCCTGCACACTCCCCATAGGGGATGTGCCTGCAACCAAGGTACATGCCCTTGACCAGAATCGAACCTGGGACCCTTGAGTCCGCAGGCTGACGCTATATCCCCTGAGCCAAACTGGTCAGGGCTGCCTTGCATTTTTCTATGTATTTGAGTAATTTAATATTACTACTGATTATCCTTCATCTTTACAAAAAGCCTCGAACATACATTTTTTCTGTTATAAACTTCTAAACAAAACTATGCACGCTGTATACGAGGGCTCTTTAGCTAGTTTTATTTCTCCCCAAATCTTTCTTTGTCCAGATAATCTGAAATTATAGACCTAGATGATTATTTGATTGTCAACTTCTTTCTATTATATGATCATATATTATTTATAGAAATAATAGAAAATGTTAAGGTTTTTCTCTTTTATCTTAGACTTTTTTTGTTATTCAGAGCATGGTACTCTTTATTTGCTGCATTGTAATTGGAATATATCACGTCAAGCAAGTTGGAATGATACCTTAAGTTTCTGTTTACTTCATTATGACAAAATTTCAAGTTCAATTGCTTTTGTGCATTCTAAGACCATAATTATTATTCCTACAGCAACTCTCATTATCTTGTATTATTGGATATATTTTTATTCTTACTGAATTTTTCAATGTAGTATGGTTTGAGTATTATATGAGCATTTCCCCTTTCCAATTCTAGGAAATTTTAAGTCTTCTGGTGTATATATTTCATACATTAAAATGTACAAATCTTAAAGGTACAGTTTGATTCATTTTTACTTTTTATACATCTGATTAACCACCAACAGATAAAAATAGAGGCCAATTCCAGCACCCTACATGCACCTTGATGTGACGTTTCATTTTATACATATACTTCCCTGTCCCAAGTTAGCTCTAGACTTACATCTATCATATCTATTAGTTTTCTGCCTTGAACTTCCAGTATGTTCCTAGTCAGCTGGGTCAGTTGGTTGGAGAGTTGTCCCTTATACCGAAAGGTAGTGGGTTTAATTCCCAGTCAGGGCACATATAATTAGGTTGTGGGTTGATTCCAGTCAGGGCACATACACAAGACAGTCAATGTTTCTCTCTCTTGCTCTCTCTCCCTTCTTCTCTCTTTAAAATCAATAAAAACATATCCTTGGGTGAGGAGAATTTTTAAAAAAAGAAATGACACAGTACACAATATGTCTGATCTTTTATGTCTGATCTTACTAGCTTAATATTATTTTGTACATTATATAAATGAAATCACAGTATATATTATTTTGTGTCTAGCTGATTTCACTCATTATAATGTTTTGGAGATTTATGAGTGTTGTTGAGGTCATTAGTTCATTTTTGTTGCTAAGTATTATATCATTATAGAAATATAGCATCATTTATTTACATATTCTCTTGTTAATGAACATTTGGGTCATTTCCACTTTAGTTCCCTGGGGAATATAACTACTCTGACCATTCTGTGAGTGGCTTTTTGGATATTTGCACTCATTTGTTTTGAGCATATATCCAGGAATGGAATAGCTACATCACAGAATAGATATACACCTATTATTAGAAACGTTCAAAAATTTTCAAGGTTATAGAATCATTTTACATAATTTCCAGCAATTTATGAAAATTCCAATTCTTAAACTTCCTCATTCACATTTGGTGTTTTCAAGTTTTGTGTGTGTGTGTATGTGTGTGTGTATGTATGTTTAATTTTAGCTATTTAATAATAGCTAAACTATTAAATTTAATAATATCTCATTGTTATTTTAATTTGCATTATCCTGATGACTAATAATGGTGAATAAATTTTTGTATGTTATGGGTCATTTATTTTTTTATTTTTATTTTTTTTAATATATTTTATTGATTTTTTACAGAGAGGAAGGGAGAGAGATAGAGAGTTAGAAACATCGATGAGAGAGAAACATCGACCAGCTGCCTCCTGCACATCTCCCACTGGGGATGTGCCCACAACCCAGGTACATGCCCTTGACCGGAATTGAACCTGGGACCCTTCAGTCCGCAGGCCGACGCTCTATCCACTGAGCCAAACCGGTTTCGGCAGTTATGGGTCATTTAGACATCTTATTTGTAAAATGCCTGTTCAAGTCTTTCACTTTTTGTTTTTTAAATGCACTACTTTATTTGGAGGAGACGGCCTTTTATTTACTAGATGTATTGAGAAATGACTGACAAATATCATTGTAAAAGTTTAAAAGTGTGCAATGTGATAATTTGAGATATATATATATATATATATATACATATATATATATATACTAGAGGCCCGGTGCACAAAAATTTGTGCACTCGGGGGGAGAGGGGGTCCCTCAGCCCTGCCTGTGCCCTCTCGCAGTCTGGGACCCCTTGGGAGATAACGACCTGCTGGCTTAGGCCTGCTCCCGGGTGGCAGAGGGCAGGCCCAATCCCTAGGTGCAGCCCCTGGTCAGGCTCAGAGCAGGGCCGATTGGGGAGTTGGGGCGCCGCTCCCTGTCATGCACAGAGCAGGGCGGATGGGGAGGTTGCGATGCCACCCCTAGTCACGCTCAGGGTAGGGCCGATTGGGGGGTTGGGGCACCGCCCTCTGTCACACTCAAGGCAGGGTCGATAGGGAAGTTGCGGTGCACCCCCTGCCACGCACAGAGCAGGACCCATCAGGGGGTTGGGGCTCCGTACCCTGTCACACACAGAGCAGGGCCCATCAGGGGTTTGGGGAGCTCCCCCCTGTCATGCACAGAGTAGGGCCAATAGGGGAGCTGGGGCACCGCCCCCTGTCACATACAGAGCAGGGCCCGTGGGGGGGGGTAGTTGAGTAGCCACACCCTGTCACAGTCAAGGCAGGGCCAATGGGGAGGTATGGCTCTACCCCGTCTCACATAGAGCAGGGCCTGTGGGGGGGTTGGGGCGCCGCCACTGTCACACAGAGAGCCGCAGGGCAATCAAGGGGTTGGGATGCCGCCCTCTATCACCCACAGAGCAGGGCCGATCAGGGGGTTGGGGCGCTGCCCCCTGTCACACAGAGAGCCGCAGGGCAATCGGGGTTGGGGCGCCACCCTCTATCACCCACAGAGCAGGGCTGATCAGGGGGTTGGGGCGCCACCCCCTGTCACACACAGAGCAGGGCCCATCAGGGGGTTGGGGCGCCACCCTCTATCACCCACAGAGCCGCAGGGCAATCAGGGCGTTTGGGCGTTGCCCCTTGTCACGCTGATCCCGGTGCCGGGAGGCCTCGCGGCTCCGCTGATCCCGCCCGGCAGGGTCACAGATCCGGGTCCCAGACCACAGACAGCCTTGCCTGCTGCCGCCTGCCTTCAGTATGCAAATTAGCCGCCATCTTGTTGCTTCAGGGAGGGGGTCCCCACTGGGGTGCCTGGCCAGTCTGGGTGAGGGGCTGAGGGCTGTTTTCAGGCTGGCGGGCGACTGGAGCTCCAAACCTCTCCTTTTTTTCTTTTTTTTTATTCTGGCATTTATTTACCTTCTATGGCTGTCACTGGAGCTGAGAGCCGGCTTTCTCTCTGAGGCTCGGCTGAAAGCAGGTTTCTGGCCTTTGTTTTCTGTATTCGAAACAATGTTGCGACTCCAGCTCTGAGATCCCGGCTGACTGACAGGAGGTTTCTGGGCTTTTGTTTATCTTCTATAAATGTTACTATGTTTCCAACTGAAGCTCAGAGGCCGGCGGGGAACGTTGGAGTCCACAGCAAGCAAGCCTCCTGTTAGCTTCCAGCTGCCTGGCTGCCGGCTGCCATCTTGGCTGACAGTTAATTTGCATAAGGATACGCTGATTAGCCAATGGGAAGGGTAGCGGTCGTACGCCAATTACCATGTTTCTCTTTTATTAGTGTAGATATACTAGAGGCCTGGTGCACAAAAATTTGTGCACTGGGAGGGGGAGGGGGGCCCCCTCAGCCCGGCCTGTGCCCTCTCGCAGTCTGGGACCCCTCGGCAGATAACGATCTGCTGGCTTAGGCCTGCTCCTGGGTGGCAGAGGGCAGGCCCAATCCCTAGGTGCAGCCCCTGGTCGGGCTCAGAGCAGGGCTGATTGGCGAGTTGGGGCACCGCCCCCTGTCATGCACAGAGCAGGGCAGATTGGAAGGTTGTGATGCCACACTCAGTCATGCTCAGGGTGGGGCCGATTGGGGGGTTGTGGCACTGACCCCTGTCACACTCAAGGCAGGGTCAATGGGGAGGTTGCGGCACTGCCCCCTGTCATGCACAGAGCAGGGCCCATCAGGGGGGTTGGGCGCTGCCCCCTGTCACGCACAGAGTAGGGCTAATAGGGGAGTTAGGGCACCGCCCCCTGTCACACACAGAGCAGGGCCGATCAGGGGGTTGGGGCACCGCCACTGTCACACTCAGGGCAGGGCCGATGGGGAGGTTATGGCTCTACCCTGTCACACACAGAGCAGGGCCCATGAGGGGGGGGGTGTTGGTGCACCGCCCTCTATTACCCACAGAGCAGGGCTGATCAGGGGGTTGGGGCGCCGCCACTGTCACACTCAGGGCAGGGCCAATGGGGAGGTTATGGCCCTACCCCATCACACACAGAGCAGGGCCTGTGAAGGGGTGGGGGGGGGTTGGGGTGCCGCGCCCTGTCACACACAGAGCAGGGCCGATCAGGGGGTTGGGATGCTGCACCCTGTCACACACTGAGTCGCAGGGTGATCAGGGGGTTTGAGCGCTGCCCCGCGGCTCCGCTGATCCTGGTGCTGGGTGGCATATTACCCTTTTACTATATAGGATAGAGGCCTGGGGGCAGGCTGGTTTGCCCTGAAGGGAGTCCTGGATCAGATTGGGGCTCCCCACTGGGGTGCCTGGCCAGTCTGGGTGAGGGGCTGAGGGCTGCTTTCAGGCTGGCGGTTGTTGACTGAAGCTCCCAACCGCTCCCTTTTTTTTCTTTTTTTTATTCTGGGCCAGCTTTAGCTCTGGCTCTAGCTCTGAGGCCTGGGCTGCTGAAAGCAGGTATCTGGTTTGTTTCGGTTCTATAATTGAAACAATGTATAACTCCAGCTCTGAGATCCCGGCAGCTGGAAGCTGGTTTCTGGGGTTTTGTTTAGCTTCTATATTTGTTACAAAGTTTCAAACTGCCAGCTCAGAGGCCGGCAAGGCAGGCAGGGAACGTTGGAGTCTGCAGTCACTGAAGCAAGCAAGCCTCATGTTCGCTTCCAGCTGCCTGGCTGCAGGCTGCCATCTTGGCTGACAGTTAATTTGCATATACTCACTGATTAGCCAATGAAAAGGGTAGCGGTCGTACGCTAATTACCATGTTTCTCTTTTATTAGTGTAGATATAGTGAAATGGTAACCACATAAGGTTAGGTAACATATTCATCATGTCACAGAGATAACCTTCTGTGTGTGTGTGTGTGTGTGTGTGTGTGTGTATGTGTGTGTGGTGAGAATACTTAATATCTACTTTTTAGCACATTTTAAGTATACAATACATTATTGTGACCTGTAGTTACTATGCTGTATATTAGATCCCAAGAAATTACTTATAACTAAAATATCTCCATATTTTGCCCACCCCAAGCTCACAGTAACCACTATTCAAATCCGGTTTCAGATTCCACATATAAGTGAGATCATATAGTATTTGTCTTTGTCTGACATTTCACTTAGCATAATGCCCTCAAGTTTCATACATGCTGTTGCAAATGGCAGGATTTCCTGCCTTTTTTTTACAGCTGAATAATAATGTCATTGTGTGTGTATGTCTGTGTATATCATTTATATGTGATATATAAGCTATTTCCATGTCTTGGCTATAGTGAATAATATGACAGTGAACATAGGGGCACAAATATCTCTTCATGATAGTTATTTCACTTTCTTTGAATATATACCCAGATATGGGATTGCTGAATCTTACGGTGGTACTAGTTTTAATGTTTTAAGGTATCTCCATGATGTTTTCATAATGGCTGCACCAATTGACATACCCACCAACAGTGCAAAATGGTTTTCTCGACATTCTTGTCAACATTTGTTATCTGTTGTCTTTTTGATGATGGCCATTTTAACAGGTGTGAAGTGATATCTCATTGTGGTTTTGATTTGCATTTCCCTAATGATTAGAGATGCTGAGCATCTTTTCATGTACCTGTTGGCCATTTTTATGTCTTCATTGGAAAATGTCTGTTTAAGTCCTTTGCACGTTTTAGAGGGCTTATTTTATTTTTTGCTATCGACTGTATGAATTTATGTAAACTATTTATCAGATATGTAGTTTGCCAGTATTTTCTTTTATTCCATATGCTGCCTTTTAAATTCTTTTTTTTTCTGAACTCAGTTTTATTATCAAAGTAATACTGGCTTTATAAAATGTTTGAAAGTGTTCCCTCCTTTTCAATTTTTTGAAAGAGTTTAAGGATTAGTGGTAATTCGTTTTTAAAGGATAGGATTTACAGGTGAAGCCATCTGGTTTGAGGGGGTTTCTGTGTTGGAAGGTTTCTGATTATTGCTTTTATCTTCTTACCATTATGGTCTACTTAGATTTTCTATTTCTTCTTGACTCAGTCTTCTTAGGTTGTATATTTCTAGAAATCTATCCATTTCTTTTAAGTGTCTAGTTTGTTGGCAGGTAATTGTTTATAGTAGTCCTCCGTGATTTGGTTGGTATCAGTTGTAGTGTCTTCCCTTTTGTTTGTAATTTTTTTTCCTTGGTGAGTCTTGCTAAAAGTTTGTAATTTTTTATCTTTTCAATAATCAAATCTTATTTTTATAAATATTTTCAATAGTTTTATTATTCTTTTATTTCTACACTAATAATTTTTTCTTCAGTTAACTGTTGGCTTAATCTATTATTTATTTATGTTTTTTAGTTCCTTGAGGTTATAATGCCGGGTTATATATTTGAGATATTTAGAGGTATGAACAGCTTTTGTTGAATCCCATAAACTTTTGTATGTTGTTTCCATTTTCCTCTGTCTCAAGATATCTTTGTATAGCTATTTTTATTTCTTCCTTGACCCCTTGGTCATTCAGGAGTGTGTTGTTTCATTTCTTCATATTTGCCAATTTTCCATTTTCCTCCTGTTGTTGATATTTCGTTTCATACCATTATATGAAAATATACTTGATATAATTTCAATTTTCTTGAAATTTTTTAGAACTTGTTTTGTGGAATGACATATAGGATCTATCCTGGAAAGTTTTCTGTGTGCACTTGAGAAGAATATGTATTCTACTGTTGCTGTATGGAATGTTCTTTATACATCTGTTAGGTCTATTTTGTCTATAGTTTTGTTCAAATTCATTGTTTCTTTATTGATTTTCTGTCTGGATTTGTTGATAGTGGGTATTAAAGCCCCTTACTGTTATTATGTTGCTTATATTTACCATTTTATTTCTGTAGGTATTTGATTTATACATTTAGGTGCCTCAATGGTGGGTGCATAAATATTTACAGTTCTTACAGCTTCTTGATGCATTGACTCCTTCACTATTATATTAATGAATTTTTTTCTCTCCTGTGACTCTTTTTAGCTTAAGGTCTATTTTGAGTGACAAAAAGTATAGCCAGTATTGCTCTTCTGGTCTTCATTTGCATGAGGTATCTTTTTCTCTCCATTCACTTTCAACTGAACCTGTGTCCTTAGATACCTTTTTTTACTCTATTCAGACATTCCACTTATATTTAAAATAATTATTGACAAGAAAGGCCCTACTATTGCCATTTTGTTCATTGTGCTCTGATATTTTGTAGCTGCTCTTTTTCTTTCTCTCATTGTTTCTTTTATGATGTGATGACTTTGGTAGTGGTATTCTTTGATTCCTTTATCTTAAACATTTGTGTACCTACTACAGAGTGTTCCCTAGTGGTTACCATGGGAATTACATAATAAAAATACAACAATATAACATGGGAATTAATTATAGGGATAATATCCTATATTAAGCTGGCAACAACTTGACTTCGATAGTATACAATAACTCTATGCATTTTTTTCTCTCCTCTTCACATTTTAAGTCATTGTTACAATTTACATCCTTTTTAATGTTGTGCATTCAAAACCAAATTATGTAATTACTAGTGGCCCAGTGCATGAAATTCGTGCACTCAAGCGGGGGGTCCCCCAGCCTGGCCTGTGCCCTGTCACAGTGCAGGAGCCCTGCAACCCATGGCTTCAAAGAGGTAGACCTCTACAAGCCTCACGTCACTGGGCCTGGTGATGGGGGCAGGGACGCAAGCCTCACATCCCCGGGCACAGCACCAGGGGTGGGGACACGAGTTTCACGTCCCTGGGGCCAGCTCCGGGGGCCTCACATCCCTGGGCCCAGCGCCGGGGCAGGGACATGAGCCCCTGTGAGCCTCACATCCCTGTGCCCGGCCCCGGGGGTGGAGACATGGGCCACACACAAGTCCCTGAAGCTGCAAGTCCCTGCCCACCTGTGCCTGCTGCACATGCAGCCTCCAGCTGATCGGTCGTTACACATGTGGGCATCACGACCATTTGCATATTAGGCTTTTATTAAGATAGTTATTTTAATACCTTTTATTTTAACTTTTAAACTGAAGTTGAAAGTGATTTATGCACCACCATTACAATATTAGAGTATCTGGATTTGGCTATATACTTACCTTTATTGGTGATTTTATATATTCATATATTTTCATATATGTTTGCATTGTGCTTTCAAAATTCTCTTTTTGTCTTTGACTTTTGACAATTTGTGTGTCTTGGTGTAATTCTTTCTAGGTTCAATATATTGGGAATACTTGGGCATTATGAATCTGGATGCCCATTTGTCTCCCTACAATTGGGAAGTCTTTAGCCATTATTTTTTAAATAAATTTTCTCTCCCTTTGTCTCCATCCATTTGTCACTTCCCAACAGGGTTATATTTTGAGAAATGTGCCAAGAAGCAATTTTGGCATTGTGGAAACATCATATACTTACACAAAACATGAATGGTATAGCTACTTTACACCTAGGATATATGCTTTAGTCTATTGCTCTTAGGCTATAAGCCTGTGGAGAATAAACAAAACAACACTGATTAAATCAAGCACAAGATAAGATAATGCAATCAAGAGACAAAGTAAATGCAAGATATCTGAGGCTGTTATCTACATGACATGGCACACTGTTTTATAGCAAACAATTTTACAAGCAGAATAAGTACACTTTAAAAAGTATTTATAGTAAGTACATAAACCAAAACATATTTGTTCACTGTCACTATCAATTATGTGCAATATACTTCTATATGATTGGCAGCACAGATTAGTTTACACAAGCATCACCACAAACACACGAGTAATATATTGCATTACGAGGACTATGACATCACTAGGTGATAGGGATTTTTCAGCTCCACTATAATCTATGGGACCACTGTTGTAGATGCAGTCCATCATGGACTGAAACGATGTTCTATGGCTGTATATTGTTTCTTTTGATGTCGTCCCATAAGTACTATAGACTCTTCACTCCTTTATTGTATTTTTTTTTTTTCATTTTGCTCCTCTAACTGGTTAATTTTACGTGATTTCTTTTGAGTTCACTGGTTCCTCCTCTGCTGTTGAATTTTTCAGTTCAATTATTGTATTCTTCAGTTCTAGGATTCTGTGTGTGGTTTTTCTTTTGTTGTTGTTGTTTTTGTTTGGTTTTGGGGTGTTTTTTTATGGCTTCTGTTTCTTTGTTGAACTTCTAGTTTTGTTTATGCATTGACAAGTTTTGTTTAGATGTCTATCTGTGCATTCACTGAACATTTTAAGAAGATTATCCTGAATATTTTTCAGATAGTTCATAGATCTCCATTTCTTTAGAATCAGTTATTGCCATCTTCTTGGTGATCATATTATCTTTGCATTGGTATCCTTTTTGGGGGGTAGTGGCCTCCTCTTCCAGCACTTAGAGGATCCCCTCATTAGTTGGTTCAGTTTTGGGTTATGGACAGGCCAGCTGGTAGTGTCTCCAGGCAGGTGAGGCTTACTGTTTTGGTCTTCACATGGGCAGGGCTGTTGCCCATCCTCTGTAGTTGAGGGCCTGCTGGCTGATCTCCACATTCAAGTAGGACTTCTGGTTGTACGGAGTTACAGGCTGTGTTTCATGTGAGAGCAGTGTAACCTGCTGGATTTCATGGGTGGGAAGGATTGCTGGCAGGTGTTCTTGCCTGGGTATGGCCACAAGCTGTGCTCAGCAGTTGGGCAGGGCTATAGGATGGGCTCTGTTTCCAGGTGGGGCTAAATGCTGAGCTCCACAGTGGGATGGTCATATAGGCTGGGTTCTAAGGCTGCTCATGGTCACTGCCAAGCTCCATGGTCAGGCAGGGCCAGGGAGTGCTGGGTAGGTTCTCTGTCTGACAGGGCTAGAGGACGGCCTCTACAGCTGCCTGTGGTCTGTAGCTGGGTTCCTGGTCAGGTAAGGATGGAGGCTCTGCTCAATCATGCAGAACTGGTGGCGTGGTCCGCTGCCCAGGCTGGCCATAGGATGGGCTCCATGGCTGACCAGGGTCTCTGGCAAGGATTCCTGAGTGGATGGGGCTGGAATTGGTCTCAGCATTTGGGCAGAGCTGCTGACTTATTTTATTGTCCAGGTTGGGATTGTAAAATGGAGCCCATGGCCTAGATGGCTCGGTTTTAGAAGTAGTCAACTTTCACTTTAAAACTCAATGAACTATCTTTTATAGATAGGCTAATATCCCTTTTTGTTGATTATCCTTTGGGGGGAATCTAATTTTAAAAGGAATACATACAGGGTTTGGCAAAAGTAGGTTTACAGTTGTGAGTACACGAAACAGTTTAATCTTGTGTTATTCATTTATTTATTTTTCCATATGAACAAATATAAGCCTACTTTTCCCACCCCTGTATATACATACACATTTCCATATGTGGTAATGAAAATATATATATATAGATCATTAATTACTTATTAATCACACAAAACTTTTAAAAATAATGTTATTTATTACAAACTTCTTTAGTAATATAATGAAGGTTATATTAGATGGGTTATTTAATAGTTCATTCAAATTATTAAGTACTGAGTATAAGCTTTAGAGAGTTTATATATTGCTTAATCCTTTTAAAAAATCAGCAAGTTAATGAAGAAAAAAGTTATTTACATAAGTAACACAAAAACAGAAAACCATACAAAGTGAATTTCACCCTTTAAGTATTATTGTGGAATCAAGAGAAAATGAAATTATTGTAAACCTGAGAGGTTGTGAAAGTTGTGTGTCTTCAAGCATGGAGTGCACAGAAAATCAACACACAAAAAGCTTGAATGTGGATGGATGATGCTGCCTCCCCAGCAGCAAGCAGAAACTGTCGTAGCTGGAGTGCAGTGTAGCAGTTACCAAACTGCAGGATTCACTTAACTGGCCGCAGAGAACTAAGGTCTGGAATGGAAGACTAAGGAATTATTTTTGAAATGCCACCACATAGAATTAATATGTGTTTTGAAAACTGCACACTCCTGAAACTTTGATTAAAGATATTCCTTTAATTACACCTCACTTAGTTGTGTGTTCAAACATCATCTTCTGATTGCTCAGATGCACAGATAAAGCTCCTGACACCAAAATCTTATCTTTATAGTGAAACATACACTAATAGAGTATCAAAGAGTGCTAGCTGTATCTCAACTTGTATTTAGCTTATATCAAAATAAAGTGAATTGACTTCAATCAAATTCATCAAAGTGCATACAAATTGAGTTAAAGAGAGTTATGATGAGTTCCTAACATGAATAGTTTCTTTAATTTTCCTTGTTTTATTCCTTCTCTTTCTTCTTTCCCTCCTCCCTCCCCAACCCATTCCCTCCTTTTGTTCCTCCCTCTTCTCTTCATCTCCCCATCCCCTCTCCCCTTCTCTTCCTCCTCCTCTTTCTGCTATCCTTCCTCTTCCTTCCTCTTTCTTCTTCAAAGTTGATAGTACTATGTGGGATTTTTCTAAGGTGCAGTGACAATGGATTGATAAGTACATTTACTCCTCTGTTACTATAGATTTCACATTTAAAGGTTTGAAATGAGATAATTAAACAAAATGATTATATATATCAATTTCAGAGATTCTAGAGAGTATACATTGCCATAGAATCAATATAATATAAGGGTACAATAATGTTTGCTCATTTGTTTCATAAATATCTAAGCTATTGCATAGTATTTCACAAAAAAGAAATATTTTGAAACTAGCATTTCTAGTAACCCAGTTTCTGAGACCATAGGTATGAGGTTACATGTTGTGTGGTTTTGAAATGTTATTAGAATGGAGATTACTACAGTGGAAGTAGTTAATGTTAGGGGTGAATTGAGAGTAAATCTCAGCACAACTTTGAAAAAGTTAGATGTAGTGGGAACTATATAAACATGGTAAAATTTATGACACAATGATATATATGTGTTTTTCCTCTGATTATTCTGCATGTACACACACACACACACACACACACACAGTCACCAGAGAAAATATCAAAACAGAATAAAACTAGATCCTTCAGAATGTGCTGATGAGTGCCAAGAAAATCCACTGTGAGAGAAATGTTATAATTGTAGGATCTCCCAACCATGCTGCAAAGGATTTGGGACATGCGGCAGTCATGTCCACACAGTAGGTGAGAATACAAGGGGAAGAGGTTATTCCTAGACTACAACAGCTGGTAATCGTCCAGTCAGTTACCAACACTAACTTTCTCTTTCTTCTATTCAAAAGGTTAGTAAAAAACTTTGAGGAAAATCTTTTTAGATAAAGTACACTCTAACAGCGGTTCTCAACATGTGGGTCGCGACCATCAGAAAACACATATAGCATATCAGATATTTACATTACGATTCATTACAGTAGCAAAATTACAGTTATGAAGTAGCAACAAAAATAATTTTATGGTTGGGGGTCACCACAACATGAGAAACTGTATTAAAGGGTCGCGGCATTAGGCAGGTTGAGAACCACTGCTCTAGTACTTTTATTTTTATAAAGCTCATTGCCCCTTTTCTGCTCTTCCCTACTCTGACTTTTACCTTCCCAGATAAATAGTAATAAGAATTACTTTATTACTAAATTACACTCTTATACTTTATTCTCATTGAGAAAAAAAAAGATGTTTTTCTGTTTCATCCTCATAAAAATTCAGTCAGGAATGTAGGTTCTTTATTATTCAGGATCCAAACAACTTTAGTTTGAAAGGAATGGGCTGACATTTTTGTTGAGCAAATTCTTGCAATATAATATTATTGTAATTGATACAACAAATCCCTAGTTCCATGGACAACTGAATGGTACACGGAATTAGATTGTGCTGTGTGATATAATCTGTCGTAATGACATTAGAATATTGGAATTCTGCCTATATGATAAAAATCCTGTTACGATTCCCTGGCTTTCAACCAGTATTAAACCATGAAACTCTCCAGAGTCCATCGGGCCTCAGGGTATAGCCTTTCTGTGCATGGAAGCAGGTTTGAGAGTGTGTTTTAAATGCATGGGCTCTATGAGCTAGCTATCAACATCATTTATTAATCTAAGAAGATGCCATGTGCTAAAGAGGGGAGAAAAATCATTATTTGATAAGAGAAGGTGGTTGTTTGTGAGGTATTGTTTCCCTAAAAGAGAATTTATCAGGCTTCTAGTTCACTTAAGTCTTTGCATAATCAAAGGAATGACGTGGCCAGTGGCCAAGAGACAGAGAACATGTAGCTAGAGAAACTGGGGCCACCATCAAGAACAAACTACCCAAAGTCAATGCAATGTGTTATTTCCAACACATTAAATAATTCCATTTTACACTGCTTAGCTGTCTAAATTCATGAAAGAGCAACATTCTGTTCTGGGATTTCCTAAGCTAAGACCTACAAAGGCTGCAATTCCAGTTTAATCATTTTAAATCAGGGCTACACTGTTTACTGGTAAGAGATTGAGTATTAGGATTTCAATTATATCTAGAATCTTCACTTTCCACATATATAACATAGTTATTTGGGTAACTATATCTCCATGGGTTCCTGGAAGAAATAAATGATAGAACATATGAAAGCCACTGGTAATTAATTTAGCATGGGGCTCCCTATTCTTATGTCTCTTACTCCTTCACTCTCTCAATCTCTCTCATCCCTGTTCCTGTCTCTTTTTTATCTCTTTCTTCTTCATCTCAGCCACCAAACTGTATGCATGTGTATATTTTGATAAAGAACCCAGGAAGGCCCAGGATACTATTTTCATCTTGAAGTGGTAGACTGTCAGATGGTTCACTTTCCAGACAGTAGCCAAAAGTGCTAAGAGGTTCTTAGAACCTTAAATTATCACTCTGCCACCTCCGACAAATCTGGACTATGGGATCAGGTATAAAGGATGCTTTTCTGTTTCATGCTCTTGTGAAATTTCAGTCAGGAGTGTCAGTTCTTTATTATTCGGGACCCAGACAACTTCAGGCTACTGATTCTGCCGTGCATCCAAGGCTGGTCACGAGTTCACAGCACAGAGTGCTTACAGGATAGCTAGTGAGCATTTACATTGGCCTGCACAGTAGGCTGGGATACAAGCATTTATTAGACAGTTATAACTGTTCAAAACCCACTAGAGATTCGTTCACTCTCAGCTAAGGGTTGCACATTTCCCCATAAATGGCTTGTTGTGAATAACATAAATGTGCATCCCTGAGAATAAATTAAACGCATTTCCTGCTATTGTTAATGTGATAGAACAGTTGCGCCATAAATCACTTGAACAGCATTTACAGATTACTATACTCTATTTAGGCCAAGCTTGTAAATATCTGTGTAACTCATAATTCAATGATTTACAACCCTCTAAAGGAAACCTTAGAGATTTTTTCTTGTTTTTTCATCTCTTCTCATATGATATCGACAAGCATCTAGCTCAAAGAAATTTATTTTGAATGCTTTTATAAAGCTTTGCTATTTAATGGAAGATAAAGAATTTGATGTATAACAAGAAGAAATATACTAGAAGCATATGGAGTGATTTTCACTGCTCATATTGGCTCCTCACTTATGGGTTTTGTTTTGTGTTTTTTTTTTTTGTTTTTTTTGTTTTTGCCCTTTTCCTACCAAGCTATCATTCCTGGAAGACTTGGGTATTCCCAGCAGTCTTGGGGCCACAAAAAGTTAATATTTTTCAATGTTTTGGCCTCCTTTATGTTCTCTTTTTCCCTCTTCCTTCCCCTTCCCCTCTTCTTTTTTTTTTCTCTTTCCTCTCCCTCATTCTCTTCCCCTTTCTCTCTCCTCCCCCCACCACACACACGTGCACACACATACTTATATAGGAACCATAGCAGACACATTTTGTCTACTCCAAACTCCATCAATTTCATTAGAATTCAGGGCACATCAGAAGCAAAATGGGAATTCACCATTCACCCTTGGAAAAAGTGTAGACCATTGGTTTCAATGTATCCTTGGAACCACTCTTATAAGTAAAAGTCAATTAAAATAAAACACAAACAATTTTTCTCTGTGATGGGGGTTCCTGAGAGAAATAAATGATTATGTATTAAATCATTTAATGTTCACATAGCATTATTATCCATCCCCTTTTTATTAGTGAGGAAAGTGAAAGATGCAGACGTGAAATAACAAATCAGACTCATACTACCCAAGGTTGCAGGCTCTGAATTTGAAATAGTCCCTAATTCAAAATACGGCAACTGTATTCTTTCAGCTGCCTTACTTGCTCATACTGTTCTAATCTGAAAAGCTGTCATGTCTAGTCAATCGAATGCTCTGAAATTTTGTCTCCATTAACTGTGCTTGAGTTTCCAAACTTACAGTGGCCTGCTACCTCCCACCTTACCTATTGCTTTCCTTTGCCTCTTTCTGGTCTTCATGGGCCTCCAGCTAAGGGAACACACCATGCCTCTTAATGGAATACACTCCTTGTTCTCCTTTATACATATCCTTTCCCTCTGCATCCACGTCAACTGGAAGCGGAGAATCCTTGCAACGGGAAGTTCTGTTTGTGCCACACAGGCTATCAGCTGTCCTCATGCTCCCCGACTCGCATTTTGGAGTTTATTGTCATCTATGTTGTGCTCCACCAATTTTCAATTTGTTTCTGGTGGCACTTGATTGAGTGGCTCCCACCTTAGGGGAATTGGGATGAGTTGGAACTGGATGACCTGTGTTTTCCTTCAGAAGATGCTTTGAGGAACTGCTCTCCCATGGCCCAGTCCAGCATGACCCCCTCCCCTCTCCTGAGTGCCCCATAATTGCAGTCAGGCCAATACCACTTTGCATTTGTAGAATGATTCTGTTCTTCAAAGTGCTCTCAGACTGATCTCATTGCATTGCCTTCACTTCACTGTGAATTATATAGGGTGCATCTCTGAGTGAAGAAACAGAAACATGGAGAAATGACTTTTATTTCTAGAGGCATTGCCTTTAGTTTCTTAAGGAAATAGATTTCTGTCAATGGCCCCCTTCATAATTACAATGTGCTGAAATAGATTCTTAAAATCTCTAACTTTTCAAATGGGATAATTTTGACATAGGAACATCCAGATCACTGCCTAGTCTATTTGGAAGATTTTAGTCACCCATATAATTTAAAATGGGGAATGAAGACTAGCCACTGTTATAATAATAAAGTTATTCTTCTTGCTATTGAATTAATATTGATAAAACATCATTCATGAAGCAAGTATATGAAGACAGTACTTCATGCTGTGCTTGGCATTCAAGAAGAGAGCAGAACAGAAAGAAAAGCAGGATTTCAAGGTTCTGGTGTCTGTCCAGCTTAGGCCATGTGACTTTGATAGGTCGCTGACACTCTGCAACTCAGTTCACTGATATATAAAAGTCAATAAAATAATCCACATTTTGAAATATTTAATGTGATTTTTTATTGGTGGCTACAAATGCATAAAAATTAGTAACACCAAAAATTATAAAACAACAGAGCCTGGACCCAAATTCACTTATAATAGTTCTCATTGCTCATAGCTTTGTGAAGAAGGTCCAGGGTTTTCTTCAGGAATTACGAAAGGAGTGGCTATTTCAACTTTTTAAAATAGTGAAATGTAAAATATAGTTTTTCTTAAATAATTTAATTCCTCTCCTTGGTCTATTTGAGATGTGTCTTTATTGTCAATGTTATTTCATTATCATGGCAGCTATTAAAATGTCAGTATCAAACTACGACGTGTTAGCGGTTTTGAATTCGGTTTGTGATCTGTATCCTATGTTACTGGTGATCTCTAGTCCATCCCAATTGTGTGTTTCATGTCCAAAAGAAAAGGCCAGATTTTCACTTTGAATTTTAAACATGTTTGCAGTACATGAAGGTTATTCTATAAGTCATTCTTTGCATCATTCCCACCCCCCACGTTGGTTGCATGGAAAAAGAATGTGAAAATGTACTTCCACCAATGGCACATTACAGCATCGATTGCCAGGAACCTCTCCACGAAATGGTATGTCTGAGGAGTTATAATGGACATAGAAATCTCTTGTTGATTTTTGTACACACTTCAGCTTTTTAAAATGTATGTGTTTCTCTCTGAGTCTTAACCTCCTTTCCTTTTATGTTACACTAGCATATTACCTTGAAAAATACCTATGAATAATTTCCCATGAACTGCAGTTTCTTAAAAAAAAATGTAATGTGCTTTACTATGTTGTGTTTATCATATCCCAGTAGTATTTTCTAGTTCTTCATATTTACCTGTAAGTTTATTTTTAAGTTTTAAAACACTACCTTTATTATATGGTACTAATAGAAAATAATAATGCCGGAATTGCAGATACAAATGCTCTGGGTGTTCATAACTTCAAATTAATTATAATTATAGATTTTTATGGAGAACATATTCCCATCCCTAGTATTATTTTTCTGTTCCAGAAATGCCCTCAGATAAAATGCAGTTTTGTGTCTTATTTTCCAGATGCTAAATTTTATGCTGAAAGGCAAGTGTTAAGTCCATAGCAATGCTGATGAGACAATTGTAGAAAATACATTTGAGATTTAGAAATAGCCCAAATGCATTGCATTCTTTTTCCTCTCTGTCTCCCTTCTTAGCACTTTGGGCAAGTTATTTAACCTCAAAGTCAGGAAAATTGGAAGTTAGAGCAGGGATTGATATGTCTAAATCATTTAACATAGTGACTGGCACATAAGTCCAGAAATAAATAGCAAATGTTTTCTATTCAACAGGTATTAAGAGCTTACTATGTGACAATGCTATGTTAGGCTATGATGATGAAGATTCCTTGTCCTGAAGAAACATACCTAATTTTATGAGAAACACATAAAGCTCCTAAACAATTTCAACAAAGCAGAGGACTAGAATCATATGAATAAAAGAGAAAAGCACAGGGTGTCATGAGAGCATATATTGGCCCATTTTCTAACCCTTGGAGGATCAGTAAATTTTCTAGTGAGAGTATGTCCATATGGAAACCTCAGAGATGAGTAAGGCTAACTTCGGCAAGAGTGGAAAAGTAATAAGAAAGAACGGGAAAAAGAAAAAAGAAAAGATTAAGAATGACAGCCTAAACAATGGTGTGAATAGAACGAATAAACCTAGATGAGTCTCCAGGGCGCCCTCTGTCTTGTGAGCCTGGGTATGGAATTTAATAATACCTCTTCCTCAAGCACAGTGGTTCTCAACCTTCCTAATGTTGTGACCCTTTAATACAGTTCCTCATGTTGTGGTGACCCCCAATTTCATTGTTACAAATTGAACATAATTAAAGCATAGTGATTAATCACAAAAACAATATGTAATTATATACGTGTTTTCTGATGGTCTTAGGCGACCCCTGTGAAAGGGTCGTTCGACCCCCAAAGGGGTCGCGACCCAAAGGTTGAGAACCGCTGCTAGCAGATCAAGAGGCTTTGGCTAACCAAGGGTGAGGTTCTTCCTATGGGAAAGGGGCCAATAATATTCCTTCGGGAAAGGAAAGGCAACAGGAGAGAGAGAGCCCAGACACATTCTAGATGCAGTGTGTGACACTCTTCTTTGGTTTATGGTGGGGACTGGGAAGAGAGGGAGAGACACAAACAGTAAATGGAAAACACACAAAAGTCACCCTCTTTTAGTCTTCTGGGGCCTACAGAGTGGCCCAGCACTCTTAACCTGCTGGCAGAGACCGGAACTGTTGTCCTGGGATTCCCATTCCAGAGAGCATCCTGGGGTCCAGCACAGGCAGAAGCCCCAGTGCAGTTTATAGCTTATTTTTTTACAATAATTTTATTGATTTCAGAGAGGAGAGAGAGAGAGAGAGATAGAAACATCAATGATGAGAGAGAATCATTGATTGGCTGCCTCCTACACGCCACCCACTGGGGAATGAGCCCCCAACCCGGGCATATGCCCTCTATCGGAATTGAACCAGGGACCCTTTGGTCTGAAGGCCAACGCTCTAGCCACTTAGCCAAACCAGGTAGGGTTATACCTTATTTTGGCTGGATTTTTCATTTGGTCTGTGAATGCTTGGGGATTAGAGTGAAGAAAGAGATGTAAGCATCATATGGAAAATAAAAGATGAAGAAGAGGGGAAGATGAAAGAGAAAGCAAGAGAGTGGGAAAGATAGAGATTAACAGTGTGCTTAGAGAAATCAGTCAGACAGAAAACATTAAGAATCTTGTTATTTAACTTATATGTGGGATATAAAACTGAAAGCAACAAATAAACAAATAAGAACTCATAGATGCATACAACAGCATGTGGGGAAGGAAAGGTGGGAAGGTAGTAAAGGGTGAAGGGGGTGAAATCTAGGGTGACAAAAGGAGATTGGATTTTAGTTGGTGATCACACAATGCAATATGCAGATGATGTGTCATAGAATGGTATATCTGAAACCTATGTAATTTTAGTAACCAATGTCACCTTAATAAATATAATTTTTTTAAAAAAGAGTTAGTGTGCCCTTGGTTCAAATAGGAGTTGCCACTTAAGGGTTTTCTGAGTAGCATCTACACTAATAAAAGAGAAACATGGTAATTAGTGTACGACCGCTACCCTTCCCATTGGCTAATCAGCATACCCTTATGCAAATTAACTGTCAGCCAAGATGGCGGCTGGCAGCCATGCACTGAAGCGAGCAGGGAGGCTTGCTTGCTCCAGTGACTGGCGAACTCCAATGCTCCCCACCTAACTTGCCGGCCTCTCAGCTGCAACTCTAAGCAACTATGTACTATGTTGCAAATAAGAAGCTAAACAAAACCCCAGACACCAGCCGGACTGAAAGCCAGTGGGACCACAACATTGTATCGATGTTTTCAGCAGTGAGGCCTCAGAGCTAAAGCTGGCCCAGAAAAAAAAAAAGAAAACAAGGAGCGGTTGGGAGCTTCAGTCACTTGCCAGCCGGACAACAGCCCTTAGCCCCTCACCCAGACTGGCCAGGCACCCCAGTGGGGATCCCCACCCTGATCCAGGACACCCTTCAGGGCAAACCAGCCAGCCCCCACCCGTGCACCAGGCCTCTATTCTATATAGTAAAAGGGTAATATGCCTCCCGGCACCAGGATCAGCATGACAGGGGGCAGCGCCCAAACCCACTGATTGCCCTGCGGCTCTGTGTTTGACAGGGTGCGGTGCCCCAACCCCCCCGCCCCACGGGCCCTGCTCTGTGTGTGACAGGGTAGAGCCATAACCTCTCCATCGGCCCTGGCCCGAGTGTGACAGTGGCGGCGCCCCAACCCCCTGATCGGCCCTACTCTGTGGGTGATAGAGGGTGGTGCCCCAACCCCCCTCCACGGGCCTTGCTCTGTGTGTGACAGGGTAGAGCCATAACCTCCCCGTTGGCCCTGCCCTGAGTGTGACAGGGTGCAGCGCCCCAACCCCCTGATCCGCCCTGCTCTGTGTGTGACATGGGGCGGTGCCCCAACTCCCCTATCGGCCCTACTCTGTGAGTGACAGGGGGGAGCTCCTCAACCCCCTGATGGGCCCTGATCTGTGCATGACAGGGGGCAGAGCCCCAACCCCCTGATCGGCCCTGCTCTGTGCGTGACGGGTGGCGCCGCAACCTCCCCATCGACCCTGCCTTGAGTGTGACGGGGCAGTGCCCCAACCTCCCAATCAGCCCTACCCTGAGCATGACTGAGGGTAGCATCGCAACCTCCCCATCTGCCCTGCTCTGTGCATGACGGGGTGGCGCCCCAACTCCCCAATCGGCCCTGCTCTGAGCCTGACCAGGGGCTGCACTTAGGGATTGGGCCTGCCCTCTGCCACCCAGGAGCAGGCCTAAGCCAGCAGGTCGTTATCTCCCGAGGGGTCCCAGACTGCGAGAGGGCACAGGCCGGGCTGGGGGACGCCCCCCCCCCCCCCCACAGTGCACAAATTTTTGTGCACCGGGCCTCTAGTGTAGTTATAAATGCATGCTTCATTTTTATAATTTATTCACATCTCCTGAATATTGGTGCACCAGTGCCATTTATAGTCCTCTCTTACTTAAGAACATTTATTTCAAATATTTCAAACTAAAAGAAAATATGTACATTGAAATTTTAAGTTTGCCACATATGCTTTATTAACTCTCTGCCACCCCTCTACACACACACACACACACACACACACACAATGGTATATGTGTGTATATTTTCACACACTATTATTATTTCTGAACCATTTGAGCATATGTTGAAGGCATCATACCTCGTTACCCTTAATATTGATAACTCAGCATGTGTTTCTTATGTTAGATATTTTCTAACATAATTATAGCACAGTGATTTATCACATTGATAAAATACGTATAGCCAATATATAGGCCATATTTCCATGTTCCCAATGGTTACATTGAAGCCCTTTATAGCATTCATATTCCTTTGATTATTGGATCCAGACATGGGTGCATTTTATGATCATATCTCTTTAGTCACTTTGGTCTTTATTTCTCTTTCATGACTCTTACATTTTTGGTCTCTAAGTCCTTTCTTCTTTCCCAATCCCCAACAATAATTTAAACAGGTGACAACCTCAGATTCTATCATCGGATATGCCATATATCATTCATCAGTACCAAGGCTTCTGATCGGTTTATAAATATGTACCTTAGTCATAAAATACCAGCCAGAAGGACTATGTAGGGATGTCTGTGACCATTCTAAAATCTCCACTCACACATCTCAGCTAAGCAACACTCTCCTGACATTTATGTGTTATCCTAACTTCCTCATAGCAACAGGCCAGCAAAGCCTTATGAGGAACCTTGTATCATTTTGATGATATCATAGCTTCTGCCCTGCTCTTGTCAGTGCCATTTGACAGAGATGTGTCTGGCACTCCTGCTTCCAATTAACTCCCTAAATCTGATCAGCCGGACCCTGGGCTGGGTGCACCTGCAAGTTCCTAAAGTCAGGCAGCAGGCCGTGTTCGCCGTTCCAGCCCTAGCTGACTCTCTGTTCTTCAGTCTGTGATTTATCTTGTTTTTTTGGTTAGTTAATAAGTGATAGTACCTTACATCTGCTCTCTCTCTCTCTCTCTCTCTCTCTCTCTCTCTTTTTCTCTCTCTCTCCTTTGCTATCTCTAATTACCACTGTCCATACTAAACTTTCCAGGTTGAAATAAATAGCAGGTCCAATAACTACAATCACAATATAGCTCTGTGATGCATTATTCTACCCACTATGCCTACCATCAAATATTACACAAGTACCACTACAGTTGAGGATACTGAGGAGCAAATTAGTGCTCCCAGATTCAAATCCTGGCTTGAGCACTGAATATAAAGTTGCTATTTTCGCTAAGCTTCTATTTCATCATTTGTAATTCCAAGGATATTAAAGCACACCTAGATTATTTGGAGGTGAGATTAAGGGAGAAGGGCTTTATGAGATAATCCCCATAGAATGTTCACTACAGAACTAGGCATGTGTTCATACTCTTAAATGTTGCCTGTTGCTATTATTTAGGATATAGGACAGAATCCAGACTATGTTTTTACTTTCCATTGTTATTATCACTTTAAACTCTCAAAGGACAAGCAGAAGCTATACGAGCCTATTCTTTAATACATATTTGTTGGACCCCTCAAATCTAGGGTAAAGTACAAAGAAACAGATCACTGCAGGGCTCAGAAATCCAACCTCTGGCCCTTCTGATTGGCGATCACTTTAGATTTCACTGTTTTAATTTCTGATCAGGTTTGCTATGATGTCATGCTATCTTTTTACCTGTACAAAATGCATTGATAATAATAGTTCACTGTACTTGTAAAACCCCAAACTCCCAGAAACTCAGAGTACTTACATGTATTATACTCATTAAATTCATTAACTATCCCAAAGTCCTGGGGATGCTAAGTAATAGCTGTTTTCTGTATTTGAGCCAATGAGAAAGCCAGAGTGCCCCGGCAATGCTTGTCACTCACTATTACTAGTATACTGTCTGTTGAAAGTCTCTCGTATGGGCCTGGGCCTATTTCAGGTCCTGAGAATATCAACAATCAACAAGACCATGCCCCAGCCTATATGGAGCTTAATATATATTTTACCACTTCAAAAGCATTACTTTAATATATAGAATGTCAGGGAGTAATGTGATATGGAGAAGAAAAGATATAGAGGGACAAAGAGTGACATGGAGGAGTTACTGATATTTTATATCGCATGGTCAAAGCAGGTCTCTCTAATAGGGGACAGTGACTGAAGGAATAAGGGGGCAAATCATGCAGGTACTGGAAGAGCATTGCAGACAGAGAGGAGAACATGAACAAAATCTTTTTAGACAAGGGGATGCTTGGAGTTCCCTAAGAACACCTTGGAGCCAGAGTGGCGAATGGAGCAGTGAGCAAGCAGGAGGATAGAAGGCCATAAGCTTCACATGTAATGGAGGACCAGATGGTGTAGAACGTTGTAGGCCATAGAATCGGACTTGGTTTTCACGCTAAATTGGGAAACCATTGAAGGGTGTGGAAGAGAGGAATTAAGTGTTCTAATTTGTATTATTTGAAAAAGTTGATTCTAGCCTCAGAGTTCAACATAATCTGTAGAATAGAAAAAACAGTTATGAGGTTATTGCTATAATCTAAGTGAAAGGTGACTTTGACCAAAGTAGACGTGGTGCAGATGGTGAGAAGTAGATAGATCATCAATTCTGTTTTGAAGTTAGAGCTGAAAGGACTTGCTCAGGTATGGTTGTAAGGGGTAAGAAAAATAAAGGAGTCAAAGATGACTTCCAAGGTTCTGACCTGAGCTGGAGTGCCATTAACAGAGGTAGGAAAAACTGGAGGAGGATGCTGGGGGGTAGGAAACCAGGAGTTTGTTGTTGTACATATAAAGTTGAAACCGTGACCCTGACCGGTTTGGCTCAGTGAATAGAGCATCGGCCTATGGACTCAAGGGTCCCGGGTTCGATTCTGGTAAAGGGCATGTACCTTGGTTGCGTGCACATCCCCAGTAGAGGGTGTTCAGGAGGCGGCTGATCGATGTTTCTCTCTCATTGATGTTTCAAACTCTCTATCTCTCTCTCTTTCTCTCTGTAAAAAATCAATAAAATATATTTTAAAAAATAAAAATAAAGTTGAAACCGTGGTTTGAGGAAAGTGGTTCTAAAACTAGATAGTACTTCAAAATTACCTGGATGACTCATTAAAACATGGATTACTCAACCCCACCCCAGGAGTGGTGTGTTTTTTCACCCCCCCAGATTTTTTCTTCTTTACTGCTGAGAGTATTACGTATTCCCCCTGCCACCCCCTTGTCTTCCATCACCCAGTTCAGGCCCCGCCCCAAGCATTCACTAACGTATTATCTGTGTTCATGGGACATGCATATATGCATCTAAATTCTTTGGTTATTCTCTTCCCAGCCCCCTCCCCCTTCCCTCTGAGATTCATCAGTCTATTTCATGTTTCCATGCCACAGTAAATTGATGACTAAAATAGAATCCTCAGAGTTTTTGATTCATTGAGTCTGGGATAAGGCACAATGACTTGCAATTTTAACAAGTTTCAGGATGATGTTCATTCTGCTGATGCTGGTCCTGGGCCCACACTTGCAGAACCTCTATTCTAGTCGACCGGTTGCTATGACATGCACTGACCACCAGGGGGAAGACGCTCAACGCAGGAGTTGCCACCTGGTGGTCAGTGCTCTCCCACAGCAGGAGCACCACTCAGCTGACCAACAGGCACCAGATGCAGGTTTCACGGCTGGCAAGCGCAGTTGCAATGGCACTTGCCTCTCCCGCAGACACTCTTACCTGTGTCCCTCTCCCCCATCCGGACCAGGACCAGGATCAGGACTGACTGGGCATGAGCCTGCAGCTGCTTCTCAGTCACGGGCGCGCCCTAGTATCACCCTAGGATGAGCGCATGGAGACTGCAGTGGCATGGCCATGCGCCTTGCTTGGCGAACTACTACATCCCTCGGGGGATGTTGGACTGCCAATTTCTGTCCGATCCCCCGTTGAGGGACTGCACCGGTGCACCGGGCCTCTAGTATATATATATTCAGAAATAACCATTTCAGGAAATATTCTCACTTTGAGTATATCATAGACATTTTCTATGCTATGCTCTATGAGTTTTAAAGGTGCTTTGATCCAATAAACTGAAAACCAAGATAGTGTAGTGAAAAGCATGGACTCTATAGCATAAGACTGATGGGGTGATGGGGTTGGAATCTTGGCTCTTCCCTTTTCCAGCTGTGTGAGCTTGATAAAATTACTTAACCTCTCTGTGCCAGCTGTAAAATGAGGGAAATAATAGATCTGCATCATAAGGTTGTTATGACAATGAAATGAGTTAAAGAATGTAAAACAGTGACCAGCACTTAGTAAGCATTATAAAAGTGTCAGTTATTAATATAGTGTTCACAACCCACCAATATGTCACAACATTTGAAAAAACACTTTTTTGGATGACTAAGACCAACCTCCTTCGCCTGCCACCTTACCTTCCAACACACACAAATTAGTAAATTAAACTTAACTTCCTTGGAGGCAAGTTCAGTAAATACTTTTGTTTTATAGGGAGGATGAAAAAACTATATTTCCTTTTAAATCCTTAAACATGTCCTTTTAAAATGTAATTGTAGGTCTTTCATGGAGACAAGGTCTGATCTCTTGAAAATCCAGAGAATAAAAGGAAATCCTCCCTGGGGTGATGTTTTATTCATTGGTGCAGTGTCTTGCATTTAATGTGTTCTCAAAAACTATTTGTTTAAAGTGTTTGGAAACCTTACTAGAAGAGTGTTCAAGGACAGCAATTGATTCATATAGATAATAACTTAACCACTTTATAATTTACAAAGAATTTTATGTTCATTCATGTCTTTAAATCTGTAAGTCCATTTCCCCAAATGTGTCCTATAGAATGTTAAATTGATACTAACGATGTGAGACTCTCAGAGAGTCGTAATGTACAATGAAGTAGTTGCAATTTGCCAAAACATATAACCCCAAATTGTACTGGTTCAAATAGAATATAATTTTATTTGTCTCCCACAAAACAGTCCTGAAGGGGTTTTCTCAATGGTGAAAGGGCACTTGCCGCTTCATTCTGGGACCCAGGCTAATGGAGGGTCTGCCATCTTGACATCCGGAGTCACTGTGGTTATCAGCATTCCAGCTCATGGGAGAGGGTGAAGGGAACGGAGGAAGGTATGTGGGAGGCGTTAGCGTCAGGAGTGGAGTGTCACACACAGCCTCCCACTTCCTTTCATTTGTCAGAACTCAGTTGCATGGTTACACCAACTGCAAGGAAGGCTGGGAAGTGAGGTCCAGTTCTCTGCCCGGGGAGAAAGGAGAGAGTAAATTGTAATGACATAATAGAAGAGTCTGCAAACACAGTAAAGATCTATTGTAAAAATCCTTGTTTAGCACTCTGTATCTCAGTGTGTCCTAAATGCATTTGCTTATCAAACTCTTTTCTCTCTTAACACATTGCGGACCAGTAGTTTTATTGGCCAGATAAGTTACTATTGAACAAGTACTAAAAACGTTTTATATACATGTTAAAGGCACACTTTAAAATTAAACACCCATTGCATTTTGAAGTTATTTATTACATGTGCTTATAAGCTAATATCTTTTTAAAGTATGATACTTTGTAAAACACTGTGTAATATGAAGTGAGAATTCTCATGATCCATCCGCAATTTAAGATCTATTAACACCAGAAAACGGCACACTTTGGAAAAGTCTGCTGATGGGACACTCTCAAATCCCAAAATGAAAAGAAACCAAGGAGGACAAGGGAAAAATTTTAAACTTTTTAAAATATTGATTTTAGCACAAATATGGAAACCACAAAAAACAAAAGTTCAGTTTAGTCATCAAACAGCCACCAGCGTAGGAGGTGGAAACCTGTCAGTTGCCCACAAAGCGCTTCACAGTTTCTTCCTAATTATAACCTCCTCACTTCCCTCAAAGCCAACTCTGTGCTGGCTTCTATGATCATCTTTTCCTTTAGAACTAAATCCGAGTGACTAAATATTATTGCTTAGCTCTGCCAGTTTTTATAATGCCTTCACATCTCGTTTTATGTAGTTTTCCCCTCTCATTTCTTTCTCCTTTTTCCTAGCAACTATTTATTTATTTTTAAGGATATATATATATATTGATTTCAGAGAGGGAGAGGGAGAGAGAGATAGAAACATCAATGATGAGAGAGAATCATTGATCAGCTGCCTTCTGCAAGCCCCCTACTGGGGATCGAGCCCAGAGCCTGGGCATGTGCCCTTGACGGGAACAGAACCTAGGACCCTTCAGTTTGCTGGCCGACACTATCCACTGAGCCAAACCGGCTAGGGCGCTAGCAATTTATTGATACAGAAAACAGGCCATCTCTCCTATAGAATTACCCAGTCTAACTGGTAAATTTCATCCCCACGGTGAGGCTTACATGTTCCTCTGTCCTTGAAATTCCTATAAATTGGGAGTTGTATATAGAGGTCTAATCAAATTCAAATTTCATTATTTTAACAAGACTCTATAGACTGTGTGCTCTTTTTCAGAAGGCAAACAATGTATGGTTATCTCTTTTTATTAGTTTAGCTGTCATTGGTGATCAATTCCTAGAGTCTTTATTATTTAGGAAATACTAGAAAAATTTGGAACATCCCAATTCTATCATCCTTCCTCACTCACTTGTGGAACTACTGTAAGGAGAAATTTTACCCCAACTGCTATTTAATTAACTACTGATCCATTCTATATAGAAAAGACAGCATGAAAAATGTGTACTTGCCCTTTACTTACCAGTTTTCAAAATAAGAAGTTGTTTTCCTAGCATCTTTCACTGCATGTGACTATTTTTGTATACTTATGAAATTACAGATTAAAATAAACTCGATGTGTTTTTGCCCTTTTCAGTTATCATCTATATTCATACTCAGATAATTCCTTCCACAAACATTTTAATAA
This sequence comes from Myotis yumanensis, assembly GCF_028538775.1. Classification (NCBI taxonomy): domain Eukaryota; kingdom Metazoa; phylum Chordata; class Mammalia; order Chiroptera; family Vespertilionidae; genus Myotis; species Myotis yumanensis. Next base: position 73,623,552 of record NW_027223759.1, on the reverse strand, counting down.
AGACTCTACTGCCCATCGTTAACTTCCTTGCTACCTGATATGGCAAGATGTGTCAGGCTCGTATTCCACATTTCCTTTTTCTCTAAAAAGCTCTGGCCTCTTTTAATGGAAAGGGCTCTTTAATGTCACAGGATTCCCATGCCCGCTATTAGTTTCCACTCCTTCTAGGCCACTTCAGAAGACAGAACTTTGAAATATATGCTATTATTTCCCTTATTTTGAAGATAAAATATTTCACGAGTTTATAATGATGAACTGTAAGAGTTCCATCTTACATCTATATCTCATTTTCTCTATACTAAGAATTGACTTTGTCAAGGACACTGGAGATTAAAGAAGAATATATCATAATTACACATTTGCTTTATTCCATATAATACAGAAAAAATTCTCGTAATAACAATACTAATACCTGTCACTAACATAAGTTCTTAAAAATGTTATAGTTTTTACATAGGCCCTCCTCATTCTTTTACTGTTGTATTTATCTGCATCTTGAGAGCGTACAGCCTTTATCTAAGTTTTACGTGTGAACTTGGCTCACCACTAATCTTTATGTTGATGACTTTCTGCCATATTGGACGTGTAAAATTCAGTCTCCAATAAATTCCTAGGAAAGGGCTCATGGAAATAATATTTCTTGAGTTTTTGCATGTTGTTAACAGTTTATGTATGGTCTTTTCATTGACAGCCAGCTTTGCTGTATATAAAATCTTTAGATCATGATTGCTTCTTTTTCTTTGTGTATCTTTACTATAGTTTTGCATGTTTCCTGTCAAAATCTAATGATAATCTGAATTTGTTTTGCCTTTATAACCCACCTTTTATTCTTGCCTAGATATTAAAAGAATATTTTTAAAACAATAATTTTACTAGTCTGTCTCAGAATTAGTGATTCTGATGTATCCTTTAAATAGTAGTTTTAAGGCTTTAGAATTTTCTTTAAGTCTTTTTGTGTTGTTCTGTTCTCTTAGGTTTTCCTTTTTGTAAAATGTTATTTTATGCATGTGGCATCCATTTTCCTCACTTTCCTACACACTAGTTATTCTCAAATTCTTTTTTAAAAGTTTCACTTTTCTTCCTTTTTTCATTTTCTGTTTTTCTAAGGCATTACTTGTTGTATTTTTATTCTTGTTTCTCCTAGTTTTCTCTTTATTTCTGAAAGTTATTTTAGTTTTATTTCTATTTATTGAGGCTTATCATTTCAGTTCTGGTTTTTCTAATTCCTATTTATGTTATTCTTTCGTATCTTGTTTCATTTCCTAAATGACTGCTAGCTTGTTTTGAAATAGTTTTTCAGCTGTTTTCCATCCTTTTTTGTTGTTTTGTTTTGCTGCACTTTCTAATTTATGGTGTTGCTGTTTCTGACCTTTATTCTCTTTTTCCCCATGTTCATCTCCAGACAAGAAATTTGCAGAGTAACTTAAATTCACAAGTACTTGGAATTATGCCAGATTTTAATTTGTTTTGTGGAGCTTTAATTTAATCCCTTTCTTTGCTTACTTTTCCGAAAAATCAATTTTTTGTGAACTTTTAGAAGTCGTTTTTTCCTACTTCCATCTTCATGGTCCAGGGTGTGTTCTCATTCGCTCGCCCTCTCTTCCTCTCTCAGTGTTCAAAAATAAAACAGCTTATTTTGTGAGATTTTAATGGATTCATTTTCCTTCCCCACTTTGTTTACAGGCCCCTCCTTTTTCTTTATTACTAGTTCCCTGTTTTGCTCAGTTTGGAAACTCTATCCACCAGATTTTCTTGCAGGAAATCCTCCTGGAAGGGGGCTCTGACTTATTAACACTACGGTGTCGGGTGAATTTCCAGCCAAAATATAAGATGGCGCGGGCAATTATTTAGGTTTCCCGCGCAAAATCAGAGTTAGTTTAAACACGTAATAATATTCACAAAACTCAAAACTAAAGACATCTGGACACAAGAAGTATTTCTCAATAACTATTCTCTTTGCATGGTGAGATATCCAGGGATATCGGTTATAAAATGAGAAAACAATACATTGGTACCCTAACGGTATTGTACTCGACCAGCGCCATAAAGTGTTCTCTACTTACAAGGGATTTTTATGATACCTATTACCCCAATGGGTATGAAACGGTTCGCATACGCAGGTAGGTATCTTTGTGAACGGCAAACAAACAAATATTTGGTAATACGCAGTTACAATCGGCCCGAGTTTACACGTTTCCCGCACTCCACCGCAAATCTATATGAACCGAGTAAAGACGGCTCCCGCGGAGTACGCGCAATTCACGCGAGCCGACTTAACTCGTTTCCCGCAATCCAAGTGTTAATGTTTCAAGTCCCTGGGACCCAGACTGCATCAGCTCCTCAAACCCCTCCGTGGAACCTTGATAGTTACCGCTTTGGGGCTATGAAAAATCTCCTGGCTCTCAGGTGTAATTTTCCATTTTGATGTTCTGGAATATGTCAGATGCTATTTTTTACCTTCTGCTTTCTCTTATTGGAAGCTGATATCACAGAGGTCCTATAACTTCCACCATTGGTCCCACCTGTTCATAGTTTGAGGTTTGTGGAGATAACATGTCACTTAATTTTACTGAGCATATTGTCTATATATTTTTGACATCGCTCTCCTTGTTGCACTGTAAAGTGCAAAGAACTTTTTTTTTAAATTTTTTATTGATTAAGTTATTACATATGTGTCCTTATCCCCACATTACCCCCTATCCCCCCCACTCATGCCCTCACCCCCCTGTTGTCTGTGTCCATTGGTTAGGCCTATATGCTTGCATATAAGTCCTTTGGTTGATCTCTCCTCCTTACTCCCACCCTCCCCTACTTTCCCTCTGAGGTTTGACAGTCTGATCAATGCTTCTGTCTCTCCCATACCCTCACCCCTCCCCCTCCAGTGTCTTGTATCCATTGGTTATGCTCATATGCATGCATACAAGTCCTTCAGTTGATCTCTTACGACCTCTCCTCCCCAGCCTTTCTGCTGTAGTTTGACAGTCTGTTTGATGCTTCTTTGCCTCGGTATCTCTTTTTGTTCATCAGTTTATAATGTTCTTTATATTCCACAAATGAGTGAGATCATGTAGTATTTATCTTTCTCTGACTGGCTTATTTCACTTAGCATAATGCTCTCCAGTTCCATCCATGCTGTTGCAAATGGTAAGAATCCCTTCTTTTTTTACAGCAGCATAGTATTCCATTGTGTAGATGTACCACAGTTTTCTAATCTTATCTGCTCATGGACATTTAGGCTGTTTCCAAATCTTAGCTATTGTAAATTGTGCTGCTATGAACATTGAGGTGCATATATCCTTTCTGATTGGTGTTTCTTTATACTTGGGATATAGTCCTAGAAGTGGGATTACTGGGTAAAATGGCAGTTCCATTTTTAATTTTTTTAGGAAATGCCATACTGTTTTCCATAGTGGATGCACCAGTCTGCATTCCCACCAGCAATGAAGGAGGGTTCCTTTTTCTCTGCATCCTCTCCAGCACTTGTCGTTTGTTGATGATAGCCATCCTATCAGGTGTTAGATGGTACCTCATTGCTGTTTTGATTTGCATCTCTCAGATGATTAATGACTTTGAGCATGTTTTCATATTTATCTTGGTTTTTTGTATGTCCTCTTTCAAAAAGTGTCTATTTAGGTCCTTTGCCCATTTTTTTGATTGGATTGTTTATCTTTTTTTTGTTAAGTTGTATGAGTTCCCTATAAATTTTGGAGCATAAACCCTTATCGGAGATAACATTGGCAAATATGTTCTCTCATGCAGTGGGCTTTCTTGTTGCTTTGTTGATGGTTTCTTTTGCTGTGCAGAAGCTTTTTTATTTTTATGAAGTCCCATTTGTTTATTTTCTCCTTAGTCTCCATTGCCCTAGGAGCTGTATCGGTAAAGATACTGCTATGACAAATGTCTGCTATTTTGGTGCCTATGGCTTCTTCTAAGATTTTTATGGTTTCTCATCTTACATTTGTCTTTTATCCATTTTGAGTTTATTTTTCTGTATGGTGTCAGTTGGTGGTCTAGTTTCATTTTTTTGCATGTATCTGTCCAATTTTCCTAACACATTTATTGAAGATACTGTATTGACTCCATTGTATGCTCTTGCCTCCTTTCTCAAATATTAATTGAGCATAATGGCTTGGGTTGATTTCTGGCATCTCTATTCTGTTCCACTGGTCTATATGTCTGTTCTTGTGCCAGTACCAGGCAGCTTTGAAAACAGTGGCTTTGTAGTATAGCTTGATATCTGGTATTGTGATCCCTCCAACATTCTTCTTCTTTCTCAAGATTGCTGCAGCTATTCGGGGTCTTTTTTTATTCCAGATGACTTTTTGGAGAGTTTGTTCTAGGTCTTGAAGTATGCTGTTAGCACTTTAATGGGGATTGCATTGAATTTATAGATTGCTTTGGGTAGTATAGACATTTTAATGATGTTGATTCTACCAATCCATGAACATGGTATGTTCTTTCATTTGTTCATGTCTTCTATCTCTTTTTTTCAGTGCCCTGAAATTTTCTGAGCACAGGTCCTTTATCTCCTTGGTTAAATTTATTCCTAGGTATCTTAATGTTTTTGTTGCAATGGTAAATGGGATTGCTTTTTTAGTTTCTCTTTCTTTGAGTTCATTATTGGTGTATAAAAAAGCTGTCATCTAAATTTTATAAAAAATTATGAGAATTACAGAAATGATTCTATTCCCTCAGATACAGGCTTATGGGGAATCCTTACATTCAGGCAAGATGACCATAGTCCAGGGTTGACCATTTCTCTGCTAATGGCCGCTTACAAAATTTTAGTCGTATTGCTGAAGAAAACCAAATTATTCTACACAACAAATGTTTATTATTTTCATACTGTATGGCAGACACAGAGCAAGCCTCTAATTTCCAGGAAAATTAAGACATGGGCTCTTTTTTTTTACATAACCCCTGGGAAGGAACACACACATCAATACATGTACAAGTGCAGTGGAAATGTGTACTACATAAGGTGGTTCCATTTATAGGGAGCAAGGAAGTCAGTAGAGGATGATAGAAGGGATATTTGATTTAATTTTGACAAATAAATACACATATTGAGGTCAGACCTATGGGTAAAGGCTCTATTGCTAGAAAGAACAAAAGGTGTGAAGAAATAATGTCGTAAGGAATGATTGAACTCTATGGTAAGTGCTGGTTTTGAAAGGTAATAAGTTAGAAAGTCTAATCTCTTAAAGGGTTATATGTACAAGACACTATAGTAGTTGTTATTTTTTTCACTTGTGGAGGATACATTCCAATACCTCCAGTGGATGCCTGAAACCATGGATAGTACTGAACCTTTTATATACTATCTTTTATTCCTATACTTATACACACACCTTTTTACTTAAAGGAATATTCTTTGGCATATCCAGATTGTCAGCATCATTACTCTTTGGGGCCTTTATTAAGTAAAATAATGGTATCTTGAACACAAGTGCTGTAATACCACAACAATTGATCTGAAAACTGAGACAAATATGAAGTGACTAATGGGTGGAGGTCATACAGAGTGTGGATACACCAGACAAAGGGATGATTCACATAACAGGTGAGGTGGTGCGAGATTATATCACACTACCAAGAACCATGAACAATTTAAACCTTATGAATTGCTTATTTTTGAAATTTTCCATTTAATATTTTTGGACATTGGGTATCTGAAACCACAGAAAGCAAAATTGTGAATAAGTGAGGAGTACTATAACTGATCTTATTGGTCATTTCCTTTCCTAGCAAATGAACTTGAGCTACGTAACACTGATCTTTATCATGGAAGTGACTTAGAGTTTACTTTAGGTTAGTAATCAACACATTGCTTTCTCACTTTTTTTTTAGAAAGTCGACAAAATGTCTTTATATAAATACTAGAGGCCTGGTACATAAATTCATGCACAGGTGGGGTCCTGAAAGAGGTGGTGAGGGGCGGATGTGATCAGCCCTCCGGGGCAGGCTGTGGAATGCCCTTGCCGGCCCAGGATCCGGATCCGTCCCACTGACATTCGCACTGGTTGTCAGGAGCTACCTGGCAGCCACTTTTATATTGTTTCTTCCTTGCAGAGCATCTAGGGAGGGGAAGCGGCCGTGTTGTCCTAGGCCAAGTTCCAGGAGACCAGCAGTGCTGTCAGGATCATGCCGGAGGTGCTGGTCCATTGGTGCCTGGCCTGTTCTCCAGATTGGACCTGCAGGACTACTGAAGGAGGGAGTGGCTGCTGCAGGGCTGGTGGGCCGCCGGGACCGGTTGGTCAGCTGAGTGGTGCTCCCACTGTGGGAGTGCATTGATCACCAGAGGGCAGCTCCTGCATTGAACATCTTCCCCTGGTGGTCAGTGCACGTCATAGCAACTGGTTGTTCTGGTCATTCGGTCACTTAGGCTTTTATATGTATATAGTTTATAGAAAACAGGAGATCCAGGTTTATATTTGGGAGTCTTGATCCAGTAAAGAAATCAACCAGATGTAAGCCTCCTTTATTCTTTTTTTCTTAGCTCCATCCCCATATCCTTGTGACCAATCCATTATTATATGAACTTGTATGAATTTATAAATGGCTCACAGAGAGAAAAATAAGGAGAAATCCTACCCCATCTATCACCTCTAAGCAGTGCAAGGACAATCTTTATAAGGTGGAATATGAAAATACTGCCTAAGTTTAAGTTAGATTGTGTTTATAGATCTTAGTCACTCATGCTCCCCTCTTTGCCTGTTTTTATGGAAGAAGTGTTAGTGAGAGAGTTAGCTACAGTGTTGTTTTTCAGTATGTTAATTTCCAGAAAGTGGTTACCAACTTTTACATGGCTATGAATGACAGGTTAGGTTCCAGAGGATATTTTAAAATCATATCCAGCAATCTTTGACACTAGAGTGTGATAATACTGTGAGGAAAATTTTAAATCTTATAAAATGATACCCCTTTCTTACCTAGGTTTAGATAAGGAAATGAGAACAGAGTATATAAGTGAGTTGTTCAAGGTTACCTAACAATTTCATTTGTACATACATGTGTGCGTGTGTTGTTTCTCTTTTGCTTTATTTGATGGTTTACACTAAACTGGCACTTAGTCTTTACACATACTCACTTAGTTCAGACATTATTTTAAGGTAGAAAAGAAGTAATCAGGAGTATCTACCAAGATAATTTCATATTATTTTATTGGCAAATTACTTAAGTTATTATTCCTTCTCATGTGAACAAATTAATTAGTGAACTAATAATAAATTATTAGTAAGCATTTATCAAGGGATTCATTTATAGATAATCAATAATTACCTAGTTTTAATGGCACTTCTTGATCATTCAATACAATTAAAATATAAAACTACAAGTATTGGCAGGTTATCCAACTATAAAGTCAAATGAATAGTAAATGTCTTCCAATGGCTCCAAACACTTGAAATTAAAAAAAAAATTGTGGCATTTCCCTGCATAGTTCAGTGCAATCCAACATTATCATTTTGATTAATAGCAGTGAAGATTCAGTTTACAGGTTGTGCTCTTGCTATCTATCATATCTGAAAAGGTAAAAAGAATAAAAATAAACAAAATATCCCAAATACTAAAATGATGGTCCGGTTACCTTAATTCAGAGATTTTTATTTCTCCCAGTGTTTAAGTATGTCTGTGCCTCTTGAGATTTCTGCGTCTGGAATTGTGTTGATTTGACCATATTTAATGGTTTTCATTGAACAACCACTGTATAAAATATATACCAAGATTTCAGGAAGTGACATGACAAGTAGAAATCATGCCCTCAATCTACACTAATAAAAGAGAAACGTGATAATTGGCGTACGACCGCTACCCTTCCCATTGGCTAATCAGCATATCCTTATGCAAATTAACTGTCAGCCACGATGGCGGCCGGCAGCCAGGCAGCTGGAAGCGAACATGAAGCTTGCTTGCTTCAGTGACTGCAGACTGCAACGTTCCCGCCTGACTTGCCGGCCTCTGAGCTACAACTCTAAGAAACTATGTTGCAAATATAGAAGCTAAACAAAACCCCAGAAAAAAAGCTTTCAGCCAGCCGGGATCTCAGAGCTAGAGTTATACATTGTTTCAATTATAGCAGCGGAAGCCTCAGAGCTAGAGCCAGAGCTAAAGCTGGCCCAGAATTAAAAAAAAAGAAAAAGAAAAAAAGGAGTGGTCGGGAGCTTCACTCAATTGCCAGCCTGAAAGCAGCCCTCAGCTCCTCACCCAGATTGGTCAGGCACCCCAGTGGGGACCCCCACCCTGATCCAGGACACCTTTCAGGGCAAACCAGCCGGCCCCCAGGCCTCTATCCTATATAGTAAAAGGGTAATATGCCTCCCAGCACCGGGATCAGCGCCCAAACCCCCTGATCGCCCTGCGGCTCTGTGTGTGACAGGGTGCGGCGCCCCAAACCCCGCCCCCCCACACACAGGCCCTGCTCTGTGTGTGACATGGTAGAGCCATAACCTCCCCATCGGCCCTGCCCTGAGTGTGAGAGTGGCAGCGCCCCAACCCCCTGATTGGCCCAGCTCTGTGACAGGGGGCGGCGCCCTAACTCCCCTATCGGCCCTACTCTGTGAGTGACAGGGGGGAGCTCCTCAACCCCCTGATGGACCCTGCTCTGTGCATGACAGGGGGGAGCTCCCCAACCCCCTGATTGGCCCTGCTCTGTGCGTGACAGGGGGCAGCACCCCAACCCCCCTGATGGGCCCTGCTCTGTGCAGGGGGCAGTGCCCCAACCCCCTGATTGGCCCTGCTCTGTGCGTGACAGGGGGTGGCGCCGCAACCTCCCCATCAACCCTGCCCTTGAGTGTGATAGGGGGCGGTGCCCCAACCCCCCAATCAGCCCTACCCTGAGCGTGACTGAGGGTGGTATCACAACCTCCCAATCCGCCCTGCTCTGTGCATGACAGGGGGCGGCACCCCAACTCCCCAATCGGCCCTGCTCTGAGCCCAACCAGGGGCTGTACCTAGGGATTGGGCCTGCCCTCTGCCACCCAGGAGCAGGCCTAAGCCAGCAGGCCGTTATCTCCTGAGGGGTCCCCGACTTCGAGAGGGCACAGGCCGGGCTGAGGGACCCCCTCTTCCGCCCCCCCCCCCCCCCGAGTGCACAAATTTTTGTGCACCAGGCCTCTAGTGAGTTTATAAAAAAGGGAGAATCCAGAGTAACAACGAATAATAATATATAAGGGCAGGTGTAACATATAAGTGTATGTGTATGTATCTTTGTTTAGAAGCATATATAGAACAATTCCTGAGCATGGGTGGAATGTTACTTAGGAAAGAATTTATCTTTAGTAAAAGAATTACTGTCACTGATGAAGACCTGATTATTGTTCTGAGAAAGAGGAAGGAGCGAATATAGGATGGCTGAAAGGAGATTACTCCAATAGAAGGAGCTTGAAGATGTGGCTGGTAGGTTTACTAGGATCAAGGGCATTATATGAGAGAACATGTGGACCCACAGGAAAAGTGATATTGGCAGGAGATCTGAGGTTCACATGTATACATTTATTTTGTTGAAAAGGCCACGACATGCAGTGGCTTGTCTTCGGTGGCTCAGAGAGCCTCCCAAATAGGAAAGTTCTGGTCTATTGGCAATACTGGTTTCATAATTCTCTGTGTATCTGTTTGTTCCAGGGTTTTAAAAATGATTTTCTCATTAAAATGTTCTGTAAGGTTATTTCTATTGGGTTAGACTATCTGAGGGCAAAAGGACAGTCTTCCTTTTTACATTAATTTAAACATTCAAAATGAATTAATCTCTTGCTAAGGGGCAGCCTATTCGAGAGTACATTTAATTGATGAAAATGGTCTCTATGTGCTTTGCCACAACAACAACAAAAAAAGAAAGAGTGGTCAAGTGACAAAACCAAAAACTATCTTCATTGAATCACAGAATGATTTTATGTTCTAAATATTATGTTTAATATTTTCAATAGTCTCTTCCCTGTAGTTACTGTACATATGCCGACATGTATACAGATAATCATGATTTATCAACGAACTCTGGGCCTTTCCTAACTCTGCCTGCTCTTTGATTTTCATAGTCATGTGATCCCCACACAATGCAGAGAAGAACCCGCCATCTGCTGAGACCCTCGCTGAGCTCCAGGACATGTGCTGAAGACTCCCAGGTGCGGCCTTGCCTCCTGAATGAAAACTGCTTCCAGTTCCAGTACAACCTGACAGGTATGCCCTTTTCCCGTAGCACTGACTAACGGGGTATGTTTGCATAGGTTTTTGTTCTCCAGGTTAGGACTGCCAGTAGAATGTGTGAATCCATTGCACAGCAGGCTGAGGATTTGACATTTCCAGTGCCCCTTCAGATGCCCACTCTCGTCACGTAGATTCAGCAATACCACCTAGAATCTCTGAATTCAAAGATGCTTACAAAGATTGACAAAGTTTCAGAATCAAGTTGAATTAAGCCATGCTAAACTGAAACAATAAAAAATATGATGGGATATTTTATCATTTAGGAAAGAATATAATCATTCTGTCACAGAATGTAGCTCTTTAATGGTCTCTATTTCTTCAAGAACTTCAAGCTTGTGATGCACTTGTTCTATGGGTCTCAGTAAGGATGAATGGTAGGCCTGCTGGACAGGGATGTTTGAGAGGCAGTGGGAATCATAACAGCCTTATTATTCAGCCAAATGCTTAGCTTTTTCCTGGACAACACAGTGTCTAATACCAAAGACTGTTTAGTTACATTGATCTGCTACTCACCATTTCCTGCAGTAACAGATATACAAAATGCCACAAAATGTGGAACCATGTTAAGTCTCAGTATTGAACTCAATACTGATATCCAACCTGCCCCCTGCCTGCAGGGGCAGAGAAATACTGGTTTCTAGAACAAATTCCCCACTGACATCCCAGTGGCGCTGCTGAGATTTCTCATGTAGAAAACTTTGTGGTAAATTCTGTGGGGCTGTATGATTGTGTTTATAGGTGAAGATGATCTCATGTTTTCCTCTTTTTCTTTTTTTTAAAATATATTTTATTGCATTTTTATAGAGAGGAAGGGAGAGGGATAGAGAGTTAGAAGCATCGATGAGAGAGAAACATGGATCAGCTGCCTCCTGCACACCTCCTACTGGTGATGTGCCCGCAACCAAGGTACATGCCCTTGACCAGAATCGAACCTGAGACCTTTCAGTCCGCAGGCCAATGCTCTATCCACTGAGCCAAACTGGTTAGGGCTCCTCTTTTTCTTTAGCTAAAGGTGTGTCAGAACCTTGATTTTCATAGAAATTTTTTCAGAAATACAACTAAATTTGCTTTACTGGAAGAGCGTGTCTTTTAAAACACTGATTTCATCATACAAAGTTTGTTATTCTTGTTAAACTTAGATCATCTAACAATTATGGAAAATCTCCTTAAAAAGGGTCTCATTGCATATGATCAAGGATCTTCCTTTGTACCCACACCAACAATAAAAAATTTTTAAGAAGCAAGAGAATTTATACTAACTCAAAGTTGTCTACTTTGTAATGCAATGAGCCAAATCTATAAAACCTTCTTTGATGAGAATAATTTTTAAAAATTAGAGTTTTGAGAACAGGCTATATAGTTCTAAATAGGTTGAACTCTTTCTTTTCTTAAGCGCCTTTTTTGGCTTCACTGTACCAAATTGTTTAGCTAATTATATTTATTCCTTGAAAACATTTTCAAGTTCACATCAAAGACTAGCTTCATTTCTGGGTTATTTTCTCTCTCAACTATCCCCAGCAAATAGAGGATTCCAAACTTGTTTTCCTTTCTCATCCTGGTTAGTGTCTTTCCTTTCCCTCCCAGCCAACTGTGGGATGGTTTCTAACAAACATTTGGCTTTTTACCTTAAAGAACATGTAGGAAGTTAATTCACTCATATTAATTTGATTGTTTTTCTATGAAATAATTGCATGATGTCTTTAAACCCAGCTGAAGTGGTTTTAGAGTTACATACACACTGTCTTCCACCAGTACAGATAACCTTAGGTTTATTGTGTTTTGCTCACATGCCCAGAATTTTGAAACTCACTGTGGTGATTCTATGCCTGTAGAGTGGAGCACGTGCCAGCTGAGTGAAAATGCGACCTGTGGGCAAGGCGTCAGGACCCGCCTTCTGAGCTGTGTGCGCAGTGACGGCAAGCCAGTCAGCATGGACCAATGTGAGCAGGTAATCTGTTTATATTTGTTTTCAATTGGTAATAGAATATAGTTTCAACTTCATCACAATGACTGGGAAAGGTCATTGGCACTGGGGATGTGAGTTCGTTAAAAAATATTTCTTATGATTTTCAGGAACTTATTTAGTTGTACTTGCTGACCAACAAACTATTGATATCAGGTGATATGATATTTAGATATGACTCTGTATTGGACAGGTTATTCATCTGCATATGTGATAAACACTGTCCATTCCATATATGATGAACACTGACATTTGCTATTAGAATACTCTGCTTTCTTAGTATCTGATTGTTATATAATTAATTCAGTTGTATTCTCCTTCTCAAGCTAAGTTAAAATGTCTCCCTACCAAATTTCAAATGAGCAGGTTCAGAATTTTTTCCCTTTTCTACCTGTGATAAACTATATAAAGTTTGTATAAAAGCTGTTCCAAAGAAGTCAGCATTGCTTCCCAATGTACAAGTGAAAAGCACTAAAGGGGAAATATAATAGAAATAAATATGACAATATGCTTTCACATTATAGGAATCACTAAAACAATCTTTCAAATAAATGGAAAATATGGGGCCAGTTAATTCAGATCACCACAGTAACTTTTCTTAACCTGGCAAAATAATCGTTGTCCCAGGTCTCCTAACATAAGGGAAGTACACAAGTAAAAATTAATATCAAAACAAAACCTTCCTCCTCTAACCTGATTTAACATGTTATATATTGTCATGACCACACACTCTCTAAACCAAACACATAGCTATAGACCAACACCAACTCGAGACCAGACCATCTGAAATCGGATGTCCCATTTGGTGAAATTCTGAAACTGGCTAACAAATGCCAGAGTTCTGTCTACCAGAAGTCAGTGATTTATTTAACATTTTATTTCATCTCCTCTGCTTCTCAAGAAGTTGTAGGCTTCAAGAAAAATAAATTCACAATGTACAACAACTCCAAATAAGTGAAAAATCTTACATTCAATATGTATAATAAATCTTTTATTTTGATACAAAGAAAGATATAAAGTTTTCATTAATAGAAAAATCAGTTTCTCTGCTTTCCAATACCATATGCCCAACAAATATATATTTTTTAAATATTAGTTTAAAGAAGCCCCAAATCATTAACCTAACTAGAATATCCATACATCGTGTATGGATCATACATTCCCTGTGGTAACGGCCATGTTGCCCACTTGCCAAGTCATCATTAATTTCAGCTTGGTATGGACAATGCTAACACCTAACATGTGTTGAAAGTCAAAGTTTTCCTCAATGAGCACATGGTATGTGATTCCTAAAGCAGAACTTTTTATTATTCTGTTTTTCTTAGATGATTTCTTCTTTCACTAAGACCTCTTCTACCTTGATCAGTAGACAATTTGTAGATTTTGCCTAGATATGGGTTTCAGAGTGGATGAGAGGAAAGCGAATTCTATCACCAACTTTCCTCATGATTAAGCCCATGATTATGTTTTTTAGCATAATTGGTCTTTGTAATAAACTTTAGATGGGTTATTGATTTGGGCTTTATTGTTTTTTATTTATGTTTTATCCCAGCTAGCTGTTCATTTTGGCTCACCCAGAAGTGCAGGGTGCTTGCATTTAACACTGAGCATCCTCTTGGTCTCCGGCTGGCTGAGCAGGTGACCAAGAGGATGTAACTGCCTGCTTTCCCAGCACCCTAGTTGCAGGCAATTCTAAAGTTTATAAAAAAATTTTGGCTGACAATTTTGATTTTGTGAGGTAAGGACAGCCGTTTTATGCAATTGCCATCAATTTAAATAAGAAAGGATATCCTCCCCCCCCAAAAAAATGTAAAAGATTATTATCAAAGAATAAAGGGCAGTCTTTCCCATAGAAGGATAATGTTTTGACTTGATGTTGATTTGAATTATCCACTGAAATCACATTTCATTTCCATCTGCAGCGTAACTTGGCGAAGCCACAGAGAATGAGCATTCACTGCCTGGTGGAATGTGTGGTCAACTGTCAGCTCTCGGAGTGGACAGCTTGGACCGAGTGCTCACAGACTTGTGGCCATGGAGGTATGTGGTCCCCTGTGTATGTTCACACTGAACAATTCAGTATGCTGTGGCCTAACAAACGGGCATAAGGCATGCTGGCCAACTGGAGGCAACATGAGGCTGACACGCGGAGTAGAGAGAAGCTGGCCTCCTCTCAGTTCCTTAACGATCAGGCAGAGATTGAAGAACTGCCTGCGAACAGTGGCCCTCACCAGAGGAGCTGCTGGCCATGTGGGAGAGTGTTTATCCAAAAGGTCGGAAGCTCAACCAATTATAAAAATGTTGGCCTCTGTTTTTGGAAGGAGTATGTTTTGTATGAGTAAAGCTGGCTCCTGTGTCAGGTAAACGCCCAAATCAAAGTGGCTTAACATCATAGACTAGACTAATTTTTCACTCATGAAAAGGGTAGAGTAGCTTTTGCTTTACAAAGTCAATTAATAATACAGATCGAAGAAGGCTCTACCACTTTAAAATAACCAAGTTTCTCAGGAGGGTTATACCCAGCTGATTCTGTGGAGGTTTTTATGGAAGAGGTTAGAAGGACCATACATCTTTCTCATTTATATTCTACTAGACAAAATTTAGCCCCTGCCCCAGCTCTATACAAGGAGGTGAGGCAGGAAATAAGTTTCCATAATGGCAAGGAATGCAGAAGGCAACTGATACTCAGAAACATAGACAGCGGAGCAGTCCAGCCACCAGGCTGCAGTAGGGACCACAACATGTGCCCGTGCAAGGAGTGTAACAGGAGTGTAACAGGGCCCTGACTGGTGTGGCTCAGTTGGTTGAGTGCCGTTCCATGCACTGAGAGATCGCCAGTTCGATTCCTGGTCAGGACATGTGCCTGGGTTGTGGGTTCGATGCCCAGTAGGCAGCCAATGGATGCTTCTACCTCTCTCTTCCTTTCTCTCTAAAATCAATAAAAAAACATTTTTTTTTTTTTAAAAAAAGAGTGTAACAGGAATGAACACAAATGTGGTTTGGGATAGCTCTCTAGTCCTGAAAGAGAGTTAGAGTTTATCATGAGTAAATGTCAGAAATTTGGAATAGGCACTAATCAGAGGAGAAGGAGGCAAGATGAACGGCAAGCTGGAGGCACCATGAAATTGGGGTGGAGGAGGGGGTGCCGCGGTATTTGGAAGCAGTTGTCTAAAAGTCCTGTGACTGGATCACTGGCACTAGAAACGGGCTCCTTTCTGAGCTGCTCATGAGGCATGTGCTGGGGCCTTGTGTGAGGCTATCTGAAAAACTGAGGCAGGGTGCACCAAGGAAAGGGGGCTTGTCTGTGGATTCCGCTGAAGACCCTGGAAAGGGCAGAGCTAAAAACAGTAGCAGAATATTATTAAGAAAAGGTGGCTAATGAAACTGAAAACTATTTCTGCAAAGAGCATGACTCGAAATGAAATAGAGGAATCACAATATCCAAACAGAATGTGCCATTTCCTGCACAATTTAGAGCCTGCCAAGAACCTCTGAAAACTAAATGGCAAGTTTGGGACCAACATTTCAGTGATTGATCTAGAATTGCTCAAATTTTCTGATCAGCAGCATGGCGTAATTTGCATGGGCATCTGCTTTAAAGTTGTGTAGATTCGGGCTCGTAGTGCAGCTGTTGAAGCCAATTAAGTTTTCCGAGTGTCAGACAGCAGGGGCACGCTCTGACGCTCTGCACGGCTCTGCTGGTCTGAGTTGCTCTGAGTCCAGATATTCTTCTCAATTGCTCCCGACTATGCCAGGGCTGGTTCCTTCTCGAACCCTTCCCACTTAGTCCAAGCTCCTCTTTTATCCTCTGCTCATTGTTACAGGTGTCAGGTCTGAGCCCCTCTGTCTTGGGCTGGGCCTCCTAGGACGCCAGGTCTTAGACGGAGAAGCCATGGGAGGTTGCGGGTATATACTAGTATTAGTAAGACTGAGTCTTTATTGCAGGAGCCAATGGCCACATAGCCATCAGACAAGACAATCCTTTACAGCAAAGTCCATACAGGCAGGCAACCTGACACCGGCTGGTTAAAATGTACATCTTTCCCACAATGCAGCATTAGTCTCTACCCACAGCTCTTATCTGAGCAGCCGCACACTGCCTCCTAGACTCACCACCTCACATCTTAGTGGTACCTAAGCTCTCTGGCTCAGCACACTGGCTCTCTCTGAGCTCTTAGCCTTACAATACCACCTCTCAACTCCGTCTGAGCTCTCTAGCCTCTGCTCTGCCCAGCTGTTCTCTCTCACTGGCTGGTCAGGAGCCTGTTTATTACTCCAGAGACAAAGAAGGCTAGTAGCCAACAGTGACATCCATCATTTGGGTTACAGAAGGGCACAGCGTACCGTGAGATCGCTGCGGCCTTGCAGCTGTGTGTGGTATCTTGGCCTTGGGCACTCTGATTAGGCTCATGTTCAGTGCGGCCTTGGCCATTCTGGTGTATTTGACAACAAGGCCTCTGTGTTCCCATTGGCCTTGACTATCCAGGGACCCTTTTGTCATTCTCACACTGAATCTCAGCTTCTACATCTATAAAATGGAATTCATGCACATATTATACTAGGAGGCACTTTTTTTTTTATTTGAGAACTAAATGATGTGATGTATGAAGGTACCTGGGATATGTTATTTCCAGCTCCATCTTCCTACCCACCAGCAGTAGAAAGCTGTCAAAAACTCCCTAGAATCTTTTAAAGATTATTCCATAGGCTCAGTCACTCTCATCTCCCACTCTCATAGCTCATCCTTTTACCTCACTGGAAATCCATATGCTGTAGTCATAGCCTGAGTGAACTTTTAAAAATGCAAGTCTGAACCCTTGTTTTCCTCTTGACTTCAGAGTCATCAGTTCACTTTCCACAAGCACACACCTATGTGCCAGTTACAGTTGGAGGAGTTGAGGTTGCAGCAGTAGAGGAATAAAAGATACTTTCCCTATTCTCATGGAGCTTGTAATCTAGTTGAGGAGAAATAGACAGTAAATAAAGAAATAAATCAGTGATATTGTATGTTGATGAGTTCACACAGGAGAGGCATTGTTCACATTGGTGATGTCTTTCTTCAGAATGACTGGTTCCTCTTTTGTCCAGTGGTGACCTACCCGGGTTATCCCACAGCCATCAGCACTGCAGCCTCATCTGGGTGGGCCTCTGCTGGGATGTGTGACTCTTACAGTGGTAAAGGGTAGAATGAAACAGGAGAGAAAGGATGAAGTCCTGTATCGTCAGCATGGTCCACAAGGACCTGCAGGAGCGCACCATGCCTGCCTCTCTGTCCCCATCACCCTCCACTGTCCGGTCGGCTCTCTGTGCTCCAGTGTGGTCTACTTCAGTCGCATCCTTGAGTGGGTACTGCCCTGTACCTCGGCACCTTTCCTTGTGTGAAGCATTTCATCATCACCCCCATTACTGCCTCTTACTACTTTCTATCATGCATGAATTACTTTTTATATTCTCAATCAAGGATCTGTGTATTGATCTTAGAAAGACAGAGAGAAAGACATGTTAGAGAGACAGAGAGATAAGAACATCATAGAGAGGCAGCGAGAGAGAGAGAGATAAAACATCAATGTGAAGAGAAACATCGAAAGGTTGCCTCTCATACCTGCTCTGATCAGGGATCAAACCCGCAATCTGGGTATGGGCCTTGACTGGGAATCAAAACCTCGACACTTTTGGTGCATGTATGATGAGCCATCCGGCCAGGGGATTAATTAAATTTTAATGATATGTCTGTCTAGGGGGAAAACACACTGTTTGGGTTCTTCATGGGTGAATAGCCCCAGTTCCCATGAACCACAGTACCTGGCACATTGGAGAATTTTCTCTTAATATCTGTCATTGCACAGGTGGTTCTGGACTATCAGGGGAAGCTTGAACGGGAAGAGCTTGCAGACTGGGTCCCATACCCAGAGGTATCCGGCCCCTGCCTGCTCCTTCTCCCCTAACTAAATACAGAAAATTTAGCCCTGACCGGTTTGGCTCACTGGATGGAGTGTCGGCCTGCGGACTGAGAGGTCCCGGGTTCAATTCTGGTCAGGGGCATGTGTTTTGGTTGCGAGTCCATCCCCAGTGGGGTGTGTGCAGGAGGCGGCTGATTGATGTTTCTCTCTCATTGATGTTTCTGACTCTCTGTACCTCTCCCTTCCTCTCTGTAAAAAATCAATAAAAATATATTAAATTAAATAAATAAATAAATAAATACAGAAAATTTAGGTATCATCACCTACGAATATGTTCACTGCAAGGATACAGAAAATGTTGGTTATAATTTTCCTGAAAGTCTTCATTCTGCCACTGTGCTAAGTCAGTGAAACATGACAGATTGTCATGTTATGCTAACAAACCACCTTTAAAAATAAGACCCCAAATTGTAAGTGTAACATTAAAATATCACTTTTAATTTTTCAAATAGTTTTCTATTAGTGATGTGGACTCATCAGACCCTGCTTGTCTATTAGAAAGAAAAGCAAACAAACAAACAAAAAACCCATTCCAAATCTGAAAATTCTAGGCAATTAGAATTTGAATGTAAGTTCACCTTTTATAATCCTTAGGATAATAAACAAAAATAAACAATCAAAGACTTCATGGGAAAAGTCATTGTGTAAACAAATGCACAGTGGAACCAGGGAAGGAATGTTAACTACTTGAGAAATCTAGTGTGTAAAACGCTTAGAAATCATCTAAATAGCATCCATTGGTGCGTAGATAAGGCACGAGTTACAAATCATCTCTAGCCAATTTCAGATGCTCTAGCACAGCAATTTTCAACTGGTGTGTTGCAAGAATTTTTAAAACATGCAATAGCTGACTACTTAGGGGCACTG
Source organism: Myotis yumanensis (assembly GCF_028538775.1). NCBI lineage: Eukaryota > Metazoa > Chordata > Mammalia > Chiroptera > Vespertilionidae > Myotis > Myotis yumanensis. The sequence continues at coordinate 73,604,562 of NW_027223759.1, read as the reverse complement.
ACCTCTTTTCCCTTTGATTGCCTAATAAAAAAATGACAACAGCCAACAAGAACAATAGCCAACTGGCGTGAATGCATCAAAAGTATACCTACTTTTTCTCTGCTCGGCAAAAAATATATTTTTTGGTGTGCTGCAGAATTTTAGTAATCATTTTCTATGTGCCATGAGATGAAAAAGGTTGACAGTTGCTGCTCTAGTAGGATAACTTCTTGGGAATCTTTTCTTGAACCCTTAGATGTTTTGATCTCCTAATTGTCAGGTATAATAATGCCTTTTTAAAAATATCCCTTAATCCTGAAATCTGACAAACCCTCCAGTGCTCGGCTTTAAATATGTATGTATTCCGTGGGGTTCCCCCCCCCCTTTATTTATTTATTCAAAGATTCATTATTCAGGCATCTAATGGTATCCTCTTTCACTGTCAAGAGTGGCAGTGTGGGAAATAAATTACAGCATGACCCTGTATTGTTGAAGACAGGACTGTAGAAATGTATTCATTTATGTCACAAAGACTCATTGAATGCTTTCCGAGTGCCCTGAACTTAGGCTACACTATGTATGGAGCTAAAATCCACGACTTCATAAACTTAATATTCTAGTGGAAAATTAGATGGTGATAACAGGACAGAGAGGTAGCAAATCAACAAGTAAATAAACACAAAAATAGCAGATGCTGATGAGTGCTGTCATAAAAACAGGTCACGTGGTGGAGAATGACAAGCATGTCGGGGAAGTGAGGGAAGGGGAAAGAAAGGCTGCTGAGGATGTGATGTTCAGTCAGAACTGAATGACAAGGTCAATAGCTCTTCTAACCGTTGTTTACTAGCTGCTCGGGTTCAACCGCACAACCACTTTTTATTATCTGTTGCATTCAAGGCTCTATGTTAGGACCCACAGAGAAAAATATAAAAATGAGTATGTTTGGTTACATGTGTGCCCACCCTCACTATTAAAAAGAATAGAGCAGTACCAAAAAAATTTGACACATGGCCTTTGAAAGTTTAAGCATCTCCCCTCAGGACTCTGCTGAGACAGCCTTGTGGAATATTATAAAGGGTGTCCCAAAATTCACGCAAGATTTGAATTTTGCGTGAGCATTAACAACAACAAGAAAAAATAAAAGCCTAATTTTACTTGGTTTATTGAGTCAGATTCTAATATCTTTTGCCCTTTGATTTCAATCCCTTCAATTTAATAAGCATTACCAAGTACCAATTATGGCCCAGGAGCAGGGACAATGAAGACCAATGAAGACCATGGCTTTGCGTATGTGCCAGCAAAGCCGTGGAGGCCATTTACCCGATGTGCTATTCCATACATAACCCTATACTGTATACTTTATGAATCAGTAAAAAATTTACAATTTTTATTTTTATTTATTTATTTATTTATTTTTACAATTTTTAATTACAAACCTGTGTTTTCTATCAAAATTACTTCTTGCGTGAATTTTGGGACACCCTTTATTATCCCTCACCAGTTCCCCAGCTTCCCCATCCCAATCTTCCAGCTCCAGCCTTCCAGCCCCACTCCTCTCGTTACCCGGGCAGACAACAACGCTTCCCTCATCCTCATGCAGCACAGCCTAAAACAAGCGATAATCACAAGCAGAATTGGGTGGCACAGATGAACTCATTTCTTAAAAGAGACCGAAATGTGGAGCTGAAAAGGTTGGGCACCACCTGCGGCTTGTCTGTCTAAGACTGTCTGCCAGCAGCTGTCTTTTTGTAGCAGCCGCTTGCTTTGTTCCCCCTGGTCCTGGCAATGGGGCAGAGACCACAAGGGGGGGTGGAGATGATGGAGTCACGTTAAAGAGGGCTAGCAAGTGGCGCAGGAGTCTGACTTCAGCACCTGCGGCTCTTGGCTGACTTCTTTATCAAAGGCAAAACCTCACCTGGTTGTCTCTGTTCATGAATTCACTGGGTTGTCAGGCAAAAGCCGGTGAGGTGAGCTGGATCTCCGGACATGCTGCCCCAGGAGCCACACCTCACCTTCACATCCACAGGACGACATGGGCCTGAGGGGCAGTTTTTAAATGAACTCTTTCTTCCTCTCCCAGCGTCTGGAGTGTCTCTTTAATGTACACTTGACACTGGGCATGTATACTTTCTAATTGTGTTAAAGATTTCAAGGTCAGAACAGTTTGAATCCAATTTAATTTACATTAGAGAGAGAGAGACGGATGCTAAACTTCCACTGAGGGATCTTTTTAGATAGATTTCAAAGATCAAAGCTTGTAATAGAAGAGCTTAATATTTGGATTAGTCATAGTCTTTGTCTGTTGAATTTGCATCACTTCAGTGGAATGGAGAACTCCCTAAATTTAGCAGCTCATGAATTACTCATGATGATTACTTCATAACATTCTAAGAAAGGTCTGAATCCCAGACTATGATTTTTTTCTTATTTCATATTTTTAATTCAATGTATGTGAGTTTATAATATGTTCCTATACTATGTCAGCTAGCCTGCCTCTTGTGATTCCAAAATGGCATACCATTTTTCTATCAACTGTAGCCCATAATGAAAAAAATAATCTAATATTAATTACAAGCCCCACAACTTTTAAATTTCCAGCTTTTCTTTTTCAGATTTCAAAGGCAAGCAGTGTGGTGTTCTTGATCAGACACAGTCCAATCACTGTAACAGTTCAAACTTACTTCCTGTATCAAATAACTAGTTCCTATGACAAGAGAACAGGAAGCTAAATGGTAGAATGGAAGAAAGAAACCAGGATGAGTTAGAGCTGGTATTTCCATAGCAAGTCCTTGGACTTGGAGCTGGTCTCTGCAGAACTCATTTGCACTACTCTTTTAAAAAATTTGCAAAATGATAAAATATTACAATAAGTACTTTGCAATGTCATTTGTACAAAGGCACAATGATTGGTGCCAGGGGTGTTTTGGTAAATTTTTACAAGAGTACTATGAAGTATAGGCATAATTTTACAGGTGAGGGGATAAGCAATTAAGCAATCTGGTTAAGGTTATGTGGCTTTTTTTTTTTTTTTTTTTTTTTTTTAATATATTTTATTGATTTTTTACAGAGAGGAAGGGAGAGAGATAGAGAGTCAGAAACATCGATGGGAGAGAAACATCGATCAGCTGCCTCCTGCACATCTCCTACTGGGGATGTGCCCGCAACCCAGGTACATGCCCTTGACCGGAATCGAACCTGGGACCTTTCAGTCCGCAAGCCGATGCTCTATCCACCGAGCCAAACCGGTTTCGGCAAGGTTATGTGGCTTTTAAGTAGCAGAGATAAGACTTGAACCAAGTTCAGGTGTTTCCAAATCCCTTTTGTTCTATATGCCCCTTTGCAACTGACACTCTGTACAGGTAAGTGTTCCTGTTATGTACATGGACCTGGGCTGGGTGCTATATCACTTTACAAAAATTCTCATGATTTATAGGTATATTTAAAAATAAGAGGAAATGGATCTCAGATTGCAACACGAAGGGTATGGCCGGTGTGGCTCAGTGGTAGAGCATCAGCCCACACACCAAATGGTAGGTCAAGGGCATGTACCTGGGTTGCAGGTTCATTCTCCAGCCTGGGTTGGAATGTATGTGGGAAGCAACCAATTGGTGTGTCTCTCTCACATCACGTTGATGTTTCTCTCTCTCCCTTCCTCCCTTACACTCTCTAAAAGTCATTGGGGAAAAGTATTCTCAGGTGAGGATTAACAAAAACAAACCCCCCAAAACAAACAAAAAACATAAAAAAGAAGTCTCTCTGACTACTTCTTTCATAATCAATAATGTTGCATATTATCTACTTCATCTAATTGGGATACAGGCAGGGAGCCAGTCCTCTAGAGAGGGAATGTGTGACTACGATAGACAGAGTAGATCCAGGACTGTCAAAATCACTCTCTCTGACCTTCTCACTTTTCATCCCAAGGGGAGCACTTCATTTGGAGTATCTCTGCTGTATATATGTATTGACAGTGGTTCGTCAAGCTTTAATAGCTTTTAATGGGACTCACATGTGTTACTGGGGTGAGAGATCAGAACATATAAGTTTGCTCCTCACTGAGAAGTCTGGAGTTCTTTATTTACAAGCAAAACCAAAAGAACCTGATCTTCTGCCCTAGAAAGAACTACCCTAGTCCTGTGATGCTATGGTCTCTCTTGACTTGAAAACTGTGTCTATTACTAGTACTTCCTTGCTCAGGTGACTACCATCCCAAATAGATGGTCATGGCTGGGACTAGTCCGTTTTATTCTGAAAAGCTATGGAATCTGTACCTTGCCTAAACTGAGTGTTCTTTAGGATGAAAGGTATCTGGGTGCCTGAAGCAATATTCAGATAAGCCAGGAAAACCCTCTCTCAGGGAAACCCATGGACTACAGCTATGAATGAGACCTATTGCTGCATCTCCCATCTCTAACCTTGCCAGAGATTTGTCTTACACGGCAGGTCAGGATCATACCTTTTCTCCACTTGGTTAGATTAGAAAATAAACAAATCCATGTCCACTGGGGTATATATTTAAAACAAATGTTGCACTTTAAAAACTTGGATAAAAATTCCAGATGATATTTTAGAGAATAAAAAGTAGTTACCTAGCATAGAGAGCTACATGAGGTTAACTGAGCATTTTATAAAAAATCTAACTTTCCACTGCTTTCAGAATTTAATCTAACAAGTACCCAAAAGCAAATGAAGAGTTACCGCAGAGAAAGCTGTTAGCATAATACTTATAATTACTTTTTACTAAAGGAAAATATAAAATCTGTGAATACAGGTAACCCATTTGATACCTGACTTGGACTGACTGAGATTGAGATCTGTGAAAGGCACATGCTGTTGGAATAAGACAAACCTTGTTCCAATCTTTCTAACTGTGTGATTTTGCAAATATTATTTAAATTTTATGAGCTTCATTTTATCAAGTATGAGATGAGACTATTAATAACCATGTTGAAAGCAGAGTATGAGACTGGGATTCTTGTTGTAGTGATTTCTTTGAGGGGCATTGAGGAAAGCAGGTGCTCTCAGGAAGGGGAGCAAAGAAAGCGGGATAAGGAAGGGTAACAAATTAAGCAAGAATATGCTATTTCATCTCTGTCATAGCACATCATCTTCAATTAATTTAGTCCCTCCATAATGAGAAGCACTTTTATAATGACAACAGGTATTATACAGAGACATGTTATTAAAACTATATATATATATTATACTATATAGGCCTGGTGCACAAAAATTTGTGCACTCAGGGGGGGGTTCCTCAGCACAACCTGTACCCTCTCGCAGTCTGGGACCCCTCAGGAGATGTCCACCTGCTGACTTAGGCCTGCTCCCTGGGGGATCGGGCCTAAGCTGGCAGTCAGACATCCCTCTGGCAGCCCAGGAGCCCTCAGGGGATGTCCACTTGCCAGCGGGGAGCAGGCCTAAGCTGCAGTCGGACATCCTTAGCACTGCTGAGGAGGTGGGAGAGGCTCCCACCACCACCGCTGTACTGGTAGCCATCAGCCTGGCTTGTGGCTGAGCAGAGCTCCCCCTGTGGGAGCGCACTGACCACCAGGGGGCAGCTCCTGCATTGAGAATCTGCCCCCGGTTGTCAGTGTGTGTCATAGTGACCAGTCATTCCCAGTCGTTCTTCTGTTAGGGTCAATTTGCATATTACCTTTTTATTATATAGGAGTGCCTGGCCAGCATGGGTGAGGGGCTGATGGCTATTTGCAGGCTGGCCACAGCCCCTTCAGGGTAGGGAGTCCCCGCTGGGGTGCCTGGCCAGCCTGGGTGAGGGGCTAATGGCTGTTTGCAGGCTGACCACAGGCCCTTCAGGGTGGGGGGGTCCTGCTGGGGTGCCTGACCAGTCTGGGTGAGGGGCTGAGGGCCATTTTCAGGCTGGCTAAGCCCCCCAGTTGGGGACCCTCACCCCATGAGGGGCTGATGGCTGTTTGCAGGCTGGCCACAGCCCCCAGCCACCCAAGCTCTCAGTGGAGGCTGGCTGGAAGCAGGTATCTGGGATTTATTTGTCTTCTATAATTGAAACTTTGATGCCATGAGCAGAGGCCACAGCCGGCTCAGGGCCAGCGGGAAGCTTGGCTTTCTCTATCATCCGGGCAACCAAGCCTCCTGCTTGCTCCAGCTCCATGGCTGCCGGCTGCCATCTTGGTTGGGTTAATTTGCATATAGTCACTCAAATTGGCTGGTGGGCGTGGCTTAGGGTGTAGTGAAGATACAGTCAATTAGCATCTTTGTCTTTTATTAGTGTAGATAAAGAGCCAGGGGCCATCACAACCGAATGGATGACCAAACAGGCTGCATGGGGTGACAAGGTCAGCAGGGGGGTTAGTGAAGGACAACCAAACAACTGAACACCTGGCTGCGTGGAGCGACTAGGCCAGCAGGGGGTAGAGAGAAACGACCAAACAACCGAACAGTAGGATGTGTGGGGCTACCAGGCCAGTGGGGGGGGGGGGGGGTGGGGGGAGGCAGTGAGGGGCAAACCAAACGACCGAACAGCAGGCTATATGGGGCAACCAGGCCGGCAGGGGGGGCAGTGAGGGGGCAACCAGGCCAGCACGGGGGTTAGGGAGGGACAACTAAATGACTGAACAAGCAGGCTGCATGGGGCATCCAGGCCAGCAGGGGGAGGGCAGTGAGGGGCTACCAAACAACCAAACAACAGGCTCTGTGGGGCAACCAGGCCTGCAAGGGGGGCAGTGAGGGGCAACCTGGCTGGCAGAGGGGGGCAGTGAGGGGCAACCATACCAGCAGGGAGGGCCAGTTTGGGAAAACCAGGCCAGCAGGGGGCGGGGGGCCATGAGGGGCGACCAAGCTGGCAGGCGGGGGCAGTTGGGGGCAACTAGGCCAGCAGGGGGGACAGTTGGGGGTGACCAGGCCAGTAGATGGGGGCAGTGAGGGGCAACCAGGATTGTGGGGGGGGGGAGTTGGAGGTGATTAGGTCAGCAGTGGTGGTGCTGTTAAGGGTGACCAGGCTGGCAGGGGGGGAAGTAAGGGGCAACCATGCTGGTGGGGAGGCAGTTAGGGGTAACCAGGCTGGCGGGGGGGGGGGGGCAGTTAGTGGCGACCAGGTTGGCAGTGGGCAGTTGTGGGCGACCAGATCAGCAGGCAGAGGCGGTTAGGGGTGATCGGACCTAAACCTGCAGTTGGACATCCCCCAAGGGGTCCCGGGCTAGAGAAGGTGCAGGCCGGACTGAGGGACCTACTCTCCCCCATGCATGAATTTCGTGCACCAGGCCTCTAGTTGAATAGATTGGCATGACCAGCTCTTAATGAATTTTTGTTAGTTTCCCTTGCTATTTTTTTTTTTTTTTTTTTGTCTGCTAGTATTTTCTGTCAGGTACCAAATGCTTAAGAATAAATTCACAGGAGAAAATACTTAAACATGGAAACATTTTATTCGATAACCTAATTTTTGGGTATACATCAGGAATGACCACCATCAACTTGAGGTTAGTGACATTGAATCCCATCCCTCACTGTACAAGTTCACCAACCCCTTGTAGATGTGAGCACTGGAAGGCTACTTCCTGCCAACAACTGGGCATATACCCTAAATATTAAACTCATATTCAAAAGAAATACTGCCCTAACTGGTTTGGCTCAGTGGATAGAGTGTCAGCCTGCAGACTTAAGGGTCCCAGGTTCGATTCCAGTCAAGGGCATGTACTTTGGATGTGGGCACATATCCAGTAGGGAGTGTGCAGGAGGCAGCTGATCGATGTTTCTCTCTCATCGATGTTTCTAACTCTCTGTCCCTCTCCCTTCCTCTCTGTAAAAAAAATCAATAAAATATATTTTAAAAAAGAAAGAATGCCTAAGTAAAAAACAAATCAGTAATAATAATTCTATATAATAAAACCCTAATATGCAAATCGACTGAACAGCAGAACGACTGGTCGCTATGACCTGCACTGACCACCAGGGGGCAGACGATCAATGCAGGAGCTGCCCCCTGGTGGTCAGTGCACTCCCACACGGGGAGTGCTGCTCAGCCAGAAGCCGGTCTCATGGCTGGCAAGCGCAGCGGCAGTGGCAGGAGCCTCTCCCGCCTCCGCTGCAGGTGGGCGATAAGGAGCAAGGGGTCCCGGACTGGGAGAGGGTGCATGCCAGGCTGATGGCCCTCCCACCCCCCCACCCCTAGATTTTCATGAACCAGGCCTCTAGTCCAGCCGTGGGCAGACTACGGCCCGCGGGCCGGATCCGGCCCGTTTGTAATGAATAAAACTAAAAAAAAAAAGACCGTACCCTTTTATGTAATGATGTTTACTTTGAATTTATATCAGTTCACACAAACATTCCATCCATGCTTTTGTTCCGGCCCTTCGGTCCAGTTTAAGAACCCATTGTGGCCCTCGAGTCAAAAAGTTTGCCCACCCCTGCTCTAGTCTATAATAGTAAAAGCGTAATATGTTAATTAGACTATATCCTTCCAAGAGGAAGCCAGGTCTATAGCCTCAGGATCAAGGCAGCTGCCTGCAGCTGGGAAGGAGGGATCCAGGCAGCCACAGCTGTGAAGGCCTACTCTTGCATGAATTTTGTGCATTGGGCCTCTAGTATTCAAATAATATGCTATAAGCTTAAAGTCAGTTCATATTGTTACTGTATTTGTGTCTATGGTGCATTGGGGTTTACAGGTACATTCTTGTAAATTGCTCAGATAGTTTAACGAACTATGTAAGGTTAAATAGGTATGTTCTTCCTTTCTCTGCATTATTGTATTCCATTTTCCATTTTCTTTTACATACATACTTTTCATTGTTTGCCTGGGTTATATTTAAATTGCCCAGAACTATCTAAACCATCTTTTTCAGTTAATTCAATTGATCACAAAGGAGCCATTGTTCAATACATGGCACTACAAAGGTGCATGGTTGCTGGCTACTTAGATCTGAAGGAATGGTCAGAACAGAAAACCATTGCATTTGACTCCATTTCCTTTTATGACTGTATAAACTGACAAGTTTTAACAAGTTTTTAGAATTTTTACTGCTTAAAATTTCCACATTCATGTTGTCACTGAAGCCTCAGAATGAACTTTGACTACAGAATGAGTTCAATGGAAATGTCATCTGAGCCAATATTCTTTGAACCTATATGCAGCTTAAGCCTATTGGCCTCTCTGAATTGTGTGTGTATTATAACTAGTATGCCTCATTGTCTCTCTTTTTCTTTTTTTATGGAGGTCTTACCAGGCAATCCTTTTTCCCTCATTGCAAGTAATTATTGCTAATTTAATAGTAGGCTCAATACCACTGTTGCTGATAATGAGTTCCAAATATTTCCCAAGGGAGGAGAGAAAAAAAGACTCAGAGAGAATCGCTGGCAAACTTACCCTATCATAATTTGGGTTTTTATTAAATGGAGACATATTTTGTAGGGAGTGCTTTGCTCTCTTTTATAGCCTTATGAGTGGATGAATAGAGAGTCAATTTGTTTTTCTACATCTCACTGGTATTTCTCATTAAGCAGATTGTCTATATATATTACTGAATTTGGGTTCCAAATAAATTCCTAGACCTTATATTACACTTATATTGAAAACAAAAATAACCCCAAAAAAGAGAAGTCCAGAGTGTCCAAGAAAATCTCCCACTGCCTAGAAACATGAGAATATACATATGGCAGCAACCTTTACTCTGGAGGGCAAAGCAGTTCAGCCTAGGATGTGAGGGGTCTGGTAGGTTGGGAACAGGCTGAATTATTATGGAATTCGTATTCATGTGCTTTTAGTATTATAAACCCAATAGAATATGGATAGCAGGCTTTCTATAACCATTACAGGCTTATTTTCAGAATTGATTGAAATAGTTGTTAAAACAAATAGTTAAAAATATTAAAAATTTTAACAAGTACCTTCTATATTTTACATGTGGTTTATATATGTTTTATTCATGTAATTAGTGTGAGATAAGTGTAAGGAGTCCATCTGAATCACCAGTGAACTGACCCCTTATAAAGCCATCCCCCAGGCCACAAACATCCTCATTGACACACATGTGCTGTCATTGCATCAGGGTATTTATTTGTCAATCTCTAGTTGCAAATGAAGTACAAAATAGAGTGATCCTTACACCAGAGATTAAAAGGGAGCTCTTGAGAAAATTGATGAAAAGTGACTCAAAGGCCAAAAGATGCTATAATCAAACTGCTCAAGCCAGTCATAAAACAATGATTCTTTTTATAGGGTAATCATAAAATTATGAAAGAAATATCCATAGCTGATTTATTCTTTTCCCTAATGAGTGCATAGTTGCAATTATAATCTGCAGAGTCGTTTATATTAGATCAAATAAACCCACTTGCAAACTCTTTAGTTCCAGAAAATGGCCTATTTAGACCTTTTATTATTTATTTAAAATAATTTAATTCCCATTTTAAATAGATTCACTTTTAAGTGGCATTTTCCCCAGCATGAATTATCCTCAGATAATAAGGAGTTTCTGTATATTTAATTTTATTTTACAGAAGAGAGAATTTACGCTCAGAGGAGTTAAAGTACTTTCATGCAGTCACATCATTTCCTAGTTGTTAATTTGAGAGAACTGCTTCCAAATAGAGAATTTTGATGCCAAGTCCTGGTTTCTTTTCACCACACATCAACTAATTTTAACATTCTCTTTCTATAATATTCTATATTATATCACATTTTACAATATGTTAAATTTGGCAACAACTGCCACTGTTTCCCCACTCGCATTAAAACTTACTGTCACCAGAACAATCCCTGCTATCAGGGGTCCCTTTTAGAACAGCCTTGCTGGGAGACAGTTTGGTCGAATATTCATCCACTCTGATTTTTGGAATCCCATGTAGTATTTGACCACTGTCATTGGAGATGGCAGACCTCCTTGTTACACTGTCCATGTAGACACATTTATATTTACAACTTCGGGACTTGTGAAAGAGTATCTAATTTGAGGGGCACTTTCTCCAATTATTTAATTTATACAACCAAATATCCCTGATGTAAAAAGAAAAAGGAACATGTTAAAAGCCATCAAGTACCCCGCAGAAACATCAGGGCCAGGAGTTGCCTATTAGACTCTTGCTCTTTTATTAGCAAATTTTAACTGACCTTTAATATTAGATAATTAAATATGACATACTTCAAAACGTAGGATTGTTATATGCTTTTTGTTTTAAGATATATGTCCTTGGAAGTAATTAGCATTGTTTGAAAATACTATCTTTGTGATTGGATAGTAAAAGGTAGAAAATAATTTGGCTGTTCTTTAAATATGGTTTTATTTTTTTAATTTATTTTTTCAATTAAATTTATTGGGGTGATATTGATCATATAGGTTTTAGGTGTGGGTTTCTGTGTTACAAGATATGTACATTGCACCATGTGCCCAACACCCAAAGTCAAATCTTCCCCATCACCATATATTAGGAGCCCCACCACCCCCTACCCCCTTCCCTCTGGCAACCACCACATGGCTGTTTGTGTTCACGAGTTTCAGTTTTATATCCCACATATGAGTGAAATCATATGGTTCTTAGCTCTTTCTGACTGACTTATTTTACTTAACATAATATTCTCAAGGTCCATCCATGTTGTTGCAAATGGCAGTATTTCATCCTTTATTATGGCTGAATTGTACTCCCCTGTATATATGTGCCACATCTTTATCTAATTCTCGATCACAGGACACTTTGGTTGTTTCCATGTCTTGGCCACCGTGAATAATGCTGCAATGAAATAGGGGTGCATACATCTTTGTGAATGAATGATTTTGAGTTTTTCAGGTATATACCCAGGAGAGGAATAGCTGGTTCATATGGTAGCTTTATTCTTAATTTTTTGAGGAATCTCCAGACTGCTTTCCATAGTGCTTGTACCAGCCTATACTCCCACCAGCAGTGAATGAGGGTTCCCTTTTTTCCACAACCTCTTCAACAGTTGTTATTGCTTGTCTTGTTGATAATACCCACTCTAACAGGTGTGAGGTGGTATCTCATTTTGGTTTTGGTTTGCATTTCCCTAATTGCTAGTGAGGTTGGACATCTTTTCATATAACTATCAGTCAACAAATGATTTTAAGAGTACCTTACTTCAAAAAATAAGAGCATTATTCTTTTTTTTCCTATCAGATCCATTAGGCAGGTTCCCTCCACCCCTATGTCCAGGAGAAGATATCTGTCACTTTAATGGGGATAAATAAAATAGTTTTAAAATAATGGCCATCCACATGACATCAATTCAAGAACAAGCTTGAAGTTGTTTGGTTATAATGAAATAGAGCCTCTTTAGCTATGATAAAGGTAACACTACATCATCATTATTCTTACAAAGGTGGACCTAGAACAAAATACAATTATAATGACATTAAGGTAATGGGTATTTAGGTCAAGAACATAAGCATAAAGGTTAATACCAAAGAGTGTATAAGCATGAATTAATAAAAATCTTGAGCAAAACGTTTTTATCAAGTAGAGATAACATGTCACATGAATGAGGTGATGTCCGACCTATATGATTTGAGTTGAGTGATGCTGGGAAGAACAAGTAGATATGCTCCACTCAGTGCCCAAGAATGTAGAATGGGTGAATTCTATTGTTCACCAAACCCATTTTATCTTTCACACAATTTTATCATCTCCAAAGTTTCTTTTACATCTTTTTTGGTACAATCCTTGCTGTATTAGCTGTCTTACTTGTGTCTCCCTAGCATCATGTCTAATAATACATCAAACTCTGTATCAAAAGCTTCTGAATTTGAATTCTGTTCTGCAATTTACTAATTTTTTGACCTTAGACAAGTGACTTACACTGTGCCTAAGTTCTCTCATCTATGATATGGGAATATAATAGAATTTTCCTCTAAGGTTGTTATGATTATTAAATAAATCAGTGTCTATAAAGTGTTTAGAATTAGCAAATACTCAATAATTGTATTGGTATTATTATATTACCACACATTTGCTGATACCAGATAATATGTAGATAATTTATGAATATATGAATTAAACAAAAATATAATTAGCGCTCTTTATGTATGAAACACCATGTTAGGGACAGAAGCCCAAACCCCAAGGAATTTAGAATTCAGATTAGAACTTCCTGGTTTTCTTCAAGGATCATTAGTTTATCACCAAATCTATGATAATGTTCCAGAGGCCAGTAAAATGCCTAGTCCACTAAAAGTGTGAATAATGCTGCAATGCTTGCTTATCTCTGAACCTGAGAGCATGTGAGAATTGTTCCTACCCAGGGTCTGAAATCTTACCCAACACCTGAATTCTACAGGTGTGGAAGTGTAGTCTTCACTAGCTTTTCAGTTCTCTTAAGATATAAATGCAGACTTTTTTGGAATTGACTAAAATACCCCCCTTATAATAGCTTTACCAGCTACTGTCTCAACCTGTTCTTTCCTTGACTCTGTGTCCCAGCCACATTGGCCTCGGTCAGGTCCTCAAACATATTCTACTGCTTTTCATCTCATGACCTCCTCACATGTTCTTTCTTCTGCATAGGACACTCTGTATATCATATTGGCTTGCACTTCTGTTTGAAGTTCAAGTGCTCAAGGAAATGTTTTCTGATTCCATCCCAGAATGGGCTGCATCCCTATAATGTTCTCTAATAGAACCCTCGGTTTGTTCTTGAATATTTTGTCACAAATACATAATTTTATAACAAGAATGGAAGGGCATTATAGTCACAAATATAATGGTAATGACACTACATACACATAGTACCTCAGTAGTAAAAGACGAGTAAAGAGTGAGTGAGAGAGATATTGAGACAGATACATAGACACTTAAATTCCATTCACAATTCCAACTAAAGAGCTTATGACCTAATGCCTAGGAGTGGGCATAAGTTGACATGGGAGCCCTTTCCTCAGTTACACTTATTAACCAATTTTTAAATTATGAAATAGAATACTGAAATTTGAATGTGTTTTTTAAACATCATGGCCCCTTCACATAAAGCAACAACTTTACCCTGTGCTCAGTGAAAAACACACACACACACACACACACACACACACACACAAGAAAACACTGGTTTTAAACTCTAAGAAAGTTAGCCATGCTGAATGAATTGAGAAAAACTATTGGGCCATTAGGATAGCACCTTCCTAAGGAATTTTCCAGGGTAATTCAGATTGTGTGCAACTTTTACCTTACTTGATAATTTGGAACCTAACAGATAAAGAAGATGTAATTGTCTCTATTTTTAATATTAGTAATCCTGGCCTAAATATAAGTTCTGTGAGGGCTGAAGGTACTCCTGTATTTCATTACTGTATCCTTTCACACAGCAGGATGCTACTGCAAATAAATATTTGTTGAATGAATTAGCATTCTGCCCGTGTTTACAGGATCAATCTATTTGAAAACAATACAGAGTTTGTAATTGGGAACACTGAGGGAGTAGAAGTCACAGAATTTCAGACCCTAAGCATTACGCAGATAACCTGTGTCTCTGTAGAAACTTAAATTAAAATGGCAGAAAAACTGAAAGCTGACAGAGGTTGGTGTATTTCAATGAAGACTTAATGTATGTAAGGCAACATCCTGTCCTTCAGTTCCCTTTCTAAGCCAAATTCCACCTGAAAAGTTGACATCTTCCTTAACATTTTAGGTCGAATGAGCCGGACTCGATTTATCATGCTGCCAACTCAAGGGGAAGGACGGCCATGCCCCCCAGAGCTCACCCAGCAGAAAGCCTGCCCGGTGACCCCCTGCTACAGCTGGGTCCTCAGCAACTGGTCTGCATGTAAATTGGAGGTAGGTCTGCTACAGAGAATGCTCTGCTCAAACCTGTGCGCTGGTGGAATACATTTCCCAGCAGCAGGGGCCAGGCACAATGTATTTTTATGCGATGGAGTACATGGAAAAATGCAATGAAGGGCTTAACCTCCAGCAGAGTGATGCTGCCAGGAAAATGCAGAGCCATTCATTAGGCGCTGATGATAATGGGCCGGGTCACAGGACTGTCAATCTCCTTGGCATCCTCAAGAATTCTCTGATATTTTCCTGGCTTGTTGGACATATTATTATTTAATTAGGCAAAACCCTGATGCTATGGAAATAGCACAGCTGGCTGTAGACTGTATTTCTTAAAGAGGCACATGTAGGCTTAGACAAAATCTTGCGTATGGGCAGAAAACCAAAAGTGGATGAAAGTTATATTTTAACATTATTACACAAACCAAGGTTACTACATTTTCCTCAGTGATTGCTTTTTTATTGGCCTGAAATATAAATGTCTAGAAACATCATAATATATCACATGCTTTTGCTGGATCAGCAAAGATCCTCCACTGCATTTTCTCTCTGGCTTCCTGTGTAAGAAAAAGCACATTGATTTTCCTGTTTTCTTTCTTTACTAGTTTATCCTCCAGTTCCTATTCCAAAGCTCATTATAATTAGGTAACAATAATTTCCATTATGCATTAAGCAATCTGCGGAGTATTCTCATAAAGATGTCTGCTGTCCCTGTCAGATGACATTGTCTTGCAGCATTTTCATCTTGCACAAGTTAAATGCCCATGTATTATAATAAGTCCCAGAGGAACAAAAATGTATGGTACATTTGTTCAGTCTCCTTTTTACAGAAAAAAAAAAAAGTAACCATGCTAAGTAATTCAGTACTATTGGTTTTAAATATGAATGCGTTGTCCGCTAATCTGAAACCTTCTTCCCTAAACTACTTGAGCAATTTTAAAATAATGCTTGGAATCACAATTAAGAGAATGAAAGGAATGTTTCTCCATATAATTTCACTAAATGTTGACAGAGAAAATCAACTCAAAGAATGCAAGAGCCCATTGCAGGGACAGGGAGACAAAAGAAACGGAGGAAGTGAGAGAGCGAGAGAGGACTGAAACTCCGTGCTCAGTGTCTTACCAGGCACACAACTGTTACTGGACCTTACCAGTCCTCCTGTACTTTCCCTGTTATCTTCTCAGCCTTTCCTTTCCTTTCTTTTTACTAGACAAATGCTTCATCTTGTCCCATAGAAACATTATGGGGAAATGACAAATGCAATCTCTAATTTTGTTGTTTGCTACAGAGCTTTTGGCAGAAAAGCTGGGGCAAGAATGGTGTGTTGTGAGCATTCTCTGCAGCAGTGCTGGTGAGAGAAGTGGGGTGATAGCATCGGTTGGCAAGACCCAGACTTGGAGGCCCTGGAGACAGAGCAGCTATGTCCAGAAACCTAAGAGCTCCTCAGATGTCTAGGGGAGGCTATTCCCACTAATTGGCATGCTCAGTTAGGAGGAAATTTGGAGTTAGACCCCATCCAGGCAAAGCTCGCAGGAAACAAGTCTGTAGTTAATTGCTCTGGCACCTTACCCAATGGGGCCAATCGGCATTCTTCCCTAAGAGTGAGGAATGGGGTTGAAGCTTTCAAGGATGCTGTATTTAGGAACTCTTAGCTGTAGATAGAGTTTCTCAGAAGTGAGAAAGACTAAGGAAGGTAACACAGAGAAAAGCAGGGGCAAAGGGAGAAAGGGGATCATGATACTTGCCTCTATTTTGTCCTGCATTCAGATTGAATTTCTGCTTTCCCTGAAGCCTAATGCTGAATTCTCTGAGTCAGAAAACACAATTATCTTTTCAGTGAGTTGCCTTATGTAAGCTGAAGTTTTGGAATTACTGATCAAAATACAGTGGGCCTTTGCCACAAAGGAAAAAAACATTTCTCTCTCAATTTCACTTCTGCTTCTACTTGTCCTATCATAGCCTAACCTGCCAAATGCAGGTATATAACCTGCTCATTCACTGAAGGTGGTGATGGTATTGAAGTGGTTGATGGCCATCAAGCAGAATCAAACCTTGCACAGGGCACTGCTGGTGTGCCAATGTTGCCCTTATCTCATATAGAAAGAGATCAGCAAACAGAAGTGTTTATCCTCAGGTGTTACTTTTTATAAGTGTTTTTGTAACTCTTTCTTTCCAAGTTCTTTAACTGACAACATGCATCCAGGCATAGGTTGGCCAATCTGTCTTAGGAGCTCAGACTCTGGAGTCTAGCACCCCAGTTTCAGTCAGTGTTCTACCAGTTCCCAGCTTTGCAGTTTTTGCAAAGTGTCTAAACCAGCCGTGGGCAAACTACGGCCCGCGTACATTTGAATAAACTAAAAAAAAAAAAAAAAACACCGTACCCTATTATGTAATGATGTTTACTTTGAATTTATATTAGTTCACACAAACACTCCATCCATGCTTTTGTTCCGGCCCTCCGGTCCAGTTTAAGAACCCATTGTGGCCCTCGAGTCAAAAAGTTTGCCCACCCCTGGTCTAAACTCTCCAAACCTCTGTGTGTTTTTTTAATCCTCACCTGAGGATATTTTCTTTCCATTCCTTTTTTTTTAGATAGAGTGGATGGGAGGGAAGGAGGGGGAGAGGGAGAAGGAGAGGGAGAGAGAGAGAGAGAGAGAGAGAGAGAGAGAGAGAGAGAGAGAGAAACATTGATGTGAGAGAGACAGATCAATAGGTTGCCTCCTGTTCAAGCCCTGACCGGGCAGGCATTGAACCTGCAACCTAGGTACCTACCTTTAACTGAGAATTGAACCTTTGACCCTTCGGTTTTTGAGCCAACACTCTAACCACTGAGACACACCTGCCAGGGCTCCAAGCCCCTATTTTTAAATCTGTATCATGGCAGTAGAAATAGTACAAGTTTTGCTGGAGATTTTTGGAAGGTATTAGACAATTCATATGCAGTGCTTAGCATAGTCCTTGGCAAAGAGAAGACCTCATGAATTGTAATTGCTATTACAGTTGCTATTATAGTCTTGATTAAAACTATAATTATGATTATTAACACCATCTGCCTAACCACATCTGGTGATGCCAATTAAGAGCATAGAGTCCATTAGTGATCTGGACAGTGGAGAGTTAATGAGAGAATCCTCGCAGATGATCATCTTGCTCTGAGAAGCCAGGCTCAGGGCTAAGAGCGAGCTGACGCCTCATGCTTCATGAGCGAAATGATCATTCTGATGCCGATTTATCTTCCTCCTGTGGCTGTTGTTGTCAAAGGTATGAGAGATTAAGCTTAAATATGGATACATCCGAGGAGCATATTATAGTTTGTCTTGGTTTTTAAATTGACCCCCTATGTGGACTTGTTTCCTGGCATTTCCTTATACTCCATGTCCTGTTACTGAGGTTC
Organism: Myotis yumanensis; assembly: GCF_028538775.1. Classification (NCBI taxonomy): domain Eukaryota; kingdom Metazoa; phylum Chordata; class Mammalia; order Chiroptera; family Vespertilionidae; genus Myotis; species Myotis yumanensis. The sequence goes on along the minus strand of NW_027223759.1, from coordinate 73,586,447 downwards.
CCGGTGGCAGGGTTTTCAAATTTCATACCTGCTGCGGGGTCTCCAAGTCCACAAAGTCTGTTGCTCTACAGCAAAACACACCCCGGACGACTTAGATCCCTCCTGTAGAATAGCAAGTGACAGGGAGAATACTCCCCCCAGTGAAATTTAACTCACACTAGTGATTTCCTGCTTCAGGGAGTAGACCTTTTCTACAGGATTTGCTTTCCCTGAATCTACCATGAACTGATTTTGAACCTCTACTTATCTTCCAAAAAATGCACTTGGGTTCAAAATTAGAGTGCACTTTTGACAATTTCCAACAGCTGTAGAAATTAGATTAGAGCAATCATGAGGCATTGATGGATCAAGTGTGGGGATTGCTGTCTTACATAATTCTTGTTAAAACAGCGCTAGGAGGGATGGTGATGGTCCCAGGTAACGTGCCTACACAGGTTTAAGTTCCTATAATTCGGATCTCCTCCAAGTGGCACCTTTTCTTTTTTGCCAATATAACTTTCTTATATGAAGAATGTGTCTCGGCAGCCACTGTGTGCCCTCCTGTACCTCCAGTGGTCCACCTACCACCTGCCTTGACACAAACTGTGCCTTGACCTGGGCGCGGCTCCACAGGCCCATCAGCCCCGGATAACCTGTTGCACATCCAGAACACTGTCCTGACGGCTCTGGCTGACCACCTTGACCTTTCTTGCTCCTGCCACTGCAAGAGCCACCGTAGCTCCAAGGCCTGCGCAATGCAGTTTCTGAGCCCTGCGGTGGAGAAGGGATAAGGAGGTGAAATCCAGTTGCCCAGTACAGAGCAGTTACCATGCTGCTCCCTAATAATGGATTATGCAGCATGTCATTCATGACTACGGGAGTGTGCAGGGCTCCAGCACTCTCCCTCAGCGCCTTCTTACACCCCCTTTCTCCTCCTCCCTCTGGCTCTCTCCTTGTCCCCCCTCAACCATACCAGCAGTCGTCAGAAAGGCTCTAGCTCTTCTGTCAACTTCTGGACTTAGTGCAAACTGAGCAGCACACCTGGGAAGCACAGAGCAGTGAATACTCCCTAGGATGAAAGCGGATAGATGAGAAGAGGATCCGAGGAGGAGCTGGCATTTAAACGCCTCTGCCTTCTTCCTCTCTCGCCCACCATGGGTGGTACCGAGGCATGGTGACACCACGTGGCCTGTCTGAAAGAGAATGTAGGTGACCAAGAAAGCAGCTGTGCTGACTTTGGAAGGGAGGCCAGCATGGTCACACTACCTTATACTCACTTTCCTTCCCTTCTTGCTTCAGTTATTTTAGCCTCACTCTTGCCCTCCTGGGATTTCAGCTCCTTCGCAGAAATGTTGGCCTTAGGCTCGGTTTTTCAAGCTATTGGTGCAAAGAGAGAGCTATCACCTAAGTTATCAAAATATCCAATGGGATTCTGTTTGAAGTATGAGCACCTGACTAGGGCTGAGGAAAGACCGCTCCTCTCAGGAGTACCTGACAGGTGTTCTAGTCGGAAACCTTTCATCAGGCAGATGCGTGGGCCAGATGCCCACTAAGAGCCTTTCAATTCTAAGCTTCTCTTCCTGTGAGACCGTGTAATTTTTTTCTAATTGCCAGGAATAATCAGAGTGGGCTTTGTAAATATATTCAAAGGACATTATTCATCACAGAAGGCATGCTGGGAAAACAACTCATGGCAATAGAGAAAATCACTGTTGCATGGGAAACCCCAACCTAATCCATATGAGGAAGTACTGAGTTGCCTGCAAGAGAAAAAGTGTAAGAGGAATTTATGGCCCATGGCTCTACATGCTCTCCTGGGGGAGGGGGTGATTATAGATTCTAGGCCATTTTATCCCATACACCTAGACAAATTATGAATGGTGTTTCTTTTTCAGTCAATTCTAGCTGAGTTCCAGAATGAATGGTCATATTCTGAGAACAGAAATTCCACGGCATAAATTTGCATTTCTTCTTCAGCTTCTCTATTAGCTCTCACAGAATTGTTTAGTGATGCTTTGTCAAGAATTGAAAGAGAACTCTGAGGATGAGGAAGTTGCTGAAATATACAACTAGGGTTTACCTTTTTGTTGTTGTTTTTTTCTTTTAGCAAGAGGTAGCATGAGCCAAAACTGCGCTACTAATTATTTGGGTGATCCTGACAGTATCCTTTCCTCTCCCAGGGTGGAGACTGTGGGGAGGGAGTCCAGGTCCGCGGCCTCTCCTGTGTGGTCCACAATGGCTCGGTCGCTAGCTCCGCTGTACGTGTGGACGATGCCCAGTGTAAAGAAGTGCCCTGGCAGGATGGCAGCCTGCAGCAGCTGTGTTCTGTGCCCTGCCCAGGTACGCAGCCTCAGACAATGGGGAGTGCCCTCCATGATGACCTTATTTATTTTCTATTAGGTTTTTTTTTCCTGAAGAAGCTCTGTCTAGTCAAAACTGAAGGTTTTTATTAACTTTAATTAATTTTTAATTTTGGTTATAACTTTTGGAATATGCTGGCAATGGAGGCAAGAGGGGAAAAAAACCCTGGACTTGGAAATTTAAGAGCTAAGTTGGAATCTTGTCTCTATCACTTCCCTGGTGTTTTCCCTGGGACATATGGTCTCACCTTTGAGCAATGGTTGCTCCATCTAGAAAATGTGTTAATAATACCTGATCTGACAGCACATTGCCAGTACTCCAGAACTGTTGACTGAATCCATGAGTGGATGAACCTCAGGGGGATGGCGTGGTGGGGACAAATAAAGCTACATGTCTATGAAAGCATTCTGTCACACAGTCACGTTCTATGTAACCATGAAGGCCATTATTAGTTGCATAAAATGTATGAATTTATTTTAATTCTAATAACTTAGGGTATATGGCATAAGTTTAAGGTGGCTTAATATATCCTTATAGTATGACATGTGAAATACATGTGCATGTATGTAAACACATATGCTTTTGTACACATATACACATAAATGTGTGTGTATGTTTAGTTTATTTGACATTTTTTAGGCTCAAAGACATTCCACTTTAATAACCAACTTATTCTCTTTTTATGGTTTCGGTGAACCTCAATTTTACAATGCTATGCTGCTCTTTGAAAACTTAGTTACTTTAACCTCTACATCTCCCTTTTAAAAAGGTTTATATCACTAGCAGATTTTAGTGTTCTCTAGATATGACTACGATTTGAAGCAAAGCAATGCCAATCTAGTTTTGGCATTATCTTTCTAAAATAGACTAAACCATCAATTACTTCATCATTCTGAGTACATTCTAATTAGAAAATTCGTCAAAGTAGAATGTCTGGCCTATGGAACTCACCCCTATCACTGCACCACCACCAATCTCCCGTGAACCCTGTGCATGTAAATGCTGTCAAGTGCCAATTCCCATGCTGTTGCCCCCGCTCTGTACTGCACACCCATCCAGGAGACTGTCATCTCACGGGCTGGTCGGAGTGGAGCACGTGTGAATTAACCTGCATCGATGGAAGAAGCTTCGAGACCATGGGCCGCCAATCTAGGTCAAGGACATTTATAATTCAGTCTTTTGAAAACCAAGACAGCTGCCCCCAGCAGGTTCTAGAAACACGTCCTTGTACAGGTACCAAGAGCACTTTTCAATTCTCAGCTTTGATTGCTGAAGCTTATTCTTTTCTTATGTTGGGAATAATGGAACCACTATTGTCATATTTGCTTGCAGGAGGCAAATGCTATCACTACACGTGGAAAGCAAGTCTTTGGAATAATAATGAACGAACCGTATGGTGCCAACGTTCAGATGGCGTTAATGTCACAGGTATTCCTACCTCAGATTCATGTGGGTGCTTCCTAAAGATCTCTGAGTGTTGCTGTTTGTGAAGAGAATTCGCTTACAAATTATAAGCCAGGTAACACTGAACAGACAGCCTTTGATTATCTTCTTGTCCAGTTGTCATTAGACCTTTGCATCTCAGAAAGCAAACAATTCTATTTGAAGACCCATCATAATATATCAGACAACTTAAAGCAATAAGCTTAAACACAATCATTTTCTCTCAAATATTATTATCTGAGAAAGACTGGAAAAGACAGGTGCCAACTTAAAACAATTGTCTCTAAAATTTTAAATCATGTACCTTCTTAGTAAAAAGTTTTTGAGGACTTATCTCAATATATCATGTTTATAAATCATATCATATGCTTATATAGTATATTAAAAATGTACAGAAATTTAAATTAAAAGAGTATATTAGGACATATAAAAATTTAAAATATATTTGCTAATGGTACAAAAATTTGCTGCAAATTATAGATGCATATATTAATTCGCTGGAAGCTTAGTTTTTGAAGATTGTGCTAGTCATGATTACTATTTTTAAAATTTGTCTTTATTGTTGAAAGTATTAGAGATGTCCCCCTTCTTCCCCATTTGACCCCTTCTAGCCCGCACCTGCCTCCTGCCCCCCATGACACAGTTGTCTGTGTCCATGGGGTTTACATAAATGCATACAAGTTCTTTGGTTGATCTCTTCCCTCTCACCCACCCCTCCTTCCCTCTGAGATTTTACAGTCTTTTCCATGTTACTATTTAATATATCAATTTAGATGGAGGAAGTGTTCCTCATTCATGGTGATGGATACAATTTGATCTACAGTCTAGCCTTCTCAATAATTTTAAAGGTTTTTTATGCCTTCTTATCAGAGTAAATTGCCATTATTTTTACTTAGTACTGGGATGGCAAAGAACTTATTCTAGGGAGAATGTCTATTCTTCTGTAGGAATAGGAGGGGCAGCTCTTGTCTTTTCCTTGTACGTGTGTTTTTGCATCATTGGTATTTTCTTTAATCCATAGTTTATTCATACACTAATTTATTTTAAGCTACTTATACATTTCATCAGTTATTAAAACTAAATATATTGTAAATCAGCCTTCCCAGGAACACAGAAAGCATCACACACTCTGAAATATGCCTAAGAGTTAAAGTGGCGCCGTCGCACTACAAATTCTCCGCACAGAGCACATGTGGACACCTGATGCATGAGCACAGCTTACTAGCGTCATCTGCTAAGTGTTATTGGAGCTTAATTTCATTCTTAAAAGTGTTATATAAACTAGATAAATTCCAACATTTTCTTCCCTAGCGATGCCCTCCTACAGGGGCCCACACACTGCACTTCGGACATTGCTGCTTTAAAGAGTGGGCAACACCCCCTCCAAACTCAATTGGTAGCAACAGGACTGTGTGGTTATTGCCGCTAACGCCCCAATCAATCACCACACCAAAGTGCTCATTCTGGAGTGTGGTTGTCTTTCAATTTTTGTGTGGATTATTTTCTTTTCCAAGTAACAGTGAGAATTTATCTGCTTCATTCTCAGAGAAAGTGTTCTGACTGTTCTCTACACTGCCTTATGCCCAAAGCTTTTACTAGTTACAAAATCAAACTATAACAGATTAACAATTATAGTAAGGTAAAGGCTACAGCAGCCGTGGGCAAACTACGGCCCGCGGGCCAGATCCGGCTCGTTTGAAATGAATAAAACTAAAAAAAAAAAAGACCGTACCCTTTTATGTAATGATGTTTACTTTGAATTTATATTAGTTCACACAAACACTCCATCCATGCTTTTGTTCCAGCCCTCCGGTCCAGTTTAAGAACCCATTGTGGCCCTCGAGTCAAAAAGTTTGCCCATCCCTGGGCTACAGTCTATAAATGCAAGCAATAGTATAAATAAGGTTTAAATACTGCCCTCAAATATTATGCACCTTCTTTGCTTAGTACATGGAATACAAGAAGGCAAGACTAGTATGTGAGTGATTTTCAGATTATAGAAGCATGCATTATTCTATCCACTTACTCACAAATATGCAATTACTGTGCCAAGTACTATACATACTAGATCATATGTATGATTTCCCTTCCTGGTGCTTCTACATTTGCTCTTCAAAATAAGTGTGGGGGTCAGAGGGTGTGTGTGTGAGGGGCGAGGGAGGTCAAAGGGTATGCATATCCTGAAATATGTTTTAAAATGTTGCCAAAGTGTTCTGGTGCATACATTGATTAGTGGCTTTCTTTTACCATGTGTTTGTTGGGAACTGGCCCAGTGCCTAGGTGGGGTCCTCCAGAACTGAAGGAAAATATATGTAGAATAAGTCTCAAGCTGATACATTTTATGCTCCTGAACTTAAATTGAGATGTCACCAATTCTCTTACTGATGCTGGCACTCATAGACGTCACCCTCAAGCATAGCCATAAGATGGAATCATACCGCCAGCAGCAGGTATAAAAAATCTATCAATAGCTTCTGTGAGCAGAGCCTCCCATCTCTATCCATCCATCCTGGAGTAATCAATAAGGTAAGACTGGGCCACATGTCAGCAAACGGATTTTAAAAAATAATAATACTACTGTTACAAAGTGTCCAGTGCCAGAGAGAGAAAAACTGTTTTTTGATGTTTATCATAGAAAAATCTGCAAATGATGTCGGGATTTCCTTTGTAGGAGGCTGCTCCCCTCGGGCACGGCCTGCGGCGATTCGACAGTGCAGTCCAGCCTGCAGAAAGCCTTTCTCCTACTGCACGCAGGTGAGTCCTTGCAGGAGACGCCCACCGGGGCTTTCACTGCTGTGTTGTACACATGCGGCTGGATGCCTTCCAGTTACTGGAGCGAGCAGCAGCTCCATGTGCCCACGATACCATCTAGAGGCATTTGCTGGAGTAGTCACAGTGATTAAGGAACTCTTTGCAGGCAGTCTTTTTCTATAAATCTGCCTATAGGGAAATCTGTTTTTCAGATATCTAATTTATATTAGCTCTATTTACCAATAATTGTTCTCCATTGATTTATTTCTTGATTCTTAGCCTTTCATCTACCTACATTATTTTGAAAGTTATTATAAATGCATGTTTGTATGCGCTCAATGTTAAATTGATTACACTATAAGTAGTATAGAGTAAATTTTTAGTTCATTTTAAATAAGTTTAATGCCTATGAATAAAAAGTATATGTGTGCACATTCATATACACACACACACACATATATATGAATGTGTATATATATTTTAAAGCAGAAATCATTCTCCCATCTACCACTGCTCAGGAATTATGGAAAAATGTGCAGTGCACATATAATTTTTAAAGTTATGTCATGTTCCTGAAACAGGTTTCTTCTCACACACATGTGCCTTTGTGTTTTTCTCCCCTTGGGCTGCCCTCCTTGAGGGCAGAGCCAAGCCTACAAGCAGGGAGGTAGTTCAGACCAGTTATTGATCAAGGGTAGCAGGTGAGAGAGACATTTGGCAGCTGGGGCAGCAACAGAGCTCAAGGAGCACATAACTCAAAGAAGATATGCACATAATTCCTATTGCTTTGCTTCTCAGTATCAAGGACAGGTTGAAGTGAGTGGGCAGGAATCTAAACAGCTGGGGATGGGGGAAGAGTTGAGGATATTTTGATTAAATGCCTTAAACATCTCCACAAGAGAGAAAAGGGTGTAGTTAATACCCTCCCTTGACAAATAATTGTGATTTCATATTTGCAAGGTGTCAGAATTGTAAACCACTAGAAAAAAGCTGATGATTTATTTAAGGGTTGACTTTGAAATTCAGAAAGATGAATTATTGGATTTTCATCTCTTTGGCAAGACTGTTGCTGGAAAAAAACACACACACAGAAATTGCCATGACATATGCAAATATCAACTGATTTCAGCACTTGTTATTTTTTGTCTACACAACTCAACGAGTAATCATAAAAATATCTTTTCTGCTGTAGGGTGGAGTCTGTGGTTGTGAGAAGGGTTATACGGAGATAATGAGATCAAATGGTTTTCTGGATTACTGCATGAAAGTCCCTGGCTCAGAGGATAGAAAAGCTCATGTGAAAAACCTTGCTGGGAAGAACAGACCTGTGAATTCAAAAATACATGATATTTTTAAAGGATGGTCTATTCAGCCCCTGGATCCAGGTACATTTCAGTTATGTGTTAAGAAATGTAAGTTTTCTTGTGGGAGATTAGGGTTTATATTGTGACCAATATTCATGACTGAATGGAGGAAAAGGCAATATGGTCTCATGCAAGGTTTCCCAAATTGGAACATTGGCTGGATAATGCACAATCTCTTTTAAATGTAAAAATTTTCATAGATTGTTGAGGATAAGTCTGCCAACTTTAGTCTAAGAGATAATGAAATAACCAAAATATTAACCTTGAAAAATATTTTTCCATTATAAACTCTCTCTGCAATAGTATATGCTTCTACAACTGTGAATTTGTGTATATAATTTAAATTAAAATCAAAAGGTGGAATAGATTCTCCATAACATGCAAATGCCTTAGGAAATGTCCAAGGACCTTATCTGGTTTGGGCAACACTAGAGAAGCAAAGGCAGTGGTCAAAGGCAGGCAGGCCTTGTTGCTGTCATGGCTCAGAATGTGCCTGTTTTAAGTATAATTTCTTCTCCTCTATGGACCTGTTTCCTCATTACTGAGATTCTACCCTGTAGGACTGTTGTGGGCAGAAGCACAATGTCAGGGCTCAGGAATCGGTGGTTACTAAGAACAGGAATGAAAAGTTATTAGATGCGTCCATGTACCCCGTGGGTCTGTGCTTACTATATTGCATGAATCTTCTCATTCTGTTCTTGCAATCTAATGAGATGCTATTATTCACATTTTAGAGATTAGGAATCTAAAACTGCCCACACACATTAATATTACCAAAGTCACACCACTAGGAAGTGACAGCCAAGTTTGAAAGGCAGGTCCTTCAGGCCTTTACATGCACTGGTCTCTGCTTCCCACCTTGTAAAGTGAGCAGAAAATGAACGCAGGATACTTTGCCTACCACACATGCAACTTCTAAGAAACAAAATGTTGCTAATGACTGAGCAAAGTGGCATAGCTGACGGGGCAGGGAGAAGAAAAAAACAGACAAAGCTCAGGCAAAATATACCCTGGCTACTTTCCTTCCAGACCCTAGGCCGTTGCTGGACCAAAGTGCCTTAATGATGTTCTTAGATGAAGCAAAAACCAGAGCCCAGCCCCAATGACCCCTAGATCTGGTGGGAGAAACAAGATGTATATTCCTCAACCAATTTTTAAGGATGACTACAATATCTTAACTCAATTTTGATTCCCCTAGATGTCTGGGCATTCCATATGTGTGTTTTTTTTAAATCTTATTCACATTGTGACTAAGTTCTTTGAAGGATACGTGAAATGAAAGGTAGCCATATTCACCTGTTGTTTGTAGACCATATTTCAGAAGAGAATGAGGGTGAGGTTCTAGGGCAATGAGTCTTCAAATCCACAAATAAGGTCCTTAACCTTTGAGGAATCAAATGAAAGCATCAATAAGATAGATGCAAATACACATGTGTGTTTATGTGTATGTATAAAAGCATATATGATATATATATAGATATATGTATATATCTATGTATAGATATAGATATTTAGTTTTTGAAAAGAGGTCTTCATGATGAGAATATAAATTGGATCAACCTCTAGGAGGGCATCTGGCAATTCAGATCATGCATTGTGACTGAAAATTTCTCTCCTAGTAGCTCATCATACAAATATATATACTTATACCAAATAAGTATGTAAATGCTATCCATTACACGATTGCTTGTTATATAGTGAGTGGAAACAACATAAATATGTGAAACTAGGATAAATGAGAAAAAAATAATACAATTATGCAATATGTCAGATATATTAAGAATGAAATAGATTTATGAAATAGTGAAAATATGTGCATATCAAAAGGGAATGACATATATATATGTATACATATAATTTGTGTCTTTTTAAAAAAATGTGTTTGTGTATACATATGCTTGCATATGTAGAAATAACTGTGAAATGATTCCCAAGGAAACCGGTAACAGTGATAGCGCTTGGGTCGGAAACAGAGAGAGGGGCAGGAAGACTTATTTTTCACTACACATCTTTTAATAGTTTGAAATTTGGCCCTATCCATTATGTTATTATAAAAATTATATTAATTCTTTTTTAAGGAATATGCCTTTAAAGGCCATGGACCACATACCTCTGCACTGGGGATTTAAAAGCATTGGATTCTCCTAATACTTCAACTCCCTTAGGCTTAGGGGTAGTAAGATTAAAGGAGCATTCTCACTCAGGGAAGGCTTTGTAAATTGTCATTGTAAAAAACTCAGACTGGGGTATTTCATCATTAGTGTTTCAAAGAGATCAGAATCAAAGCTTTGTAAAAAGATTTTTGGCCACAGAAAAATAGCATTGAAACCTCATCCTGAAACCAGATTGACGCTTGAAAGTGTCAACAATTACTATAGATGGTCATAATATAATTGAACATATTATGACTTTATTCTAAAGAAGTATTTTCAACAAATTTTTATTGTTTTTTACCCTCAGAAACATTTAAAATTAGTCGTTAAAGTATTTTTTTAAACCTGCAGTTAATGACATTCATCTAATATAACAACCCTGTCTGTGTGTGAATATCTTTGAGAAAGGAATACAGTTCCTTTGCCACTCCAATTCTGACTTTAGTTAACTCTATGCACACATAAAATTTTAGAGTTCCAGATACAAGTCAAATATCTATTATATATAGAAAAACATGCATACAATCAAGTCAGAGTTATCTCTTAGTAAAATGAGATAGCGTTCCAATGATCAGACTATTTGGTTAATCTATTTTCCTTTAACTTTAGCAAATAATCAAATCCAAAACAATGCATATATGTACACATATGGCTATAATTTTTTAATGAATTGGTAAATAGATTAGTTTGCTTGGTCATGATGTTTTTGTTCACTCAACATTATTCAGGAAGCAAAGTCACCAAAAATAGGCACAGTAATTCTCTTTGCATGCAGATTGTTTCTTAATAAATAGACAATTTATTTTCTTGGTCTATTTATGTAGTCAAGATATATTACATGTATAAGACAATACACACATGAAAATAAATTCAAAAATAGTTTACCAGTTGTTAGATTTTATGAAGTAACGATTGCCAGTGTTTCTTTGGCACTGTGAAATTTTTGATAGACGATCTAACATTTGATAGGTGTCACAATTGGGTGTTTCTGTTTATGATATGTGCAAGACTCAGAAATTCAGATGAGAAATAAAAATGTATGCTAAGCTTGTTATTTTATCTCTATTTTAAACAGATGGCCGAGTAAAAATCTGGGTTTATGGTGTTTCAGGTGGTGGTTTTCTTATCATGATTTTCCTAGTATTTACTTCCTACCTTGTTTGGTAAGTACTAATTACTAGTTTATATGGGTAGCACGTTATACTAAGAGGAAAAATGTCAGGATCATTTACCCGACAAAATAATCATCAACAGTAAAATTGAGTGGGAGACCATTATCTTTATGATTCTCATTTGAAATAACGTTCTTTTATTTTAATTTTTATCAGTAGCTTTCAGCTTGGCAGCTGTTTTCACTGGCATCTCCTGCCACCTCCAGGGGACTGATACTCGGGTTCCAGCCCCAGAGATTTCTTATTTTAATTAGTCTTATGTGTGGCCAGGTCATCTAGATCTTTTAAAGTATCTCAGGTAATTCTAATATGCAACCAAAGCTGACAACCATTACCCTAAATAATTCTAGTTCTTAACATTTTATATTAAAAAAAAACAACTTAGGATGGAACTTTCTGATTTAAAAAGGAGGCTTATGCTTCGAAGGTTTACTCTTTATATCCCATTCATCTGGAATGACTTGCCATGCCTCCCTGCTGTGACATTTACCCCTCACTGGTATTGGAGTTATTTGTATAAGCATCTTCCTCCTCTACCAAACCCTCAAGGACTTTGTGGGAAGGAGGAGAAGAGTTATAATTACTATACTTTATTGACATATTTTTCAGAGCACAAGTTTGATAAATGTGTATTGGACAAAGGAATAAGTGGATGAATAAATGAGTGGATAAGTACAACAAATAATGTATTGCTCATTAATTTGAGAGACAAATGTCAGGAAAAATGTCTAATATTTATATGTCAAACAAAGTACTTTAAATAGATTGCCTAGGTCAGTCCTCACAATAATCTAATGAGATGTTGCTATCATCATCCCCATTTGAAAGAGAGTAAATGATCTTCAGGAAAGTTAACTAATACACCTGAGGTCATCAGCCTGGTAAAATCTGCTCTGGGTTTGCCCAACCCCAGAGCATATGCTCGGTCCAGTCTCTATAGTTTCTTTTTCTTTTTTTAATATATTTCATTGATTTTCTACAGAGAGGAAGGGAGAGAGATAGAGAGTTAGAAACATCGATGAGAGAGAAACATCGATCAGCTGTCTCCTGCACATCTCCCACTGGGGATGTGCTCACAACCCAGGTACATGCCCTTGACCGGAATCGAACCCGGGACCCTTCAGTCCGCAGGCCGACGCTCTATCCACTGAGCCAAACCGGCTTCGGCCATAGTTTCTTTTTCTTAAGTAATCCTAAAATGACTTTAGACAGAATGCAGTGTTTACTGCTTTCACTTACTTTAGAGCTTCTTGATTTCCAAGTAAATTAAGGTACAGGCCTGGGAAAAGATCTAATTGATATCAAAACACATAGCATATGCCCTTACCTATGAGTTGCCTAAAGAATTCAAACATATAATTCTATTAAATAGCTTGCAAAAGAGTTAGAGGAGAACAGTTTTAAGGATCTTATATTTTCTTCCCAAAATAAAAGGCTTAAAACAAAACAACTGCTATAATATGCCAGGTCTTTAGGTGTGTACTTTAGACGAAAGCAATCTATAATACATTTTGGAAATGCTTTTGAGAAAATATAGAAAAATAGTCTTCTTAAGAACCACTTTATTCAGAAACTACTGTGTATCTCTACCATTAGTGTTCAAAGTTTTTGAAATATTGCTGATGTTCCACCTCCCCTGGCAATAAAGATCTATGAGGTAATTAATGGGGATGGCCACTAGGTGAGTTCGTAGTTAATCCAGACATAGTACCTGGAAGTTACTCCAGATAATGACATCCATTCCACCTTGTTCAGAACAACTTGGTAAATGGGCTTTTACTCTGCTGAACTTTGAGAGTGGTGCCCCCACTTCCAGAGGGTCAGCCTAAACAACAGACAGTTTCCGGCTTTCATCAAACTGTTTAATCTCCACTGGCCTGACGATGAGTCCTTGTGGCTTAAATTCAACTGTGCTGAGAACTGCTAGCAGCTTGCCTGTCAGTTTAGAATGAGCTCACTTTTCTGGCTGAATGGCTTTATACTTTGCTAAGATACAAATGACTGTGGAAGAGGTCACTTTAAAATGTGTCAGTCAATGATCTCTTACAGCCAGGTTGCATGATGGATTACTAGTAGAGATGACTGGTGGTGGCCTATGTGGCAGCATATCTGGGTCCTAATTTATGGTGAGTGAGGTGAGCATAGCTTTTCTGATAACATAATTGAGATGAGGTATGTATAAAAATAAAATGCACTTTTAATGAATATAGGGAATAAGAACTCTAAAGCAGCAGTTCTCAACCTGTGGGTCGCAACTCCTTTGGGGGTCGAATGACCCTTTCACAGGGGTCGCCTAAGACCATCGGAAAACACATATATAATTACATATTGTTTTGTGATTAATCACTATGCTTTAATTATGTTCAATTTGTAACAATGAAAATACATCCTGCATATCAGATATTTACATTACAATTCATAACAGTAGCAAAATTACAGTTATGAAGTAGAAACAAAAATAATTTTATGGTTGGGGGTCACCACCACATGAGGAACTGTATTAAAGGGTCGTGGCATTAGGAAGGTTGAGAACCACTGCTCTAAAGAAGAGTCTCCTGGGGAATTTGGGTCAAGATGGCAGAGTACGTAAATACTGTGCTCAAATCACCCATGACCACATCAAAATTGCAACTAAATTATAGAAGAACCATCATTAGGAATCATCTGCAGACTAGCTGAAAAGAAGTCCTATAACTAAAGAAGCCACATTGAGACTGGCCTGAACCTTTTTCAGTGGATTTTCCACACAGACTGTCTCAGCTTCTGCTGCTGACTTTCCTAAAATCTCTCAAGGGTCCAAACAAGCTACAGCTAGCCTTGGCATGCAGTGTACTTCTTGTGAAGCTGACTTAATGCTACTCTAGTGGCAGCCTGCCTTTGTACACACTATGGCACCTCCAAACCCAGCACAGGTGGTGACCAACTGCAGATCACTTCTTAGCTGCTCCCACATAGCCCCAGGGTGGGCACATGCCAAGGCTGATCTTGGCCTGCATCAAGGAAGGGCAGAACCAACACCCCTCATGTCCAGCTTCAAAGCACCATGCAACTAGCTCCAAAAATGACACACCCAAGTATAAACTCAGCAGGCATCAGTACCCTGCTTTTAGCAAATCCATCTCCAAGGGGTTATCCTCAAACAAAAAGGACAGCTTGTCCACTGTCATCTTAGCCAGCCCTCACAGCTAGTCAGCATGAGAGTCAATCCCACCCACTGTTATGTTAACAGTAATCAAGGCTCAACTACAGCAGGAGAATACACACAAGGGACAACTCTGGAACCCCTGGCTCAGGTAATCAGGGAGAATGTGCTGCTGGCATCCACAGGACACCTACTACATAAGGCCACTCTGTGGAGACTGGGAGATGTAGCATATCTACCCAAAATATAGAAACAAACAGGGAGGCAGCCAAAATGAGGAGACAAATAAACATGTCCCAAATTAAAGAAGAGAGTAAAACTCCAGAAAAAAAAAAGCAACAAAACAAAACAAAAAACAATACACTAAATGTGAAGGAGTCAAGCAATCTACCAGAAACATAACTCAAAAAACTGGTTGTAAGTATGATCAATTAACTTAAGGAAAGAATAAGAAATCTCAAATGGAAACTTCAACAAAGAGAGAAAAACCATGAAAAAAGAACCAGTCTGGAATGAAAAATACAATAACTGAAATGAAGAATACCTTAGACTCGCAATGATTCTCAACCTTCTGGCCCTTTAAATACAGTTCCTCATGTTGTGACCCAACCATAAAATTATTTTCATTGCTACTTCATAACTGTAATGTTGCTACTGTTATGAATCATAATGTAAATATCTGATATGCAGGATGGTCTTAGGCGGCCCCTGTGAAAGGGTCGTTCGACCGCCAAAGGTGTTGCGACCCACAGGTTGAGAACCACTGCCTTAGAGGGAGTGAACAACAGATTACATGAAGCAGATTAAATCAATGATTTGGAAGACAAGGCAGCATAAAACACCAAATCAGAACAGCAAAAATAAAAGAGAAGTTTAAAAAATTAAGGTAGTTTAAATGACCTCTGGGATACCATCAAAAATACCAAAATTTGCATCATGGGGTACCAGAAAGAGAAGAAAGAGAGCAAGGGATTGAAAACCTATTTGAAGATCTAAATACTGGAAACCTTAACCTGGCAAAGCAAACATACTTACAAGTCCAGGAAGTAAGACAGTGTCAAACAAGATGGACCCAAAGAGGCCCACACCAAGACACATAATTAAAATGCCAACAGCTAAAGACCAAGGAAAACTTAAAAGCTGCAAGAGATAAACAGTCAGTCATGTGCAAGAGAGCTCCCATAAGAATATCTGCTGATTTCTCAACAAAAACTTTGCAGGCCCCAAAGGATTGTCATAAAATATTCAGGAATGAAAGGCAAAGACCTAGAACCAAGGTCTCTATACCCATCAAGGCTCTCATTTAGAGTTGAAGGAGAGATGAAGAGCTTACCAGAAAAGTAAAAGCCAAAGGAGTTCATCACCACTAAACCAGTATTGCAAGAAATGATAAAGGGACTTCTTTAAGAAAATAAAAGATAAAAAATATGAGTAAGAAACTAGGAAAGAAAAAAATTTCACTTAAAAAGCAAATAATAAAAGCAGTAGATCAACTAACTGTAACGCTAAAACAAAGATTAAAGGCAAAAGTAGAAAAACTATGTAAATTTACAACAATAAATGAATAGACAAATGAAAACACACATCAAAGAAGTAAAAAAAATCATGATGAAAACAAAAGTGTAGGGGGTGAGTAAAACTTGTAGTGATTTTAAAATAGACATCTATAAATATATGTTGGTATAAATGAGGCACATGGTAACAACAAACTAAAATTTACAAATGATTCACAAGAAAGAAGTCCAAACACAACACTTGGGAAGTCATGAACATACAAAAGAAGAGAGCATGAGAATAAGAATGAGAAAGCAAGAGAAAAGAACTACAGAAAACAGTAAGATGGGGATAACCACATATCTATCAATAATCGCTTTAAATGTATTCAATGCTCGAATCAAAAGACATGGGGAGCTCAATGGATAAAGAACAGGACCCATACATAGACTGCCTATAAGAGACCCATTTCAGATTAAAAATAAAAAACACACAAACTGAAAGTAAAAAGGTGAAAAAAGTTATTTCATGCAAATGGAAACTTTATGAAAGCTATCAGACTAAATAAACTTTACCTCCTGCTACAGTCTTACTTTTAAAGAAGGACACTTTATAATAATAAAGGCATCGATCCAACAAAAGGATATAACTCTTATGAATATCTATGCACCTAAATATATAAAGCAAATAATGACATACATAGAGAAATCAACAGTAATAATGTAACAGTAGGAAACTTTAATACTCCATTGATATCAATGGATAGATCTTCCAGACAGAAAATAAACAAAGAAACAGTGGCTTTACTTAATTGATATTTTTAGGACATGTCACCCCAAAGCAGGAGAATATACATTCATTTTAAGTGTACCTAGAACATTTTCCAGGGAAGACCACATACTCAGAGGCACACAAAAAGTCACAATACATTTATGAAGATTAAATTCATATCAAACTATTTCTGATTACAATGATATCAAATTTAAAATCTATTAAAAGAAATAAACTAAAACCACATGGAGACTAAATAATATGCTAGGAAACACTGAATGAGTTAACAATGAGATTACAGAAGAAATCCAAAGATAACTCATGGCAAATGAAAATGAAGACATGAGGACCCCAAATCTATGGGACACAGTCAAAGCAGTTCTCAGAGGGAAATACAAGAAAAATCCCAAACAATCTCATTGAACACCTAAAGGAACTAGAAAACGAAAAATTAACAAATCTAAAATGAGTAGTTGAAGGAAATAATAAAGATGAGTGGAAATAAATAAAATGAAGCCTTAAAACAATTTAAAAGATCAATGAAACCAAGAGCTGATTCTTTGATAAGATTTTTTAAAACTCTATAAACCCACCAAGCAAAAGAGAGTCTAAATAAATAAAATCACAGAGCAGCAGAAACAAAAAATACAAATTATTATAAGAAAATTTTGAACAATAATATGCCAACAAGTTGGACAACTTACAAGAAATAGATACATTGCTAGCAATATACAATCTTTCAAGGTTGAATCAGGAAGAAACAGAAAATCAGAAGTAACAACTGCTAACAAAATCAAATCAGTAATAAAAGAAAAAATACCAACAGAGTCTTGTATCAGCTGGCTTTACAGGTGAATTTTACCAAACATTCAAAGAATTAACACCTATACTTATCAAACTAGTCCAAAAACTGAAGAGAAAGGAAGGCTCCCAAGCTCATTTTATGAGCATTACACTGATATCAAAATCAGACAAAAACATTAAAATATCAGCAAACCAAATTCAATAATATATAGAAAAGATCATATACCATGATCAATTGGATTACTGTGATGCAAGGTTGATTAAATATCTACAAATCAGCTAACATGATACATTACATAATTAAAATGAATGATAAAAATTATATCAATAGCTTCAGAAAAAAATGATAAAATCCAGCATCAATTTAAGATAAAAACTCTCAGCAAAGTGGGAATAGAAGAAACATAATTCAACATAAAGACCATATATGCTAAACCCATAGCTAACATCACACTCAACAGAAAAAAATTGAAAGCTTTTGTCTGAGATCAGGAACAAGATGCCTATTCTCAGCATTATTAATAAACATATTATTGGAAGCCTAGCCACCACAATCAGACAAGGAAATGAATAAATAAAACTGTCATTTTTTGCAGATGACAAAATAATATATAGGAAGAACCCTAAAGATTCCACCAAAAATTATTAGAACTAATAAATCAATTCAGTAGCATTTCAGGATACAAAAATAATATTCAGGAATAGGTTAAATTTTTATATACCAGTAATGAGCTGTCAGAAAGAAAAATTAAGAAAATAATTCCATTCACAATAGCATCAAAAAGAATAAAATATCAAGAAATAAATTTAATCAAGGAAATAAAAGATCTATACTTGGAGAACTATAAAACACTGGAGAAAAAAAGTGAAGTGGATACAATTAAATGGAAGCATATATATTCCATTCATGATTAAGAAGAATTAATGTCATTAAATTGTACAGCCCAAAGCAATCTACAGATTCAATACAATCCCTAATACCAAAGATATTTTTCACAGAACTAGAACAAATAATCCTAAAATATATATGAGCCACAAAAACTCCAAATAGCCAAAGCAATCTTGAGAAAGAACGAAGTTGAAGGTATCGTACTTACTGATGTCAAAGTATTTTACAAGACTATAATAATCAAAACAGCATGGTAATGGCATAGATTACACAGATACATAGGTCAGTGGAACAGAATACAGAGCCCAAAAATAAACTGACACCTATATGGCCCACCAATCTATGACAAAGGAGGCAAGAACATACAATGGGGTTGAGACATTCCTTTCAATAAAGAAGTTTGGAAAACTGTACAGATACATGCAAAAAATGAAGCTATCCTAATATATATATATGAATAAACTTAAAACTTAAAAGAAAATACAGGCAGTAAACTCTTTGATATAACTTTTAGTAATACCTTTTTGGATATGTCTTCTCAGGTAAGGGACACAAAGAAAAAAAAATGGAACTACATCAAATAAAAATGTTTTTGCACAGCAAAGGAAACCATCAACAAAACAAAAAGACAACGTACTGAATGGGGGGAGATATTCACCAATGATATCTCCGATAAGGGGTTAATACCCAAAATGTTTAAGGAAGTCACACAACTTCATACAAAAATAAAGTTTAATGATAAGATGTGCAGAAGACCTGAATAAACATTTTTTTACAAAGAGAACAAACAGATGTCCAATCCTATATAATAAAACCCTAATATGCAAATCGACTGAACAGCCGAACAACTGGTCGCTATGACACGTACTGACCTCCAAGGGGAAAATGCTCAATGCAAGAGCTGCCCCCTGGTGGTCAGTGCACTCCCACGGGGGAGCCGCTCAGCCAGAAGCTGGGCTTACAGCTGGTGAGCGCAGCGGCAGTGGCGGGAGCCTCTCCCACTTCCGTGGCAGCGCTAAGGAACCCGGGGAGCAGGTCTAAGCCGGCAGGTAGACAACCCCTGAGGGGTTCCGGACTGCAAAAGGGCACAGGCCGGGCTGAGAGACCCCCACACCCAGTGCACGAATATTGTGCACCGGGCCTCTGGTATACATAGGAAAAGATACTCAATGTTACTAATCATCAAGGAAGGGCAAATTAACACCATAATGAGATATGTCCTTAAACCTGTCAGAATGGCTATAGTCACTAAATCAACAAACAACTGTTGGCGAGTTTGTAAATTTGTGTGGCCACTGTGGAAAACAGTATGGAGTTTCCTCAAAAAATTAAAAACGGAGCTACCTTTTGACCCAGAAATCCCACTTCTGGGAACATATCCAAAGAAACCCAAAAAATTGATTCAAAAAGACATATGCACTCCTATGTTCATTGCAGCATTATTTACAATAACCAAGATATGAAAGCAACCCAAGTGCCCATTGATAGATGAATGGATAAAGATGATGCGGTATATATATATACATATATATTTACTCAGCCATACAAAAGAATACAATCTTGCCATTTGTGACAACATGCTTGACCTAGAAGGTAATATGGTTAGTGAAATAATTCAGAAAAAGACAAACATATTTCACTTATATATGGAATCCAAAAGACAAAAATAAACATGCAAGTAAAATAGAAAAAAAAGTCATAGATACACAGAACAAATTCAAGGTTGCTAGATGGGTGGGTGATAAAGTTGAAAGGATTAGGAAGTGTAAATTGGCAGTTATAAAAAATAGTGACAGGGACATAAAATACAGCCTGGGGAATATAATCAACAGTATTGTAATAACTGTATATGGTGTGACATGGATACCAGAGTTATCGGGTGGTCAAGTTGTAAGTTTTGTAAATATCCAAGCACTACAGTGTACATCCGAAATTGATATAATATTGTATGTCAACTGCAATAGAAACAAAAAATAAAAGGCCTCCTATTTACTGGCTTTGCAGAGGGCACCCTGCTACTCAGCTTCTCCTCTCAGCATGCTTTTGACTAGCCCAGCTCTGCAAAGCCACAGCTACCCAACAAAGTACCACCATATTCAATGTTTGCCAACATTTGAGAACTTCTAAACTATAAAAAAATTTTAGGTCTCACACATTCATAATTATTATTTTAGTATCTGACAATGGAGAGAGTGCACAATATGAAAAATTCATCATATAATGATACCATCACAATGATTCCCAATAAACCTCACAGCCCACAAAAATCCAAGGCTTATGTATTAGGAGCCTCCCTCTCCTTTTTTTCTTCTAGAGATAGACACAGTGTTTGTAATTCTTTACATGAAAACTGCTATTAAAATATCTGTGTAATAATTAGAGTGGAATTTTCCAGGCCCAGCTCACCATAGCTGGACCATATTAGCTGTGTCCAAGGAAATGTTACTATCGCTTTATAAGATCCAGCTATCTCTTCCCTAGTCCCTAGAACTCAGCAATTCCATTTCACTTTGCCTAATTACATTTCACAAATGTCAACTAAGGGTGGATTGCCAGAAATTCTCTGAAAGCAGTTATATTTATTCTCCCTCCCTTCCCTGCCCTGGAAAAAAAATAGGTGAGAGGACCCCTACTGTCATTTCAGATGAATGTCCAGGTGTTCTTTCTGACATTAAGATAACCCCCAGGGTGGTATACAAGCTGTCACTTCCAAGTTGTCCTAAACTCTTATTTGAGTATTTTCTTAGTCCCTTTAAATGTTTCAGATTTGAGTACTCAGGACCCAGTTTCAGTCTGGGTCCATTTTCCATACGAGAGCCTGACTCAACAACGTGACTAGAGCAACTGGAATATATGTATCCATTAATATACTATTAATATAAAGTCAAATTGAATGTTTCTTGTCTAATTATGCAATAAATACCTTTTGGAGAAGTGGAAAATACACGGGAAGCAGGAAATTGGAGGCTGAGAATTCTAAAGCATGTTTCTGCCTTTCAACTTCCCTGGTTAGAAACTATTTGCTTCCCTCTCAGGGATAGTTTATGTAAAATGTGTAGCTGTCCATTGAGCACCCATTGCCTGGCAGCTCTAAGGGTGGGGGCACCGATAGGATTCCTGGTTTCTTTTAATAGTTTCTTTAATCATTTTAATTTATCTCTTTAGCTCCTATAAGTTGCTTTATGCCTCAAACCTTAAAATGTTTTTCTCCTTAAATTAGAACTTGAGCATTTTAAACTAGGACATTCTCCTGACAACCATTTTAATTTTATCAAACATTTTTTAACTGTGGTAAAGTTCATATCAGAAAATTCACTGTTTTAAGCATTAAATGAAAGAAGCCAGATAAAAAAGTCCACATTTAGTATAATTCCATTTATGTGAAATATCCTCCATAGACAAATTCACTGAGGCAGAAAGTTGGTAGGTGGTTGCTGGGCAGGATGGGGAGAGACTGCTTAGTAGGTGCAGAGTTTCCCTTTAAGGTGCTAAAAATGTGCCCGGACCAGAGAGGGGTGATGGTTACAGGGCATGGTGAATGTACTAAATGTTACAGAATTGTATACATTAACATGTTTGTTTTTAATTTAAATTCACTCAATATAAAAATTCATCCTTATAGATACACACAAAAAAATTGTTCCTACCAGATGCCTAAGTATGGAATGTGTAGAGAGAGAATGTGCTGAAGAGGGTAGATGCACAGGTCTGGGTGTTAGTCTTGCTTAGAATCCAGGCTCTGCCACTCACTTGGTGACTAGAGAGAGAGGTTCAATAACCTCACTCATCCTCCTCTGTAAAGTAGCCATTATTCTAGTGCCTCCCTCTCAGGGTTGTTCAGGGATTTATTGAGATATTTTATGTGAAATGCCCATCAAAGAGCTTGGCACTAACTATGCATTTATTTAATTAATAAGAGATGCCACTCTAATTTGGAGACAGGGAGTGAGATGGCTCCCTGCTAGTGAGGACAACCCAAAAGAGAGCTGGGCTCGAGAGGCAGGGCAAAGCAAAGGCATTGAGGAAGAAGGAATCAGGACAGTAAGGCAGTGTGTGGCATAATTCAAACTATAAATGTTCATAAACACAGAGTTTCACCCATACTAACAATCAGAGTGTAAGGGAGGTTGTTGGGCATGACTATGTGAATAGGGAACGATACCAATTTCAGCTTCTCTCTCTATGAGAGGGAATAGCAGCTCTGGCGAAGTTGGTGGCCTTCGGTAACACACACCAGGTGAGAATGGCTTTCCATGGTGCAGGCTCCTCTTAATCTTCCTGACATGCTCAGGTGAATGTCAAGTTTCAGGCCAGAGCAGAAGAGTGTTTACTTAAAAACAAGACCAGGGTAAGGCACCAGATTCTGGCTACTCCAGCTGCTTAGGATGTTAAACATCTGCAACATGAAGGTTGCAATAGCTGAGGAATTAGTGAGCCGCAGATGTGCACATTACTGTGTATAAAAAGGCACAAGAAAGAAAGTAGCCCTCTACCAAGTTCACTGTTTCCACTAAACTCTTTCTAAGATTTTGAAAGCAGGAGGCTTCTCCTAAAAATAGCATTAAAGTAGACAAGTAAGAAAACCCCAAGTCCAGAGAAAATAATATTTTGTCATTGAACTGATTGAATTTCTAAACCTCACAATTGTCTTTGGCAGATGAAACAGAGCTCTGTGAACTTTCTTTATCTCAAGAATTCTTTTCCCTTTGCAGCAAGAAGCCAAAACCACATCAAAGCACACCTCCCCAACAGAAGCCTCTGACCTTCGCCTACGATGGAGACTTAGACATGTAACCTGGAAAGGAAATCCAAATGTAGACATCGACTGCCTTAACTGCTTTCTCTTTTGTAGCTCTCAGACTTCTCAGTTTTTTGAGGAATCTCACAGTGTGATATATTAGGCAGAATACAAATACTGCGAAAGTAATATTGCCTCAACTTCATTTGGATATGGAGTCAAGGATTATTCAGTCTGCCATTTTGATTTCAAGTGGTTTGTGGGTGTGTTTAATTTTTTTTTATTTTCTCAAGGGACCTGAAAATCCTTCTCTTCCCTTTTGGAAAAGGGAGGAAGAAAACGTGGTGGAATTCCCACAGACTTGAGTAATCTTTATCTTCTGCAGCATGATGACAATCCAGAGGAAAGTCCAATCAAGACATTTACTATAAATGGCGAGTTTGACACTGCATTGTTACGCACTATATTAGTGCAAATCTTTCTTCTTTCCATATTTCAACACTGAGTTTTCTAGAGTTTACATTAGTTCAGAGACCTTCAAATTGCATTGACTATTTTCATGAACACAAAGGGAATGGGCTGCCATTTCAGAAATTCTCTGAGTTTTTACCTTTGAATATTGTATTTTGTTTTGTAGCCAGGGGATGATGGCACTTCATGGGTTGCATCTATTGAAAGAAATGGAGTGTGCATAATTGACGAACTAGATGAAAGCTGGGTGGTTTCTAAATGAGATGTGTATTGAGTGTGATGGTGTACAAATGAACTAGGTGGTCATATTGGAGAATGAGGTAGATTATTTGATTACTAAAACTGCATTTTAACAAAACTTACCAACGTAGATATAGAATTAATCACACAGTTGTAATTCAGTTTAATGATGACAAACTCTGCTTTTGTAATTTCAATTTTCTTATCTGAATATTTATAAATTTTTTTTGAAGTTAATTATCTGACCTCATTTAATATACATCAACCACCAATCCTGTTTATAGCAAGTCTTGCTTTTATAAGGTTTCAATAATATCTAAAACACATTAAAAGCTGAAACCATTTTATGAAGATAATTGTTTGTAATAGTAGATGTTGAAAGTAAGAAGGTGCCATCTTGTGGTATTGACTTGTATTTATAACAAATAAAGTGCTCAAGAGACTGAGAAGTTGACTCTTCTAGGTTTATTTATTTCTAAAGTGCCCTTATTTTGAAAAACACACTTTTAATAACACTTTCCTTGCTTCATTGTTTTAGAGGTTGAAAGCTGAAATCACAGAGAAAAGGAATTTTACCCCACATTCTCAGCTCTATCTAGCAAACTGCAAAATTGAGTAAAACACAATTACACAGAAGTAGCTTTTAAGATATATTTAAAGTTCAGTCAATATTAGAACAAACAACTATCATAAGGCAAATGCTGACATGTACGTGACCTGAGAGACCTCAGAAAATGGGAATGTTAGAGAAGTGATACAATGAGCAAGATAGAGAATGTTTGCAATATGGCTTCTGTTAAACATGTAACACTTCAATGCTTCCAACAAAAGAGTCCTTAAAAAGATACCATCTTCTGTCAATAGTGTGGTTGAGGAAACAACTCCTAGAGTTGCCCTTTTATTAGTTCAGTTTAGCTAAACTTTCAGTACTGTTTGTAGTAGTTCAAGAGATCCTGCTTTGGAAATCAAAATCTGACTGTTCCCTTCATCACCCGTGTGATATTTACCCCACAAAAATTGCAAATTTTTGACTCAAAAAATAAAGATAATATTTTTTCTCTTAAGATAAATGTAAAATGGAATTACAGTTAAAGATAGCAAAGTAGGAGGATCTGAATTAACCTCCTCCCACAGACACACTACCAATATATCTGGAACAATTCCCTCTGAAAGAAGTTAGAAAACTAAGCAACTCTTACACATCAGGGGAATGAGGAAAGCTACACATAGACATTGATAAAAAAGGCTGAGACAGAAATCTCGCCATAAACCCCACTTGGCATGGCAATCCATAATTCCAAGGGAACTCACAGCCCCCCATTATTCTCTGAGGAGCAAAGGGTTTGAACCCAGTATCTGGCAACCCAAGTTTTAAGACCTGTACCTGAAAGATGACGCCAAAACACCTAGCTTTGCAAGCCAAAGGGGTTGGTATCCAAAGACCCTCTAAGTTGTAGCAAACCGAGAAAGTGATTAAAGGGCACAAATGGACTGACCATAGCTACCCCTGCATCCAGGGCAGAGCTCAGAAGCGGCAGACAGAAACACCCAGTTTTTCTATGGAAGAGCTATAGCCTGAAGGGCAGACTTCTAATTAAACACACACCTGGACGCCTGACTACAATGCTCATCAGAGACCAGGAAGCCTGGCGGGTACCATCTTTGGCTCTCCCTGTGCCCAACCCAGACACCAGTATCCCCAAGAAAGGAGGTTGGGCACACATCTGGCAACCTGGCTGACATTCTTTGATAACTTAGCTCTGGTGAACAGAGGGACTTGTGTTCATGTGTTTAGTGGAATAGTAGCAAACAAACAGTTCTTAACGGGTTATCACCCTGCGCCTCAATGCAGAGGGAACAAACAGAAATGCCTACCTCCTAGTATTTCCATGAAATAGGCCTAATTGGATACTTTAAAGGCTGCTGTTTGAGAATCTGATGTCCACTCAGCCTAAATCTAGATTATGATTTAGGACATGACAGATCTTAACACACTCTCAGCTACTGGGAACCACCAAGTACAGAGTAGACTGCTCTCTTCTTAGGAAAATCACAAAGGTACATGCAAACAAGAGCTAGGGTAGTGCTGAAAAATAAAAAAAGTTCATCACCTACAAAAGTCACTCATTTAAGACTGGGAGAGCCTAGCTGGTTTGGATCAGTAAATAGAGCGTCAGCCCTCAAACTGAAGGGTCCTGGGTTCAATTCCGGTCAAGGGCATGGAATTGGCCTTAGTTGCAGGCTCAATACTCAGCTTTGGTTGGGGTATGTGCGGGAGGCAACCAATGGATGTATGTCTCTCACATCAGTGTTTCTCTCTCTCTCTGCCTCTTCCCTTCCCTTCCACTCTCAAAAAGAAAAAGTCAATAGAAAAAAATATTCTCAGGTGAAGATTAACCAAAAAAAAAAAATACTGGAAGAGATAGCTGTTTTATCTACTACATAGATCAGTGATGGTGAACCTATGACACACGTGTCAGAGGTGACATGTGAACTCATTTTTTTGTTGATTTTTCTTTGTTAAATGGCATTTAAATATATAAAATAAATATCAAAAATATAAGTCTTTGTTTTACTATGGTTGCAAATATCAAAAAATTTCTATATGTGACATGGCACCAGAGTTAAGTTACAGTTTTTCAAAATGCTGACACGCCGAACTCAAAAAGTTCACCATCACTGACATAGATACTAACACAGAGAATCACAAAAATAAAGAAATGTGTTTCAAATGAAAAAATATATATAAAAAAAACACCTTAATGAAACATAGATAAGTGATTTACCTAATAAAGAGTTCAAAATGATGGTCATAAAGATGTTTCCTAAGTCCAGGAGAACAATGTATGAACAAAGTGAGAATGTCAACAGAAAGAAAGAAAATTTATGAAAGCACCAAATAGAATCATAGAACTGAAAAATACAATAGAGGGGTTCATTAGAAGACTAGATAAAATAGAAAAAAGAATCAGCAAACTTGAAGACAGGGTCAAGAAATTCATCCAATCAGAGCAACATAAAGAAAAACAAATGAAACATGAAGATAGTTTGAGGAACTTATGGGAAAACATCAATTGGACCAATATTTGCATTTAGGGTCCTAGAAGGAGAAGAGAAAAAGAATGAGAAAAAATAATGGCTAAAATATTTCCTAACCAGGGGAAGGAAACACTCATGCAGATCTAAGAAATGCAGTGTTCCAAATTAGAGGAACCCAAAGAGACCCAACCCTAAACACATAATTAAGCTGTCAAAAGTTAAAGACAGAGAATCTTAAAAGCAGAAAGGGAAAAACAACTGGCTATATACAAGGGAACTCCAATAAACTGTGATTTCTCAGCAGACACTTTTGGGACAAAAGGGAAAAGCAGGATATATTCAAAGTTCTGAAAACAACAAATAAGCCAAACAGTAATATTCTACCTGGCAAATTTGCCCTTCAGAATTGAAGGAGAGCTACAGAGTTTTCCAGATAACCAAAAGCTGAAGAATTTCATCACCACTAGACGGCTTTAAAGAAATGTCACAGTGACTTCTTTAAGCTGAAACAAAGGGGTACTAAATAGTAAAAGTGAAATATGTGAAAATAGAAATCTCACTAGTAAAGGTAAATATATCGTAAAATTCAAAATAATCTAAAGCTGTAAAGGTGGTGAGTTAATCACTTACAAAAATAGTTAAAAGATAAAGACATAAGTAGTAAAAACAATGATAAAAACAAAGATTTTAGAATGGATACAGAAAATAAAAAAGAAGTAAATTGTGATATCAAAATCATAAAACATGAGGTGGGAAGGTGGGAGTAAAAATATGAGTTTTAGAATGCATTCAAATTGGAGTTTTGATTATCAATTTAAAATGACAGTGATAAATATAGTATGTTTTATGTAGTGTCATGGTACCCACAAAGCAAAACACCATAGTAGATACACAAAATGTGAAGAGAGAGGAATCTAAGCATACCATTTTAGAAAATAATCAAATCACAAAGGAATAAAGTAAGAGAACAAAGGAACAGAGAACTACCAAACAGCTAGAGAACAACAAAATGCTAACAAGACCATTCCTATCAATAATTATTTTAAATGTAAATGGACTAAACTTAATAAAAATAGATTGGCTGAGTGGATTTTTAAAAAGCAACACCCAAACATATGCTGCCTATAATAGATTCACTTCATATATAAGGCCTCACAGAGACTGAATGTAAGGAGCTGGAAAAAAGATGTTTTATGCAAATGGGAACTTAAAAAAAGCTCTGTAGCTATACTTATATTACATAAATTAGATACTAAAACAGAGACTATAATAAAAGACAAACAAGGTTTTTATATAATGCTAAGGAATTATCCAATAAGAGGATTAACATTTGTAAATATTTATGCACGCAATGTAGGAGCACCTACATATATAAATTAATTATTATTGGACCTAAAAAAATAGACAGAATTATATAAACTGTAGGAGACTTTTATACTCTACTTATATCAATGGATAGATTATTCAGGCAGAAAATTAATAAGGAAACTTTGGTCTTAAATTATATGTTTGAATTTAATAGACATTTACAGAACCTGCTGTCCAAAAGCAGCAGAATGGACATTCTTCCTATATCATACATTCTCCAGGATAAATCACATGTTAGGCCACACACCCAGGAAGCCTTAATGAATTCAAGAAGATTTAATCATAACAACCATCTATTTGAATCACAAGGGTATAAAAACAGAAATCAATTACAAGAAAAAAAAAAAAACTGGGAAAAACAAACACAGGAAAACTAAAAAAACATGCTACAAAACAACCAATGGGTCAAAAGCAAAATTTCTATGTAGTTATTTATAAACTGTATTTATTTATAAATAATTTGTATATGATGCTTTATATAATTTATAGACATTTGTTATATATATAATAGACAAATGAAAATGGAAACACAACTTTCCAAAATTTAGGGGATGCTGCAAAAGCATTTTCAAGAAAATAGTTCACAGTGATAGTGGCCTACCTCAGGAAACAAGAAAAATCCCAAATAATCTAACTTTGCAACTTAGTGAATTATAAAAATAAGAACAAAATCCAAAATTATTAGAAAGAAGGAAATAATAAAGATCAAAGTAGAAATAAAGTAGAAACTAAAATAACAATAAAAGGATCAATGAAACTAAAAGCTCATTCTTTGGAAAGAAACAAACTTGTAAACCTTTAGCAAAACTCATCAAGAAAAAAAAGAGAAAGAGCCCAAATAAATAATCATAAATAAGAGAAGTTACAACTGACACCATAGAAAAACAAAGGATCATTAAAAAAAAAAAAATACTACTAGCAAATATGTACTGACAAATTGATCAAACTGAAAGAAATGGATAAATTTCTAGAAACATAAACCTTCCAAACTGAACCCGGAAGAAACAAATTCTGTGCAGGCTAATTATTAATTAGGTCTCCTGGAAGGTCTCCCAGTCTAATTAGCATATTACCCTTTTATTAGTATAGAGGCCTGGTGCACAGGTGGGGGCCGGCTGGTTTGCCCTGAAGGGTGTCCCAGATCAGGGTGGAGGTCCTGCTAGGGTGCCTGGCCAGCCTGGGTGAGGGGCTGATGGCCCTTTTGGGGCTGGCCACAGCCCCCAGTGACCCAAGCTCCCAGCATCTCCTCTTTTTCTTTTTTCTTTTTTTCAGTGCCTCCTTGAGTGGAGGCCAGGGCGGGCTAGAAGCAGGTATCTGGGATTTATATATCTTCTATAATTGAAACTTTGTAGCCTTGAGCAAAGCCCAGGGCCGGCCAGGGCAGGCGGGAAGCTTGGCTTCCTCCTTCGCCGGGGGCAACCCAACTCTCCTGCTCCCTCCAGCTCCATGGCCACTGCCATCTTAGTTGGGTTAATTTGCATACTCGCTCCTGATTGGCTGGTGGCTGTAGCAGAGTGGCGGAGTGATGGTTAATTTGCATATTTCTCTTTTATTAGTGTAGATAATTGCCGGAAGCCGGTCCATCCTTGCTGCTTGACACAGTCGCTGCAGGAAAGAAACATCTACACAGCATATGTTTCAATGGACCTGGCATATGTAGCATACTGTTTTTAATATGTTTGCTCCCTTTAGCACCATGTGTTTTAACCAAGGTCACCTCTCCAAGAAAGGTTGTTTCCCCAGGTAGGGATCTTTCCCTGAGGTTAGGGAGGGGATACAACCCCTTAATTAAGTGCCAGGCGGGTAGTTAAGCTACATGGTCTTTACTCCCTGGAATGGAGATGAGAAACACCTTAACCCTTGTAATAGAAATTGACAGGATTAAAATCAGCTGGTATAAATATGGATGTAATAAGACAATAAACGTGATATCCTCATCAGATCCTAACCAGAACCTAGCCAGAGAACATGGCAAAAGATCCTGGACAGAACCTGGCTACAGAACTTCACTGGAGAACCTAGACAGAACATGGCAAAAGAACCTGGATAGAACCTGGCTAAGGAACCTGGTGACTGAACCTGGCTGGAGAACCTGGAGAACCTAGCGAGAGAACATGGCACCAGAACTTGGTTGGAGTCCCTAATCAGAACTTTGCTGGAGATCCTGGAGGGAGAACCTCGCTATGCTGATGAACTGAAACCAGTTTCCATGTCATTCATTCTTCGCCGACTCCGTCCACACCTTTGGGGACCCCTGGACCCGCTGGGATTGGACCCCATTGTTGGTCCAATCCCAGCGGGTCCAACCCCAATGGGTCCAGGGGTCCCCAAAGGTGTGGACGGAGTCGGTGAAGAAGGAATGACACGAAGACAGCCTTCAGTTGATCAGCATCCTAGTCAGGACCTATAGCCAGGATCTCCAGCCAAAGTTCTGGTCGGAGTTCTGGTTAGGAACTGATGAGGATCTGACGTTTATTGTCTTATTACATCCGTATTTATACCAGCCGATTTTAATCCTGTCAATTTCTATTACAAGGGTTAAGGTGTTTCTCATCTCCATTCCAGGGAGTAAAGACCATGTAGCTTAACTACCCGCCTGGCACTTAATTAAGGGGTTGTATCCCCTCCCTAACCTCAGGGAAAGATCCCCACCTGGGGAAACAACCTTTCTTGGAGAGGTGACCTTGGTTAAAACACATGGTGCTAAAGGGAGCAAACATATTAAAAACAGTATGCTACATATGCCAGGTCCATTGAAACATATGCTGTGTAGATGTTTCTTTCTTGCAGCGACTGTGTCAAGCAGCAAGGATGGACCGGCTTCCGGCAGATAATAATAATATTAATAGTGATAGCCATAGAAATGAGAGAAGAAAAATAAATAAAAGGCATTTAAATTGGAAAGAAAGGAGTAAAACTTTTCTTATTTGCAGGTGGCATGATACTGTATGTAGAAAACTCTGAGTGTTCTACCAAAAACGTGTTAGAATAATTGAATTTAGTAAACTTTCAGGATACAAAGTTAATATACAGAAATATGTTGTGTATCTATACATCAATAATGAACTATTAGAAAGAGAAATTAAGAAAACAAGTTCATTTATATTTATATCAAAAAGAATAAATTTCTGGGAATAAATTTTACCAAGGAGGTGAAATCCTGTACTCTGAAAAGTATTTTTTAAAGAATTAAAGATGACAAAAATAAATGTCTGGATATATTGCAATCATGAATTTAAGGGATTAATATCATTAAAATCTCCATAGTACCCAAAGCAATCTGCAGATTCAATGCAATCTTATTAACATATCAATGTAGTTTTCATAGGACTACAAAAAATTATCCTAAAATTTATATGGAACTATAAAAGATTCCAAATAGCCAAAGTAATCTTGAGAAAGGAAAACAAAGTTGGAGGTATCACACTAGCTGATATCAAATAGTACTATAAAGCTATAATAATCAAAACACTATGGTACTGACAAATATGCAGACATATGTATTAATGTAACAAAACAGAGAACCCCAAAATAACCTCATGCTTACATGTGCAATCTATAACAAAGGAGGGAGGATTATACAATGAAAAAATGATACTTTCTTCAATGGTTAATGTTGGGAAAACTGGACAGATACTAGCAAAAAAATGAAATGGGACCACTCTTTTGAACCATATACAAAAATAAATTTAAAATCGGTTTGACTTAAATGTAAGACCTGAAACTAAACTAAAATAAAATAAAATAAGTATGCATGGTGACAGGTGAGTACTAGAATTAGTTGGTAATCAACTTGTAAGGTATAACAATGTCAAATCACTATATTGTACACTACTATAATATTGTCTACCAACTAAACTTAATTTAAAAAATAAAACCTAAGCAGTAATTCTTTGACATTGGTCTTAGCAATATTTTATTGGGTATGTTTCCCCAAGCATTAGCAACAAAGCAAAAATAAGCAAATGAATCTACATCAAAATGAAGTTTTTACACAGTGAAGGAAACTATAAACAAAATGTCACCCTACTGAATAGGAGAAGATATTCATAAATATGTATCTTAAAATGGGTTAGTATCCAAAATATATAGAGAACTCATACAACTCAACATCAGAACAAAAATCAAGTAATCTGAAATAAAAAACATACAAATAGGCAGAAGCCCTCAATAGACATTTCTCCAAAGAAGACATAGATATGACCAAAGGACATATGAAAAGATGGTCAGCATCCCTAATCAACAAGGAAATGCTAATTAAAACCATAACGACATATCTATTCATACCCTTCATAATGACTATCATCAATTGTCAGTAAACGTGTTGGTGAAGATGTGGAAAAAAGGGAATTCTCATGCACTATTGGTGGGATTTCTAAATGGTGGCCTCCATTGTGTAAAATGACATGGAGTTTTCTCAAAATAATAATAATAAAAAAGAATGACTATACAGCCCAGCAATTCCACTTCTGGGTATTTATCTGAAGAAAACAAAAATAATTATTTGAAAAGATATATGAACCCCTTTGCTCATTGCAGCATTATTTACAATAGACAAGACATGGAAGCAACATTGATGACTACTGATAAATAAATGGATTTTAAAAAGATGTTATACACACACACATACGAGACAATATCTCAGATTTTTTTTTTAAAAAAATGAAACGTTGCTACTTGCAACAACATGGATTGACCTAGAGGGTATTGTTCTAAGTGACATAAGTCAAACAAAGACAAATACCAAAATTTTCATTGGAACTGGAATGTAAAAATATAAAACCAAAAAGAAACAGAATAAACCAAAAAGAAACTCTGTACTCAAAAATAAACCAAAAAGAAACTTTGCACTGATAGAGAGTACAAACTGATGGTTGCCAGAGGAGTTGGGGAGATAGAAGGGGCCCATAGTTGAAAAACTAAAGGGGAATAAAAGAAACAAATTTCCAGTTGTAAAATAACTAAATCATGGAAATGCACTGCATGGCACAGAGATTACAATAATATTGTAATAACTTTCTACAAGCAGATGATTTAGTTGCACTAAACTTATCATGGTGATCACATCATAAGGTACATAAATGTTAAATCACCATGTTGTATAAATGAAATAACTTCTCATGTAAATTATATTTTAATATAGGGATAAATAAAGAAAATAATCCCATTTATATATCCTTTAAAAAATATCCAGGAATAAATATTACCAAAGAGGTCAAAGTCTTGTGTACTGAAAATCATAAAACATTGGTGAAAGAAATTGAAGACACAAAAAATGGAAAAATATTCCATGTTTATGGATTGGAATAATCAATATTGTTAAAACATCCATACTACCTAAGGTAATCTACAGATTCAATGCAATCCCTTTCAAAATTCCAATAGCATTTTTCACAAAAATAGAACAATTCTAAATTTGTATGAAACCACAAAAGATCCTGAATAACCAAAGGAATCTTAAGAAAGAATAAAGTTGGAGGCAAAACACTTCCTGATTTTAAACTACATGAAAAGTTATAGTATGCTACTGGCATAAAAATATAGATGAGTAGAATTAAACAGAAAGCCTAGAAATAAACCCATATATGGTCAATTAACATAACAAAAGAGTCAAAATATACAATAGGGAAAGGATTGTCTATTCAATAAAGGATGAATTGGGAAAACTGAACAGTCACATTCAAAAGAGTGGAACTGGAACACTATTTTACACCATACACAAAAATTAACTCAAAATGGACGAAAGACTTGAATGTAAGACCTGAAGCAGTAAAACTCCTAGAAGTCTACAGAGGTTGTAAGCTTCTTAATCATTCTTGGAGATTTTTTTTTTTTGACACCGAAAGCAAAGGCAACAAAAACAAAAGTAAACAAGCAAGACTAAATCAAACTAAAAAGTTTCTGCACAGCAAAGGAAATGATCAATCAAATTAAAAGACAACCTACTGGATGCAAGAAAACATTTGCAAATCATGTAACTGATCAGTTAATATCCAAAATATACAAGGAACTCATAAAACTCAAAAGCAAAAACCCCACAAACAATTCAATTAAAATATACAGATAATCTGAACATTTCTCCAAAGAGGATATATGGATGGTCAACAGGTACATGAAAAGGTGTTTATTAACACCATTAATTATCAGGAAAATGCAAATCAAATTCACAATGATATATCAATTCACCTGTTACAGTGGCTCTTATAAAAAAGACAAGGAACAATAGATGCTAGTGAGGATGTGTAAAAAAAGGGAACCCTTGTGAACTATTAGTAGAAATGTAAATTGGTGCAGCCACTATGAAAAATAGCATGGAGGTGCCTCAAAAAATTAAAAACAGAAACTGGATGACCTAGAAATTCCACTTGTAGGTATTTATCCAAAGTAAATGAAAATAACAACTTGCAAATATATATGTGCCCGCACATTCATTATAGCATCTATATATATCAGTGATGGCAAAACTTTTGAGCTCGGCGTGACAGCATTTTGAAAAACTCTAACTTAACTCTGGTGCCGTGTCACATATAGAAATTTTTTGATATTTGCAACCATAGTAAAACAAAGACTTATATTTTTGATATTTATTTTATATATTTAAATGCCATTTAACAAAGAAAAATCAACCAAAAAAGTGAGTTCATTGGTTCGCCATCACTGATATATATAAAAGCCAAGTGACTGGAATAACCAGTCTCTATGACAAGCACTGCATAGGGCTGGTTGGCCAGCCAGCCAAACTCCCGCAGCCCCTCCCCCAAGCCAGCCCAGCCCAGCCCCCACCAGTGCACAAATTCACGCACCAGGCCTCTTGTTATTTATAATAGAGGTAGGGTCCCTAGTGCTGCCAGCTGTTGGCTGGGGCCTCCCTCCCTTCCCCCAGCCAACTGTTACCAGCAGCCAGGGCCTCCCTCCCTTCCTCAAGCCAGCTCCACCCCCTGGTAAAACTCCTGGTCAAGGGGACAATTTGCATACTACGCTTTTATTATATAGGACAAGACATGAACACAACCTAAGTGTCCATCAATGGATGAATTTAGAAAGAAGATGTGGCATAAAGGGATACCTTGTGTAATGAGCTTTGCTTTACTGAGCTTTGCAGATACTGTACTTTTTACAAATTTAAGTTTTGTGGCAACCCTTGGTTGAGCAAGTATTGGTAACATTTTTACAAAAGGCTCATATGACTGTTAGCATTCTTTAACAATAAAGTATTTATTGTTGAAAGTATCACAAATGTCCCCTTTTCTTCCTCCAATGACCCCTTCCGCAGGCCTTCACAACACTATTGTCTGTGTCCATGGGTTATGCGTATATGCATATAAATTCCTTGGTTAATCTCTTCCTGCCCCCATTTCCCTCTGAGATTTGCATGTACATTGTTTTTTTAGACATAATGATATTGCACACTTAATAGACCACAGTATAATGTAAAGAAACTTTTTATATGCACAGTGAAACCATAAATTTGTGTTACTTTTTTCATTGCAATGTTTTTGTTATTGGAGTGGTCTGGAATAAAACTATTAATACCCTAAAGGCGTGTGTGTGTGTGTGTGTGTGTGTGTGTGTGTGTAGTGTAAAATGTAATATGATTCAGCGGAAAGAAATCTTGCCATTTGGAGCAACCTGGATGGACCTTGAGGTCTTTATGTTAAGTTAAATAAGTCAAACAGAGGGAAAAACATACTGCATGATCTCACTTATGTGAAACCTAACACAAAAACCAAACTCATAGAAAGAACAGATTGATAGTGGCAAGAGGCAGGGTTGAGGGTGGCCAAAATGGATGAGTGGTCAAAAGGTTCACAGAAATAAGTGCTGGACATGCAATGTACAGCATGATGACTATCTATACTAGTAATAGAGGAATATGCAAATTGTCTGGGACACCGTCACATAATGACCATTCAGCAGGCTGCACGTGCAGCAGACTCGGGTGGGCGGGGACTTGCAGCAGCAGGGACCGGGGGTCAGGGAAGGCGGGCCTGGCAGAGGGCAGCCTGTACTCACCACATGGGGGCAGCGGCAGCTGTGAGTGCTCCCGATGGCCGCTACCACTTGCCCAGGCAAGTGGTAGTGGTGATGGGGGCAGGGGAGGCCAGGAGGTGGAGGACAACCCGTACTACCCACATGGCAGTGGTGGCTGTGAGTGGTTCCAGAAAACTAACTTACAGAAATACTTAGTTTGGCATGCAAAGATTTTTATATTTTTAAAGTAGTTGCGGTCATTTAAAATTGAAAGATTTTACACAAGAATTTGGATTTGTAGCTTCTCTTGAAACAGAAAATCTGGTAACAAATGGTTCAGTCTTTTATGGTAATAATTTGCTAAAACTGAATATTGGATGCCCTTTTTAAAATAACACTCACTCTCTACTCATTCATTTAACAAATATTAATTGAATAT
Source organism: Myotis yumanensis (assembly GCF_028538775.1). Lineage (NCBI taxonomy): Eukaryota > Metazoa > Chordata > Mammalia > Chiroptera > Vespertilionidae > Myotis > Myotis yumanensis. The sequence continues at coordinate 73,549,858 of NW_027223759.1, read as the reverse complement.
CTATTATATTCCAGACACTACTATAAGTTCCAGACACTACTATAAGTTATGAGCAAAATAAGATCAGCTTACTGCCACCATGGCATTTAGAGAGAGAGAGACAACGTTTGCCTACAAACACTCAAATAAAACATGGTAACATGTTAACATGGTAGTAAACTATATAGGAAATGTGTTTAATCATGTTAAACATATTAACATGATTAAAACTATACAGGAAAATGGCACAAAAAGTAATGTTGCTGAAATTCTTCCTTCTCAATGAGGTATTCCCCAGGGATAATTTAATACTGTTACCCATTAGTCTTCAAATTACAGCTCATTGGCTAAATAAGCCAACTGTGTGTATTTATGAAGTTTTACTGGAACACAGCCAGGCCCACTCATTTACTTACTGCCTATGGCCGCCTTTGTGCTACAGGGCAAGGATGAGCAGTTGCAACAGAGACCCTTGGCCTGCAAAGCCTAAAATAATATCCAGCCCTTTACAAAAAAAATTCTGACCCTATTCCTATAGATATTCTGAATTTTCTTAACATTCTCAACTTTTTTTTTCATATTCTTATCACTCAAATAATATTTACTACATACCTTTATTTTATAGCTAATAAACTATTTTTTCTTGCACTAAGTTGTTAATACCATGAGGGCAAGGAACTCAATTTTGTTCATGCATGTAGCCGAGATATGTTACAGAGTTATTATTATTTTATATGAATGTGATAAGGTTAAGTAGTCCTGTGATGGACAACAATCATAATTTGTTAATGGTATTTGTTTTCCAAAAGAGAAGAAAAGTCATTCTAATTGTGGCTATGGCTAAAATTATGAGGCTCCAAACTGCAGCGGGAAGGCCGGGGAGGGTTGGGGGGCAGGCGGGAGGGGGGGTAAGAGATCAACTGAAGGACTTGTATGCATGCATATAAGCATAACCAATGGATATAAGACACTGGTGGGTTGGGGAGGCCAGGGGATTGTCAAGGGCGGAGAAAAAAAAAGGACACATATGTAATAACCTTTGTAATACTTTAAGCAATAAAAAAAAATGTAAAAAAAATAAAATAAATAAATAAATAAAATAAAATAAAATTATGAGGCTCATTAAGATAATTTGACAAAGATTATGAAGGTATTATTTCTATTTCCAATAAATAGACACACTAGGTGCAGCACATATTTGGTGGCGGGGGTGTGAAGCATATATAAACACTAAGGAACACTGGTATAATTGGTGCACAGGAAGACGAAAAATATCAAGTGAGGGATTAAGGAAGGACTCAGGAAAAAAATGGAATTTTAACTACACACTGAATAGTAAAGACCTTTTGATGGGTAGAGGGAAAGGTGATAGTTAATTGGTTTGGCATTGCTGGCCCAGATATTTAAGATAATTTTCACATTCTTAGGTTGGTCCAAGAATGAATCAGTCCAAAGTGATATATATATATATATATATATATATACATATATGTATATATATGTATATGTATATCAATTCCTTTATGAAGCAGTGTAAAAGGGTTTTGCATTTACACATCCTTATGATTAGGTCAAATCACTAGTAGTCTTCCTACTAACAGGCTTCTATCCCATGTCTACCATGGAGCAGCCTCTCAATCTCACACCAGAGTAGGAACTGTGGAAAGCAGACCATGCTACTCAAGTACCTCATTAAGAAAACCCTGTCTAAATGCATGGGTATTTAGAGACAGGGGACCTGGAAATATTTTCCACTGTTTAGAAATCATACACACACACACACACACACACACACACACTCAAATAATTCCTAGAGTTTCACTCGGCCTTTCTTGATTATTCTCAAAGAAAATTCAACAGATTAAAATAGTTCAATAGGATCCTTAGTGTGTCAATCATTTTTTCATGGAGATCAATAGCCAGAAGCAATGCCTAACCCTTCTGTTTATGAAGTAGTTAGGCTCAAACAACTTAATAATTTATGCTTAACTTAGTAACATTTAAAAACAACAATACACATAAATTAATTTTTAAATTATAAATAACCACAATTATCTACTAAGTGGATTTATGCTCTTGGAACTTCTAAAACCATGGAATCAAATTAGATGCAGCCACCCTCATTTCCTTTTCCATGCTGATTTTTATTCATTCATTTTGATCACAACAATCAATGAAAACTCAGCTTCAATAAAGTGACATCAAAAAAGCAGTGCAATCTAATGTTAAAATATGAACTACCTTATGCTAGTAGTTCATATCATATCTGATCAATGCTGCATTTGCTGTGTTTTCCTTGTAAATATAATATCTGCTGGACATAATCCCAAAGAGACCTTTGACACACAGAAAATTTGAATTGTTTCTGAAGGGCCATGACTACAACAGGGTTTCTTATGTCCATGTCTGTTTTCCATGGGTTTGTTTGTCACTTCAGGGATGAATAGCCACTTGAGCCTCATTTTTCTTTTGTTCTTAAATGTACATCTTCAATTTATTTCTCACATCTCCAAATATCTATCAAACACTATTGATTTGCTGCATATTTCATAGCACAAGGAGAGCAGTCAAAAGACTTTCTGTGTGTGTAACCATGCACCCCTGTAAATCCATTCTGTACAGATATTTTACAGAGGATTTCTTTAAAGTAGAGTAATAGGTATTCCCCACCAAGTCTCCTATGACCAGACCCTTTATCTAAATAGTCTCACTAACATCTATTTACCAGGACCATATTTACATATTACAAAATGGTAAGCAGGGAACATGCAACTGGAACAGCAGATAGGAGAGGCCAAAAAGTTACAAAGAAATGGAAAGAATGGACGTAAAAAAGGAGAGAAATCTTCAGCTGATTATTACATTACCAGTTGAGAGGATCCAAAGCCATTGCCATTAAAAGCAATTTATGAAAATTTTGTTCCTGAATGTAAAATTGTCTGAGAATGTGTATGTGTGTATAAACAAATATGCATGAGTGTGCATACACTGTGTGCACACATATATTTGTAGGCATTTCCTTGGGGAGCCCAAATTTAAGACCAACAAGAGTATATCTGGAATCACTCAAAAGTTAATATATTGCAACTCACTACATTAGGCAAGAAATTATTATCTTCTGTTTACAGATGAGGTTCAGTTCTTTAAAAGATGATGATTTAAATCAGTAAGTTGTAATGAATTCACTAGAATAGGCATGCAACTACTTAAGGAATTAATATTTTAATCAACAGACAGGTTATAACCTATAATCTGGTCGCCTCGCCAACATTAAGAATGACTGGTATCACACTGCAAACTGACATCTTTGTACAGATTTGTTCCTGATGTCAAGAGTGGACGGGCGGCTGTGCCCCACGCAGGATCACTGAAGAATCCTAAGAGTTATTGTTCAGCTTCTTTTATTTTTAACAAAATGAGATATCACCTCTCAATGGCTCTGTACCGTATCTTCCCTTGGCTAGAAGGACAGGCAAATTCTAGCAGGGATATGCATAGTACAGGCACATGGTGCTGGATTTGTTTGGATTCCATTCAAACACAAAGTTGGTTTTCCTTTCCAGCAATTTTCTGAAATGTACATTATAGCTTTGTTTAGTTAAACCAATTAGGACACTTTAGGCTCTGAAATGTTAGTATTCTGCACCCAGCCTTTAAGTGTGTTGATTTTGCTTCTTTGGTAGAATGATTTCAATCCTTTTTACATAGAAAACTAAGATGAGCAGATATTTGTCTAATGTATATGTTAAAGCACACTGTTCTCTGGGAGGTGGTGAGTAAAGAATGTATTATTGTATATATTTTAAGAAAGTCATTCAGTCATATAAAATTCAGGAGCAATGGGTCAGAATGGTATCTTGCTACATGCTGTAAAGTGAAAGAAAGTCATGCTTTTAAAAATAAATTTGGATGTTTTAATGCAACAGAAATGTGGTTTCCATCGAATATTGTGTCATGCTGATGGTCACGAAGGCCCTATAACCACTTCACCTGACAGATTTTCTTTATAACTCTGATCATCCATTGGCTGATGAGTTTACTTTACCATAAAGGATTAGTCTGTGGGCTGTTGTTTTTTCACTTAAGCTCAAAATTATCATCAGACTCTCTCATCATTCTGTTCACTAGTAAGTTATGAGTTTGCAGCTCAGGAGACAACACCAAGTGTGCCCTCATGCTGCTAAACTTTTATGTCAGTCCAATATACATAGCAAGCAATGACTGTCCCATAAAAACAACGCATCAAAAATCCTCTGGGCTTCAGGCAGTCATTCCAGAACATGCTCACTAGCTTCCAACTTGTCTTTCATTTGGTCATTGTACCCAGTTCCAAAATCTTAAGAATTTTTCAATTACTGTTCATTCTGCTTCTATTGTTGGTACATGTTCCCCAGATAGCTATCAAGCTTTCTGGGTTGAATTGCCTACACTCACTCTCCTTCAGACCAGCATGACCTTGCTTGTTCTTCCACAACCAGCACCCAGTCAATGCATTCAAGAGTGAGTTTTCTGACAGGTATGTGTGTTTCCGTGCATAGGTAAAATATGTATGGCTATAATTGTAAGTAAATTACAAAGACAAACTGGCATTTTGTCTTTTGGAAATTTTTGGAAAAAAACAAACAGGAAAATAGAGGATCAATAAAAACCAAAGCTTGGGTTTTTAAAAAATACTACTAAACAAATAATTTTCTGGAGACACTAATCAAGATAAGAAGAGAAGACTTACAAATAAAGACTATCTAGAATGAAATAAAAGGACATATTGCATGGCATAGTGCATGAAAAGTAATGGAAAAAATGTGATCAACTTCCCCAAAATAAAATGCACAGCTTTACATAAAATTCCTGGGAAAAATAAAACTCAAAAATATTGAAAACCTGAACAGAAGTTTTAATATTTAAGAGATACAACTCATAATTAAATATTTTCCTAAAGAAGAAAGAACTGGCACAGATGGTTTTGCGGTAAATTTCAGCAAACATTCAAAAAGTAATTCCAAATACTAATCACAAACATTTACATGGAATTGTAGAAGAGGCAACACTTTCCAACTCATTTAACAAGGCTAGCATATCATTGATACCAAAACAACAAAAGACTGAGTTAGGAAAATCATTAGCCAATTTTATTAAGTGTAATTCAAAAGAAAATATTAACAAATTTAACCCAGCAAAAGACATTATGATTATTTTGGAGATTCATCAAAAAATATATGATTGATTGATTATCAATGATAAGCCAAAATAATGAAGCACATTCATATATTAAAACAAGAAATTGTCATGATTATCTCAATAAATATTGAAAGATAGTTTGATAAAAATAATTTATGTAAAAATCTTTTTAAAAAATATATTTTATTGATTTTTTACAGAAAGGAAGGGAGAGAGATAGAGAGTTAGAAACATCAATGAGAGAGAAACATCGATCAGCCACCTCCTGCACATCTCCCACCAGGGATGTGCCCACAACCCAGGTTCATGCCCTTGACCAGAATCAAACCCGGGACCTTTCAGTCCGAAGGCCGACGCTCTATCCACTGAGCCAAACCGGTTTTGGCATGTAAAAATCTTTATTAAAGGAATAGAAGAAAAATACTAACTTGATAATAGTAGTTAGCCTCCAAAATGTCCCCCAGTGATCCTTACCTCCTGGTATTCATGCACTTATGTAATCCCCTCTCGCAATGTATCGGGTGATCTGTGAACCCAATAAGATAATGTAGAAATAGCAGTGTGTGGTTTTGAATGCTTTTATAAAAATACTTTGGTACCTGCCTTGCTGTCTCTTGGGTTGTTCAGGGAAATCAGCTACTATCTTGTGAGGACACTCAAGCAAACTTAAAGAGAGACATCCATGAAGAAAGGATCTGAAGCCTCCATACAACAATAAGCACCAACTTGCAAACCACGTGTCAGCAATTTTGGAAGCTGATACTCCAACTCCAATCTTTCAGATGACTCCAACCCTGACTGATATTTTCATGGCAACATACTGCATCTTGGCTGACATTTGACTACAACTTCATGAGACCCCAAGCCATAATTATACCCCTAAGTTGCTCTCAGATTATTTACCCATGGATACTATATGTTTATTGTTGTTTTGAGTCAATCATTTTTTAAAGTAACTTGTTACGCAGCAATAGATAACTGAGAAACCTGATAAAATGGTTTTAGAAAAACTGATAGAATTCTTAATATACAACAAAATGTTAAAATACTGATGTTAAATGTAAAACAAAACAAGGAGTCCTGATATCACCATTTGTTTACAACATCACATCTAAGAAGGTCTAGCCAGCTCAATAAGTCGGGGATATCATTTCCTATGGGAGGCTCTGGTTTGAGAGGAGCCTGGCCTTCTCCTCTCCCCACTATGGCGTGTGCTCATTCACGGATACCCAAACGTGGGCTCATCTGGCAGAAATTTCACTTTGCCTGCTATGTTCAAGGCTCCCATTTGACCAGCTATTGTGAACTTTGTTCACACCAACTTGTACAAAACAATAGGCACCCTGTGCTGATAGTGAATTAGCATGTCGGCAATCAGCTGAGCCCTGGGCCCTGGCAGAGTGGTGGCTTGAATTCCCAGAGTTCGAGATGGTAGATACTCACAGTTCTGGACAAGGTGTTTTTGGAAATGTGTTGTGGAGACCACATGTTTTCAGCACCAAACCTGGCACAGAGTGAACACTACACAGAAGCAATATGAGATCGTACCAATGCTGGTCACATCTAAAGGTCATTGTGTTAAGGAAGTTCCTAAACTTCCTTTTGTGGCTGAAGATAAAATTGAAAGCTATGAAAGAATCAAGGAAGCTGTTTCGCTTCTTAAGAAAGTTAAGGCCTGATATATGCAAAAGGTCAGGGCCTCTCAGAAAATGAGAGCTGGCAAAGGCAAAATGAGAATCGATCATTATATCCAGTGTAGTAGACCTTGCATCTTCTTTAATGAAGACAACAGTAGCGAATTGAATGGTTTGAAACTTACTTCTAGTGGGCATGTGGGACATTACTGGATTTAGACTAGACGTGCCCTTCACAAGTCAGATGATCTGCATGGCACTTGGCATTAAGATGCCTCCCTCATAGTAGCTACACTTTCCCCATATGCAAGACACTAGGTTCAGACCTTAGCAGAATTTGAAAAGCTCAGCGATCTAAAGCCCTCCAAGTACCACACAACAAGATTAATTGCAGAGTCCTAAAAAAGAATTCACCGAAAAACCTGAGAATCATGTTGAAGCTCAACCCATATGCAAAGGCCATATGCTGTAACACCATTCTTTGCCATGTCAACAGTCACAAACTCCAGGTAGATAAGGCAACAGCATCACTTGAAACTAAATCAAATGAGAAGAGGAGTCCAGGCAAGAAGCCTGTTGCAAGGAAGAAATGAAAGGACTGTTTGTATTAAGACTCAGAAGCCTTGGTGGGAGTAAAGACTGCAGCAACCAAGAAACCAGCAGCTGAAAAGAAGCCAGCAGAAGAGAAACCCACGAGGAAGGAAAGAAGCCTATTGCATAAACTTAAATGTGTTTATTCCATAAACATTAAATCGTGTGGAACAGCTTATTTTGAACAAAGACCGGATAAAAGAGGCAGCGAAAAGGAAAAAAACAAAAAAGATGAAAGGTGGATTATAAAGATTGTGAAATAAAAAAATTATTATTTACAGATGAAACGTTGTAAATAGATAACACAAAAGAATTTACAAACTATTCAAATTAATAACAGAATTTAGTAAGTTAGTCAGAAAGGAAATTCAAATGTTGATGTCCAGCACTGGCTGGTTTGGCTCAGTAGATAGAGCGTCGGCCTGGGGACTGAAAGGTCCTAGGTTCCATTCTGGTCAAGGGCACATGTCCAGGTTGTGGGCTTGAGCCCCAGTTGGGGGCATGCAGGAGGCAGCCAATCAATGATTCGTTTTCATCATTGATGTTTCTATCTCTCTCTCCCTCTCCCTTCCTCTCTGAAATCAATAAAAATATATTTAAAAATAAATAAATAAAATGTTGATGTCCATTGCAATTCTTTATAATAAAAGCAAGGAGTTAGAAATGCAATAAGATGCCATTTGAAATAATACTACCCCCCAAAAAAATCACTTCAAATAAATTCAAAACAGGATATATAAGATTTTTTCTGTAGGATAATATTTTATTAGAGGCAATTAAGAAAACTTAAATGGAAGCATGTGCTAGATGTTTTCATTTTTTCTCACCAAACTCATTCTCAACTCAACTTTTTTTAAAAAAAAATTGCTGTTGTTTTTATTTTAATGAGAGAAGAAGGGAGATGGGGAGACAGAAACATCAGTGAGAAGCAAACATTGATCAGCTGCCTCCTTCACATCCATTACTGGAGAATGAGCCCAAAACCCAGGCATGTGCCTTAACTGGGAATCAAACCAATGGCCTCTTGGTGCATGGGTTGATGCTCAACCCTGGGCCACACCAGCCAGGCTTCACTGACTCTTGAAGACTGAATTCATGGACTACATCAATGGGGCCCCTTGAACTCTGCATTCTGGTAGGCATCAGCCAATGAGAGGTGCTGGCAGGCAATCGAATAGAAAATATTTATTCAGCCAACAGCCTCTCTGCTGGATTGCCATAAATTGATTCTTTCCCTTTAATAAAAGCCACAGCTCCTTCAAATGGCTTTCTTGCACAACTAGAGGCTCTCCCTGTGGCTTCCAGTACCTACTCCCTCTGTCTCTCTTCCTTTGCTCTTCCAGGTATAAGATGGATACTTGCTTATGCCTGTTGATTTCCCTTAATCCTACTCATTTATTTAACTCAAATAAATCAACTGTTTAAGCAAGCCACTTCTTTCCTGTATAAATTCAGAGTGATAAAGTAATCTGTACCAGAGTGACCCCAGGAAATGGGACTCAGTATTGCATTGCTCTATGTTTAAGTGAAGCACAAATTACTTTCGTGCCCTAGTAATTGTTGGCATGCACTGGATTCACAATTACCCAGACTAACTCTGGTGGTAGAATGTTATAGAAGGCAAACAGAGCAAGACATTGGGAGATCACCAATGGTCTTTCATTTCCATGATGAAAAAAAGTATTTATAATCATGAAGGACAGCATGAACCAGCAAAGAAAAAATTAGAACCAGCCAACTCAGAATATGAGTGAACAATATTCGTATGGCAGCTGGTGTTTCCAGACAATTCTGGGTGACACATTAGCCCAAGGTTTGAATGTAATTATTGTAGTTATGTTATAGTAAAATGAGACCACTAGTCTAGAAGTAGTGGGACTATAAGATATGGGACAGGGCATTTGAGCAGACAGAAATAATCCTGAAACTTTAAACCACCAACACCCCTGAAATTTCTTTGCCAATAAAGGTATACCTTCTACTCCCTTTTAAGGAAATTAGCCATTTTTCTGTATAATAACTTCAGGAAATTGTATCATAGTAGATGCAATCTCTCCTCACAATCAATTACCATCACTACTTATTTCCTGTAGGCTTATAGGAAAATGAGATCGGAGTTTGAAGTACAGACCGGTTGAGAAAAATGAAAATATTAACAATTTGTTTAGGTAGGAATCTGAGTAGCATTCATATGAGTAGATGAATATTACACCAAAAGAAAACAATATAAGACCTGCATAACCTGAGTTTAGTAATATGGATATAGTCACCGAAAATTCATGATTTAATGTGTTATCTTGAGCATCTAGGAATTACATTAATAGATTCTAAGTTTGGCTAATTTAATCCTAGGCTCAATAGTGCTCTGGGAAAAAAAAAAAAGAGGAAGAAAGCTCAAGAAGATGGAGACATTTCAATGCAATTTCTTTGAACCAGCTCAGTAACCCACTAACCTTGACCTCTTGGAAGGCTTAGAGTATAATGCCTTCAAAAAGGCATTAAAAACACATTGGAAAACTGGGAGACTGCAGAATAGGTCATTCCCAGCTTTGCTTTCCCTCACAAGAAGAATAACTTACAAAATCATTTATGGACAAGACACCACTGTGAAAATCATAGAAGAAGGGTGAAGCTGAAGCAATTCCTTGCACCACAGAGACTGAAAAGGACTCCATTTGAAGGGTAAGAGGAATGGCTACATGCTTATCTCATTGCCCTTCCTCCAGGCTGGCATAGCACTGAACTGAAAGGGCTCCCCAGGTCTATGGTTCCCCCAGTGCTAAAAAGAAAGCCCAGGGTAGACATCTAGCTCACCAGTGTTGTGGGTCGCTTCTCAGGACTCCCACTTTGGTCTTGCTTCACAAGGGTCATGAGAAATCTGTGGGGCTTGATCACTGAGAATGGATTGTGACAAAGAAGCAGGGAGGAGCTTGCAACACCCAGCACTTGGATCTTGGCAGACAGAGTTCATAATTGGAGTACCCAAGTATTAGTTTCAAACGGTGGCATTACTAAATAGGGTGCTGTCATTTTAAGAAATAAAAGGCAATACAGGATCCAAAGCAAATATAAAAGTCATCAGAACACAAAAGTATCTACAAAACAGCAAAAAACAATTAATAAAATGGCAATAGTAAGTTCTTATCTAATTCTCCAATAAAAAGCATAGACTGGCTGGCTGGATTTAAAATAAAAGATCCAATGATATACTGACTATAAGAAACTTTCTTTAGCATTAAAAACACACATGCTGAAAGGGTAGAACAAATATATGGTAACTAAGCAAAGCAGACATAACTATACTTAGACAAAATAGACTTTAAACTGAAAAATATAAAACATGATATCTGCACCCCCATGTTCACTGCAACATTATTTATAACTAGAGGCCTGGTGCATGAAATTTGTGCACTCAGTGGGTCCTTCAGCCTAGCCTGCACCCTCTCACAGACTGGGAGTCATCAGTTGGTCATCCTTAGTGCTGCTAGACATCCTTAGTGCTGCCACAGCTTCTGGCTGAGCAGTGCTCCCCCTATGGGAGTGCACTAGCCACCAGGGGGCAGCTCCTGCATTGAGCGTCTGCCCCCTGGTGGTCAGTGCACATCATAGCAACCGGTCCTTCCACCATCAGGCCAAAACCGGCTCTCCAACATCCCCCGAGGGTCCTGGATTGTGAGAGGGCACAGGCAAGGCTAAGGGACCCCACTGGTGCATAATAGGGGCCGGGAAGGGACGCAGGAGGTTGGCCAGCCAGGGAGGGAGCATGGAGGGCTCCAGGGCATGTCTGGCCTGTCTCACTCAGTCCTGATTGGCTGGACCCCAGCAGCAAGCTAACCTACCGGTTGGAGCATCTGCCCCTGGTGGTTAATGCACGTCATAGTGACTGGTCGACTGGTCAGCTGTCTGACCCCTGGTGGTCAGTTCATGTCATAGTGAGTGGTTGAGCAGCCTTAGCATATCATTAGCATATTATGCTTTGATTGATTGAACAGCCAACCGGATGACTGGACACTTAGCATATTAGACTTTTGTTATATAGGATAGTTAAGACATGTGTCCACCAACAGATAAACAGATAAAATATATTGTTATATATAGACAAACACACACAGACAACACTACTAAGCAACCCCCAAGAAAATAAAATCCTGCCATTTGTAACAACATAAATGAATCTTAAGGGCATTATGCTAAGTGAAATAAAACAAAGAAAAACAAATATTGTAAACTCTCACTTATATGTAGAATTTTAAACGAACAACAAACCTACCAAACTCATAGGAAAAGATATTTGTACTTAACAAAAGTGGGTGATGGGGGAAGATGATCAAAGGTACAAGCTTCCAGTTATAAGTACAACATGATGAGTATACTTAACACTGCTGTATAAAATATTTGAAAATTGATGAGGGTAAATCCTAAAAGTTCTCATCACAGAGAAAAAAAACTTTTTGTATATATATGAGATACTGGATGTTAACTTATAGTGGTAATAATTTTGATATATACATATATATGTCATTTTGCTTTATACCTCAAACTTATATAGGGCTGTATGTCAATTATATCTCAATAAAACAAAGATAATTTTTTTTAAAAGAAATGCATTGGCAAGAGCACACTAGCTCCCATGGTAAGTTCTGTATTGGCTGACTTCTATAGGTCAGAGGTGATAGTGGACAATGCTGCAATGGTTTGGGCTCCCTGTTTTTAATAAAAATTATAAGTTCCAACATGGAAAAGATCAGGTTGCTGAACTTAAAACAGCAGCTAAAATCAGGCACAAATGTCACAAAAATTCACAGGGATAGGGTGGTAATCACGGTATTTGGACCCATGGGGATCTCTTGATGTTTGTTAATTGATCACAAGTTCCCTAGAAATGAAATAGATTAAAAGTTTATTAAGGACAAAAATATCCTAGGTCTGGTGCCACAGATCTGGCTCACCATAGTAGAGAATTGTGGGCTCTTATGCTATACTAATATCTAACCAAGTTAGTTTATGGATCTAGTGGCCCTTTATAGAAAAGGAAACGGTATAATATAACCATGCAGTATACTATACATCATACCTTGAAAGATACCTGTGCCCATTTCCCAGCATCTCTGCACACTACAAAAATGGAAATACACAGACCTTCGTGTTAGGCACGTTCTTGTGCTCCATTTATGCTCTGCGTGGGGCTCTGGCCCCTCCTAGCCATTTTCCTGTCATTCTCAGGATTAATGGCTTTTGGTTTCCAGTAAACTGCCTCACCCAGTTTCCAGTGGACTGCCTATACCTGGTCCCCACCGGCACCTGGTCTGACTACTCTGACTGTCCCTTACAAGAGATATAAATATCCCACTCCCCCTACTCTGCCTCGCTGATGCCATTTTGGTCTTAGCCCTTCTGCTCACGGATGTAACAATAAATTTGTAATTCTTTACCCCTTTTGGCCTCGTGCGTACCCTAACACTTCTGGACATAACTAGGCAGTGACTCTACTAATACTAAGGCTTAAGTACTGAAAACTTAATATGTTTCACAAGTCAAAGAGGGGACTTACAGAAATCAGGTGCTAGATTATCCATTTACTCCAATCCATCTCATAATGAGTCCAGAGAAAGCTAAAACTTATCCTGTGGTGATTTACCCTACCAAAGAATTAAGATTTGGCACAGCTACAACAGTAAAGTGAACAGTGATTTTTAACCATAACATATACCAGAGTCACCTGGAAAACCTCTTAAAACACAGATTGTTGAGCACACCCCCAAAACTTCTACCTTACTAGGTCTCTGATGGAGCCCACCAATGTGCATGTCTTAGTGATAGCAATGCTTTCAGTCTGGAGATTATCATTTGAGAACCCTACTCAATTGGTTCAGGTAACCAACTGGGTGTTCTAGATCAGTGGTTCTCAAAATATGGTCTTCTAATTCATAGAATGAGGCTTTTCATTTCCTTTTCTTGTCTGAACAAGGCAAAAGCCAGGTGTCTCCTAGGTTACATTAGCACAAACTTAGATAGTGATGTCAATTATAGCTGTCTTTCCAGAAAAAAAATGTGGTATTTTTCTGGAGCAAAACAATACAAACACAGTCCTTAGTACGTAGAATACAAATATTAACAAGAATTTTTTTTATTTTTTTTTCTATCAGGAAAGTTAGTTAGAAGCCATTTGTCTTAACATATTAGGGACCATAGCATACTATTATGATCTAGTCACCAGACTATATTAATCCTCCTGCTCTCTGTCCATAATATAGAGCTTGATTTTCCTGATAGCCCACAAAACATTACACAAGTTCATTATATTGATAACATTTTCCTCATTGTGCTCATTGAGCCTACTGGATAGGAAGGAACACATGTGCCAGAGGGTTGGCAACCATACCCATGAACACTCAGAGGCCTGCCACATCAGGGTTTCTGCATCTACTGATTTACAGCATGTGGGGGTAGCTTTTATGAAGTAAAAAAAGGACTGCTAGTCTTTGCCCTGCTCTCCAATGAAGGAAGAGACCTAGTAGGGTGACATTCTAGATTTGTGGTTAACTATAATGTATTCAGGCATGCTGGTTCAAGATGTTTACTGAGTTAACTGAAAGGCCCTCTCCCCTCCCCCCCCCCCCCCCCCCCATTTTGAGTAAGGCCTTGAAGCAAAAAGTTTCTGCAGCAAGTTCAGGCTTCAGTGCAAGCTGCCCTGTCATTTGGGATTTATGACCCATAGAGATACTCTTTGGGACATATCTGTGCTGGAGAGATGCTGAATGAAACATCTAGTAACCCCCATACAAGAGCCATAGTGCAGACCTTGAGGACTTTGGAGTGGGGTCGCATACTCTTTGCCCTCTTTGACAACTATACTCCATTTGAAAGGCAGCCCCTAGCTTGCTACTGGGTACTAGGAGAAAGGGAATGCATGACTGTAGGACACCAAGTACCTCTGCGATCTAAATGTCCTGTTATGTATTTGTTATCTAATTTACCACGTTATAAAACTGGGACATTTTCAGCAGCCATTGAATTACGAAATGGAAATGATATGCAGTCCAACACTAGCAGGTCTTGAATGCATGTGTAAACTATACAAAATGGTCCTGCTCTCTTTGTATATCAGTGCCTATCCTTGCTGCCTCACTGTCTCTCTCATCCTACTTACGACCTCATAGAAAGTACTGTAAGATTGATTAGTGGAAAAGAAAATATCTGGATTAGGAGTGAATAGGTGCAGTGTTCTATAACCAGAAGAAATGGAGAAAAGGGAAAGACGGTGAGTATGGTGTATCTTTCCAGTGGGTTGGTTGTTCACATTACATAGGATAGAGATGGCTCATGATGCTTCACACCGATTCATAGGTGATCTTATATGCTGGCTGGTAAGTTAAGGACTTATAAAAAAATAGGTGTCCAGATTTGAGAGTGAAGTTGATGACTATCTTGGCACAGAGTGTAATGATATTCATGTTCTACATAAATGCCCACTAGAGGATATATCCACAACATTGGACACTCGTAATAATTAGATGCACAAGATCTATTGTTTGATGTCAGTCTGCCTCTTTCCCCAGGCACTCTGGTGTTTGCTCAGTGTACTCATGTACAATGAGGCCCTGATGATAGTCATGGAGGTTATACATAGCTCAATAGCCTCGTATTTCCCTCACCAAAGCTTAACTACATATCATCATTGTTGAGTACAAATCCTGCTAATAAGTGAAACCAATTTCCAAGGAAACCAGCTAACTACCAGATGGCTGATTGCTTATATCGGACCCTTCATCAAAGAGGGAATAAGAAGTTGATGTCACACAGATGGAAATATATTCTGGCATCAAATTTCTATCCCATACCTTTATCAGCACCTCCCTTAATTGGTTAACAGAATATATTATGATTTGCCAGGTATTCCACACAAAATCACCTTAAAGTAGTAAACTCCTTTTGTGACACATAAAGTGTGAAAATAAGCTCACTAAATTCAGCATTCTTATAACATGTGTCCTCATAACCAATAAAAAGCTGGCTGGATAGAAAAGTATAAAAATGTTAAAGTTGATTTTTTTTCTTAATGTTCCAATTTTCTTTTTTGACCATCTATAATTTAACTGAGATAAAAACTCTAAAATATATGTTATTTTTGGAGTTTTCTCACACTCTTTACCCATTTTTTTTTACTATTGTCTTATATATTTTTAAAAAATATATTTTATTGATTTTTTTTTAATATTTCATTGATTTTTCTACAGAGAAGAAGGGAGAGGGACAGAGAGCTAGAAACATCGATGAGAGAGATCGATCAGCCGCCCCCTGCACACCCCCCACCAGGGATGTGCCCGCAACCAAGGCACATGCCCTTGACCGGAATCGAACCTGGGACCCTTGAGTCCGCAGGCCGACGCTCTATCCACCGAGCCAAACCGGTTCGGCAATTTTATTGATTTTTTAAAGAGAGGAAGGGAGAGGGATAGAGAGTTAGAAACATCGATGAGAGAGAAACATCGATCAGCTGCCTCCTGCACATCCCCTACTGGGGATGTGCCCGAAACCAAGGTACATACCCTTGACTGGAATTGAACCTGGGACCCTTCAGTTTGCAGGCTGACGCTCTATCCACTGAGCCAAACCAGTCAGGGCTGTTGTCTTATATTAAGAGGAAAAAAATAGTATTATATGTTTCAAGAAGTATGATTTCAAGAAGTATGACTGAATTGATATAATCTTACAATAATATGGTAGCTGTTGGGACTTGGCATAGGGACTAATGAATTTCTTAGGCTTTTTTAATTTTTATTGATTGATTTTTTTAAAGAGGGAGGGGGAGAGAGAGAGAGACCTGTTGTTTCACTTATGTATACTTATGTATTCATTAGAGGCCCAGTGCACAAATCTATGCCTGGGTGAGGTCTGGCCAGCCGGGCTCCAATTGAGGCCCAATCAGGGCCGGCTGGCTGGGGCGACAGGCCACAGGTGATTTTTTGGTGGGCCCTGCCCCCAATTGGGGGTGGCTAACTGGGGGCCAGGCCGGCCATGGGGAGGGGCTATGGGCAATGGGCCAGCTGGCCCCGCCCCTGAATGGGATGGGAGCAGCCGATAGAGGGTCAGTGGCTGGGGTAGGGGCCAAGGGAGGTTGGCCGGCTAGTCCCACTCCCGATTGGTGTGTGGGGGGTGATCAGGGGCAGAGCTGGCTGGTGAGAGGGGCCACAGAGGGTTTGGCCAGCCACCCCACCCTTGATCGGCTGGGGCCAGCTGGGGGGAGGGGCTTCAGGAGATTGGCTGGCCAGCCCCATCCCACCCCGCCCCAATCTGGCTGGTTCCCTTGCTGCGTGGGTGTCATAGCAACCGGTCATTCCAGTCATTATGGTGTTATGGTCGCTGGCTTTTTCTATATATAGATTGGTTGTTTCTTATATATGACCTAACCGAGAATCAAACCTTCAACCTTGGAATATGGGGATGATTCTCTAACCAACTTAGCTACCTGGCCAGTGCAGGACTAATGTTTTTCAATAGAACAAGGTGTAAAAGTGAATTCTAAGGAGAAAAAATGCTGAATAATTACCTTTTACCAGGTTAACCTTCACATTTCCCTATCCTCCAGAAAATAATTTATAAATTTCATCAGTGAGCTCCCTTGCCCTTTTAATACCAATTGCATTCAGTCACTAAGCCAGAGGCACTGATAGGAGTAGTAGAGGGCACATATAAGCGTTCTGAGACGTTTGGAGTATACTGCATATATCTTGACCCACTGGTGGTTCCAAAAGTATAGACATATGTAACCCTTAATTAGGCTGAACTTAATATTTGTGTACATCACTATATGTAAATTCCAATTCACTTTAAAAACAATATAAAATATGCATATTATAAACATTCTACTGAATAGTAAACTAGTTTACCTCGAGTTCAAAAACAAGAAAAAGAAGTCCTCCACTATCACCACCTTTACTCAACATTGTACAAGATCTAGAAAAGTCCTCCCTATTGCAAATGCAAGAAAAATAATGCACATGGTTTGGGGGGAAAAATTAAAAATAAAGATCCTGCCCTGGCAAGGTAGCACAATTGGTTAGAGCTCCGTCCCAATAAGCCAAAGTTGCAGGTTGAGTGATCCCAGGTCAGGGCTCAACCAATAAATGCAAAAGTAAGTAGAACAAAAAATCTATCTCTATCTCTCTCTATCTCTCTCCCCCCCCTTTCTTTCTCCATAAAATCAATCAATAAAATTGTGTAAATAAATAAATGTAACAAGGTCTCCAGATTCAAAGGCAATATGTAAATAAGTGAATATGTCTATGTAGTAACAGATAAAATTACAAACTTATGTTTTCTTAAAAAGTAAACCATTTATATTACCATCAAGAATGATTGAAAATCAAAGAAACCAAAAGTCGTAAAAGACATACACAGAAAAAATTTAAGAACATTTTTGAGAGATATTAAAGGTGGCCTGCCTAACTAAATGGAGCTTTATAAATTACAAAATGTAGAAGTGTAGATGCCAATTATCTCCAAATTGATTTATAAATTAAAGGAAATCCCAGAATGTGTGTGTTTGTGTGTATAAAGTAATAAACTGCTTCTTAAATACATATAAGACTGAAAAGGGTAAAAAATAAACTACACAAATCTCTAGAAGAAGAAAAAAGTGGAGAAATTTTATTACCAAATGTCAAAACTTCTTATGAAACTATATCAATTAAGGCCATGTGGTGTTGGTGCAAGACAGATTAATAAATCAGAGGAATAAAATAGAGAATACAGAAAAAAAATGTCTGTACATAGTCACTTGATTTATATCAAAGATGACTCTGTAATATAGTGTGAAGAAATATATTTAATAATTAATTCTGTCAATAGGATAACCATATAGGAAAATATTTAATCTTGACAAATACCTCACACCATATGCAAAAATCAATTCCAAAAAGATTGTAACTTTAAATGTAATAGATAAATCAATAAAAACTTTTGGATGAAGATATGTTAGAATATCTTAAGCTTGAGATGGCAAAGATTGCTTATACTAGACATAAAAACATAAACCATGAAATAAAAGAATGATAGATGACATACATTAAAATTTAAAATATCTATTTATCAAAAAACATCATTACAGAAAGTGAAAACGTAAAATAAAAAGTATAGTGAATATATATCATGTATCCAGAATATATGAAGGACTATTATGAACCAATAAATGAAAGACAGCACAATAAGAAAAGACCTGAATGAGCAATTTATAAAATAGGATATTCGCGACTGATAAATGAAAAAGTGCTCAATTTCATTAGTCCTCAACACATTGAAATTGAAACTGCAATGAGTTATCACTACCCATTTGCCAAATGCTAAAATAAAAATTTTCTAAAATAAGTAACTATCAAGTGTTAATGGAAACTCTCATATACTACTATTGGAAGTGTAAACTGGTACTGCAACTCTAGATAAACTGTAGATATTTGCAAACAATATATCCGGTAAGGAGCTAATATTCAAAATATATAAATAACTCATTCAACTTGACATTAAAAATTAACAATGGGCAGAAAACCTGAATAAAATTTTCTCCAAGAAGACATACAGATAGGAAACAAACATGAAAAGATGTTCAACATCACTAATCATCAGGAAATAAAAATCATCCCAGTGAGATATTGCCTCACACTGTCATGTGTGAGAATGGCTATTATCATAAAATCAATAAATAGTATGTTTTGGAAAGAATGTGGAGAAAAAGGGACCCATTGTGCACTGTTGGTTGGTTTGTAAATTGGGGCAGTGACTATAGAAAACATCAGAAAATTAAAAATAGAACTACCATATCACCCAGAAATTCCACTTGTAGGTATTTATCTAAAAATAAAAAACAAACAAAAAAACAAAAAAAAACTAATTCAAAAATATATATGCACCACTGTGTTCAGTATAGCGTGTATATATATATATATATATATATATATATATATTCCTAAGTGACCATTCGACTGGTAGCTATGACACACACTGACCACCAGGGGGGAAACGCTCAATGCACAGGCATGGAAACATGGAACAGGCTAATGAATCTCAGAGGGAAGGGGGTAAGGGTTAGGGCAGGAAGAGATTAACCAAATATATTATATGCATACTAGAGGCCTGGTGCACAGATTCATGCACCGGTGGGGTCCCTCAGCCTGGCCTGTGGGGATCAGGCCAAAACTGGCTCTCCAACATCCCCCAAGGGGTCCCGGGTTGCAAGAGGACGCAGGCCAGGACAAGGGACCTCACCGGTGCACAAATCCATGCACCAGGCCTCTAGTTATTTATAATAGCCAAGATATGAAAGCAAATTTGGTGTCTATCGATAGATAGATAATAAAGATGTGGTGTGGAATATTACTTAGCCATAAAAAAGAATAAAATCTTGCCATTTGGGACAACGTGAATGGGCCTTAGTATTATTGCTAAGTGAAATAAGTCTGACAGAGGAAGACAAATATAATTTCTGTTAAAGGTGGAATCTAAAAGTATTAAAAAACACACACACAAATAAACAGATTAAAACTAGAACAGACTCATAGATACAGAGCACAAACTTGCCAGAGAAGAGAGCTAGGTGGCCAGGTGAAAACAGTGAAGGGTAAAAGGAGGTACAAACTTCTAGTTATAAAATAAATAACTCTTGGAGATGTAATGTAGAGCACAGAGAAAATAATCAGCAATATCCTAATAACTTTGTATGGTGGCATGTTTACTAGACTTATTGTGGTGAACATATTGTAATGTATGTAAATGTTGAATCAATACATTGTATTTTTGAAACTAACATAATATTGTATATCAACTATATTTAATAAAAGATAAATTTTTGAAGTATCATGGTGATATCTGGTATATTTCTAAGAATGCAATGGTGGCTTAACATTTAAAAACAAATTTATTGATTAAAGCAAGGGAAACAAAAAATTACTTCAAAAATATATAAATCATTTTATTACATTTAATATCTAATAATGATAACAGCTGCTAACTAATTATAAATTAGCCTAATATAATTATCTACATGAGTTATCATTGCTAATGGAGACATGGGTTTTTTGGTTAATCCTCACTTTTTTTTTAAATCCTTACCCAAGGATATTTTTCCATTTATTTTTAGAGAGAGTGGAAGGGTGGGGGAAAGACAGAGAGAGAGAGAGAAAAATAGATGTGAGAGAGAGACATCAATTGGCTGTCTTCTGCTCATCACAACCAGGGCCAGGGATGGAGCCTGCAACCAAGGTATATGTCCTGGAGTGGAATCAAACCCAGGACCCTTCCATCTGCAGGCAGACACTCTATCCCAGCCGTGGGCAAACTACGGCCCGCGAGCCGGATCCGGCCTGTTTGAAATGAATAAAACTAAAAAAAAAAAAAAAGACCGTACCCTTTTATGTAATGATGTTTACTTTGAATTTATATTAGTTCACACAAACACTCCATCCATGCTTTTGTTCCGGCCCTCAAATCCAGTTTAAGAACCCATTGTGGCCCTAGAGTCAAAAAGTTTGCCCACCCCTGCCTGTCCACTGAGTTGAACCAGCTAGGGCATGATTTCTTCTCTTCAATATTATGTTAAAGGTCCGATTTATGAGGTAAGAAAAGATAAATAATAGAAAGACATAGTCATTATTTAAAATGATGGAATTGTTAACATTTAAAGGGTAAAATTCATGAGAAGAAAACAGGCAGTGAAATCTTTGACTTTTCACTCCCCAAGGAAGTGAAACAAAGAAGAAATAAACAAATGAGATTATAACAAACTAAAAGGTGTTTGCACAACAAGGAAAACCATCAACAAAACAAAAGGACAACCTACTGAAGGGGAGAAGGTATTCACACATCTGATAAGGGGTTAATATCCAAAATTTATTAAGAACTGATATATTGCCAGAACCGGTTTGGCTCAGTGGATAGAGCGTCGGCCTGCGGACTCAAGGGTCCCGGGTTCGATTCTGGTCAAGGGCATGTACCTTGGTTGCAGGCACATCCCCAGTGGGGGGCGTGCAGGAGGCAGCTGATCGATGTTTCTCTCTCATCGATGTTTCTAACTCTCTATCCTTCTCCTTCCTTTCTGTAAAAAAATCAATAAAATATATTTAAAAAAAAAAAAAAGAACTGATATAGTTTAACGCACACACACACAAAACCCCCCAAACAATCCAATTGAAAAACGGGCAGAGGACATGAATAGACACTTCTCCAAAGAGGACATACATATAGATAGCCAATAGACATATCAAAGGAAGCTCAACATCACTAATCATCAGAGAAAGCAAATTAAAACCACAATGAGCTATCACCTCACACCTGTCAGAACGTCTATCATCAATACATCAAAAAAGTGTTGGTGAGGATGCACTATTGATGGGAATGCAGATGGGTTCAGCCACTATGGAAAACAACATGATGTTCCTCAAAAAGTTAAATATGTTTAACTTCATAAAAAGTCATTCTACATTTTCCTTATTTTTCACAATCAACTGACACTAAAGCCTCCGTCTGGTGTCACTTCTCATTCGTCACTTTAGCACCTGTCAGCTCATAGTTGGTATTAAATTTTCAGTTCATAGTTGGTATTAAATTTATTAAGGTACCCTTCTCTCTCTTCCATTAAATAGTACTTCCCTTGGGGAGGGAAAGCATTTTTATTATTCATCTTTGTCTTACTCTTGGTACCCAGCCAGCTCCTAGCACATGTTTCATATACAGTCAGTGTTCACTAATAAACTGCTGAAGACTACGCTATGCATGCCGCCCAGGAGCAATTGCTCTTATCTCATTTTACTTTTTTAAGTTCAGTGCAGAGTTAAGAGGGAAATAGGTGAGAGTAAAATTAGGGCAAACCAAGATTTTTTTTACCCACAATGTTTAAATATTTACTGTAGGAACCACCAAGTAGCTCAACAATAATACAACCTTAAAACAAATGATGTCTCATTTCACCAGTTATCTTTGCTTTATGAATCCAGTGATAACCTGGGGAGAGATTTGAAGGCCATTCCTAATTACATAGCTTTCCTTTTTAAAGGCATCTCTATTTTTCTATCTTAAACAACTTCAACAGCTCTGGGTAGACAATAATAAGTTTCTTAGTTATAAATTTAAGCTGAAAGCATTGGTGAGCAATTTGCATTTAAGATGCATTTGCTGAAATTATCAGGCTGGGTTATAATAGATTGTGGCTGAAGCGCCAGCTGCTGAACACTTTGAAAAGTTACTTTGACTGGAAATGATTTAAAAAATAAGCAGCATTCTTTCTGGAATAATAATGTTAGCTGA
This sequence comes from Myotis yumanensis, assembly GCF_028538775.1. Classification (NCBI taxonomy): domain Eukaryota; kingdom Metazoa; phylum Chordata; class Mammalia; order Chiroptera; family Vespertilionidae; genus Myotis; species Myotis yumanensis. The sequence continues at coordinate 73,527,182 of NW_027223759.1, read as the reverse complement.
GGATACACTTACTAGTTGACCTGTCATCATAGATATGATTCTTATAAGACTAAGTGGGGCTTTCAGCAGCAGAGGGAAAGGCCAGAGGCACAGCACACGTCAAGGGGTGGTGTTCTGGTCCCAGCAATCTCAGCTCCCCAACTCTGGGCAACTCTCTAGTTTAGCAAAGAATTTGTCTCAGGAGTGGTGATTCTTAAGGCAGCTGACCTCTGGGGCTGCAACAAACTAAGAGACAATCTGATTCTCTTCTGAGCAAGTTGGGACTTTTATCAGGAGTCGGTTTTACATATTTTGAAAACACTCTCTAGCTCCATTTCGAACAATTTAATTGCTTCCCACAGGCGTATATTTCAAGCAAGGGATCCAATACAAGCAGACTCCGCACCAGCTCCAAAGAAATATTCTTATATAATCAATTGAATTAATCTCACTTGACTGCTCAATTACTGCCAATGCACTTATTAAATCATCACTTAAAGGTAATTAGTTTTATAATTATATGACATAGTAAAATTAATCACCTGGAAGCATTACAGAGTGAATTTTTCTTTTCCCTTTTGCCAGACACAAACTGTGGTTTGAAAACATCATGTTTCCTCCTGTCCTCCCTTAGTATGTATTCTTACCATCCCTTCTCCCACCGCCTATGCAGCCCCATTGTGCCCCCTCAGTATAGCCATGTTGGCATTGTGCTGTCTGGTTCCTTCAGCTCCGTGATTCCTCAGGTCCTCACTAATGCTTGTCACTGGCCAACGCTTCAAGCAGCTGACTTGTACTCATCAGTCTTGCCTCAGCCCTAAAGGGGCTTCTTCAGATAAATCATCCCCAACCTCCAAGATTAGGTTAGGTGCTTCTGATACATGAAAATTCTGTCACTTTAATTACAAGATAATTTCTGTTTCTCTCACAGGATCACCAGCTTCATACTTACAAGAGCTCTGTCCTGGCTGCTTTTAGATCTGTGCTCAACAACTGCCACAAAGGTGCTGGGAACAGCCCTGTGCTTTGCTGCAGAAATGGCATCTGGAATATGATAGCAGCAATAGACGTTCTAGGCTGGTCCTTCAAGCCAGTCTCTTTTGGGTTTTATATGCCCATCACTGTGGAGCAATGATAGCAGCAGCCCCAACGTTTCTTAGGCAACTAACCTTAAAACCAATGGTTTATAGAGAACTTTTTTGACAAGCCATACACCCAGCTATTTCACTGGGGAAAAAACAGCAAAGCAACTCTTACCAAATTCTCATTTGTGGATAAAAACATATGTGTTTCCAGGGAACTTAGGAGATATTTGTAGAGGCAGAGTCTTTTAAAGTCTATGTGTTATTATAAGAGTAAGAGATAGTAGCAGTGAGCATGAAGGTTTGGGGAAATTCAGGCAAAGGTGATCTCCTCTGGTGTACTTATCTGCTCAGGTTGTCACAACAAAATATCACAATCACAAACTAGGGGCCAAAAAAACAGAAATTTATTTTCTCACAGTTCTGTGGCTGGAAGCCCAAGATCAAGGTATCGACAGATCTGGTTTATCCCTTCCCCTTGGCTTACAGATGGCCGTTCTCTCAGTGTGTCCTTGCATGGCCTTTCCTCTGAGCACAGGCATCCCACCTGTCTCTTCCTTATGGAAGGACACTAGTCATAATGATTTAGGGCAGTGGTTCTCAACCTTCTGGCCCTTTTAATACAGTTCCTCATGTTGTGACCCAACCATAAAATTATTTTCATTGCTACTTCATAACTGTAATGTTGCTACTGTTATGAATCATAATATAAATATCTGATATGCAGGATGGTCTTAGGCGACCCCTGTGAAAGGGTCGTTTGACCGCCAAAGGGGTCGCGACCCACAGGTTGAGAACCGCTGACTTAGGGCCTCGTACTTATGACCACATTTAAACTTAGTTATCTCCTTATAGGTCTTGTCACCAAATACAGTCACAGTGCCAACAGATAAATTGGGGGGAATTCAGGACATAACATTTGGTAAAGTCCAGAACACAGGTTTCATGGATATGTGCTCTTTCAAAGAGTAATCTTTAATTTGTACTTATGCATGAATATATAATAGATAATATACATAAAATTATTATATACTATTTATATGCATAATTATGTGTAGAATAAGTATTAGACATTCTGATTTGGATTAGACATTCTGAAATAGATCTAAAAATAAAGTTTGTATTTTGCAGTTATGATTACACAGTCAACTCATCTCCAATAGATAGCAGTGTATGGTTATTTTAGGAAAGATCTAGATCTTAAGCAGAAATAGTATTCCTCATGAAATAGCCTTACAGAAATATACACACACAGAGATAAATTCTGCTCTACATAACTCATTGCATTTGAAGGAATAAAAGCTCATTGCCAGCTTCTGCTATAAGACAGCTCTCATGGTCTCTGCATATGAGAATTGAGACCTTATGAACCATTGACATGGCCCTGTATTGTGCATTCTAACATTTAGTGCTATGAAAAATAGAAGAATCATTATTTAGCATATACTTATCTAAAATAGTTTACATACTGACAAGATTGTCTTTCTTTTTCTTAATCTGTGATTTATGATCCAATGTATTTGTTTTGAAAACCATAATATGGAGCCCACTGTATCCACAGGAAGGTAAGAAAGCTCAACCTGGGTGAAGAAATTCACTATGTGACAAGGCTGTTGTCTTTTCCAACAGGAAAAGCTCTAATCCTCTATTTAATATAATCAGTGGAGGAAGTCTCTGAACTGTTTGAATTGAAATGAAAAACCATAATGATGACATTTACAACATCTGTCACATTAGAATTGCTTGGTCTATATATAGCTCTCTCTCTCTCTCTGGAATAATAGTGATTTATACAAATTGCTTCTCACTGCAATTTGTATCAGTGTAAAGATGCCACCAGATATACAGAGGACTTGATTTGCTTCAAACTAAATGTCTGTTTAATTGTATTTGCCACTAAGTGAAAACCCTACCCTCTGGCATATCTGTCTAGATATAATGCTTAATTTATTCTGTGGTTTTATAACTGCAGCCTTTTCCACGTGTTAGATACTTCAAAAACATACTTCCTCTTTCTTTCTGCAAATCCATGTATGTTTATGTATATGTCACAAATCTGGTGATTATCATTTTATTGCTCCAGAAACTTCATTGCCTAGGTTTATATTATTTCCCCCTTGCAGAAGGAAAAAAAATAAAGAAAATATTCTGGCTACTATTAAACTTTAGGGATGTTCCCAATGCAGGGGTAGGGGGAAATCATGCCTATCAAAAGGCACTTGGTGACTAAAACATTTTGTCCTGTTGAAAAATGCCACTGGCATCTAGTAGATAGAGGCTGGGGATACCACTAAACATCCTACAAGTCACAGAACAGTCCAGTACAACACAGTATCCTGTCCAAAATGTCTGCAGTGCCAAGGTTGATAAATCTTGAACTACAGAATGGTTTCCGTGGTGCAATGGAGTTACATTGCCAACAAATGTCTACATAGAACCAGACATTTCTGTTAAAAGTAAGCAACTTGAAAAACATCTAAACAAGTTATACAGGCTAATATAATGTAGATGAATTTCTAAGAAACTCAATCGCTAGTTGTGATTTGGAACACTTTGGACTTTGAAGTCTTTTCGGCTCTTCCTTTTCTGCCCCCTAAGTGTGAGGCAGAGCTCAGCGGGCACCGTCCTTTCCCCACAGATCCTCTTCTCTTTGAAAGAGGCCCCGGAACGCATGCTCAATCACATGCATTGGCCCTCTGCTGCTCAGCTTTCTGTGTCTTTGTTTTCCATGACAGGCACTGTCTTAGCTCCTCCTTTACCTCAATGACCCCTTTTTCTCTGTCCTTTTCACTGAAGTTTTTCCTCCCACTCCTTCCATGTAGGCATCACCCAGTGTTCTAACACAGCATCTATCTTTTCTTGTAAATTTGCTCATTTGACAATCTCATTTACTTTCTGGTTTTAACAAGGATTTCTAGGTGATTATTAAATTTATAATTTATAACCCAGTCTCTTTTCTGAATTATAGATGTTTTCCTGGGCACTGGCTGTTTTGCACAACTTAGCTGCTTCCTTTAAAGGCACTTCCAGCCCTAGCTGGTTTTCTCAGTGGTTAGAGCACCAGCCTGAGGACCGATGGGTCCCGGGTTTGATTCTGGTCAAGGGGCATGTACCTTGGTGGCAGGCTCCTCCCTGCCTAGGGCCCTGGTTGGGGCACATGCAGGAGGCAACCAGTCGATGCATTTCTCTCAAATAGGTATTTCTTTCTGTCTGTCCCTCTCTCTTCCATTCTCTCTAAAAATCAATAGGAAAAAAGCCTAGCGTGAGGATCAACAAAAATCCATAAAGGCACTTCTAGGCTCCTCCAAGTTCCCCACCTCCATTTCGCACAGTCAGTGCTAAATTATACAAATTGGACTTCTTGTAGTTATGTGCCTTCTCCATGGAGTCAGTCCTCTATTAAAAAATTATCATCTTTCAAAAGTAGATTCCTTGTATTACTGCACTGCCAAAATGCTCAGTGCGCATGCTACATCTTATGCATTAAAAGTCCTTGTCCTGACAGTAAGACCCTCTTTAACCCTTTTCGGTCCAACGTGGAGGCTCACTCGACAGACCAGGCTCTAGGAGCAGGTCCAACGTCAAGCTGAGGTCTAGTGAGACAGATAACTTCAACATTCAATCCCGTCAATTAATTTGGACCAGACTGTTTGAATTCCAAAAATAATCTGCCCCTAACCAATCTTTTCTGCTTTAACAACGTGTACAACCAAAGGGCCTCCCCTCTCCAGCTAAACTAACCTGATCCTTGATCTTCTCTCCTGTACTTATCGCCACCATTTCTTCAGGGCTTCCCTGGTGGAATGGCCCTTTGTGTCTTTGTCTAATTGTCCATATTCAATAAACTGCATATTGTTTATGGAAGGCCGTAGATTGTTTTACGTGTTTTTCTTCTAACACCAAACATAAGGTGCTGCCCATCACTCACTGTTCAGTCAATGTGCCACATTTAAACTGCAGTCTACCTCTTGTCCTACATCTTTAACTGCTGACAGCACATTTCATCTTATCTCGAATTTTACTTATATTTAAAATTGAACTCATCTTCCCCTGATCACAAGATTACTCCTCATTTATAATTCCTTATTTTTGTCAAGGTAAGACATTTTTTCTTATTAGCCGTTAAAAAATGAAAAATATCCTTAGTCATTACTTTTATACTTCCCTTTCCTTCTCTTTTTAAGGCTATCAAATGCCTTTGATTCTTTCATTGAACAATTTGCACCTGCATTTTATAGTGACCCCTTCCACAGTGTTTTTGCTATTCATTTCCTTTATTTATTTAACACTTAAAATGATAGCTCACATGTTTTGAATGCTTCTTATGTACTAAGTACTACCTAAATACTTTATTATCAGTAATTTATTAAATCCTTACAGCAACCTTATTATCACAAGACCCAGAGAGATAAAAGTGGTGAGCCAGATGCACGCCCAGGCAGCCTGACACTGAGGATGAGACTCTTATAACACTTACATGCACTTCTTCCCATTCTCAGATTTACCTTCAACTATTACCAGGTTAATTACATCACTTTCTACAATTAAAAAGTGCCCATTTTCCATGGAAGAAAAAAACATTTCTTAGAATTCCAGACCATGCTCACTTACTCCCGATGGCACTGATCCACGCTTGTCTATGGCAAGACTGCTTCTCTCCATCAGACCGCTCCCTACCCTGCTTCCGGCACGCTCCTCCCTTCACATCTCTGCCTCTATCCCTTGCTCAGGCTCCTCTCCCAGCTTTCTCTGCTCCCCAAAACATCCTTATCCATTAACTCAGAAGCCGCAAACTGACCTGGCCTATCTAGCAGTGGTTTCATGGTGTTTTAAAAGAAGATATATGAAAATTAGAATGAAAATTGACCATCCACAAAAGTCAACTCAAAAATGAATTAAAGACTTAAAGGTAAGGCCTTAAAATCATAAAATTCCTAGAATAAAACATAAGAGCTCCTTAACATTGGCCCTGGTGATGAATTTTTGGATTTAACACCATAAGGATTAGCAGTAAAAGCAAAAATGAACAAGTGGATCTACATCAAACTGAAAAGCTTCTGCCCAGCAAAGGAAACCACTAACAAAATGAAGACAACCTACCAAATGGGATTAAAGTTTGCACGTTATATCTGATAAAGGGTTAATATTCAAAATAATGACTCACACCACCCAATTAAAAAAAAAGAATCCAATCTAAAAAATGATCAGAGGATCTGAACAAACATTCTTCCAAAGACGCATACATATGGCCAACAGGTACATGAGAAGGTGTTCAACATCAGTAGTCATAAGAAAAATGAAAATGAAAATCACAGGGAGATATTGCCTCACACCTGTTAGAATGGCTATTAGAAAAGTTGAAAACTAAGTGTTGGAGAAGATGTAGAGCAAAGGGAACCCTTGTTCATTGTTGGTGGGAATATAATTTGTTGCAGCCATTATGGAGGACAGTATGAAGGCTCCTCAAGAAATAATAGAATTACTATATGATGTAGCAACTTTACTTTTGGGTATTTATCTGAAGAAAATTAAAACACAAAAAGATATATGCACCCCCATGTTCACTGCAGCATCATTTATAATAGCCAAGACACATAAACAAACTAAGTGTGCATCAGTTGACAAAGAAAATGTGAATGGAATATTATTCAGCCAT